>NC_091292.1:949851-1074851 GCF_038502225.1 Cherax quadricarinatus
TCTTCCCTCTTGCTTTTTGCGTACTAATACGACTACACCCGTTCTCTGAGTCTGTCCTAACTGTCCCTCCCGTCGCATACAATTCATGACCCTCACCAGCCAGTACTTAATGTGCTCCCATTGAATTCTATAAAAATCATTTGATATCCCATCTATACCCGGTGCCTTGCCAGTACTCATGTTGAACACAGCCTCCTCAACTTCCCCCATGCTAATCTCACCTCCCATCCCCATGCCCTCCTCTCCACATGACCCTAAACCTCTCCCCCCCACACCTCCTCAATAGCATCGCCCTCCTCCCCCTTCCCCCACTTCTTTTGGAACCAGAAATCAGCATAATTGCTCATGCCTTCTGTAGTATTCAGTACCTGTCCCTTATGATAACCACCCATATCCTCACTTACCTCCAAGTTTAAAATAGTTGAATCCTTCTGCCTTGCCCTAAAACCTCACAAAACACTTCCCGAAGGTTTATCACCCCACAGCACAGCCTCCATTCCCACCCTTACACGTACCGCATCAAATCTAGCATTATGTAACTCTGCCAACCTGTCCTTGAGCTGCACCATGTTTCTGTACTGCCACCCCCCCCTTCCTCATAGCACCCATTTAGCTGATATTCAAAATAATTTTGCAACCCATACCTCCACCCTGCCTCTTCCCTTCCCTTCCTTTTATAAAAACCTGCTATACCCGGCTTAGCGTGCCTTTCCCACCATTCTAAGACACACGACTCCACCTCTCTAGAATCCCAAAAAGTTTGCCACCATTCCCCAAAAGCCATACTTGCCTCCTCACTCCTCACGAGTCTTGCATTTAATTTCCAAAAACCCGATTGTATCCTAACCATACCCTCCCAATCAAGATCTGCCATAACTGCCCTATGATCAGAAAACCCCACATCAAAAGTCCTGACTCCCAACACACGTACAGCTTCCGTTGCATAGATCCTATCTAATCTTGCAGCATAATCCCATCTGACAAATGTATACTCAACCTGCCAACCACCCCTCCCCACAACATCCAAAACCCCCACGTCTCCAAACACATTATGTAACATGCCCAACATACACCCTGCCCCCCTCGGTTCCACATCCCCACCCCTAATAACACAATTTCAATCTCCCCCTATGACAGTGACTAAAGGTAAACCCCTTAAATAGTACATCAAAAATTCCCTCACAAAGTTCTCCTTGACTCATGCGTTGCCATCCGCCGGCATATACACTCCTATAAAACAAACCCTCGTTGCACACCATTCTCCCTCCACCCGCATGACCCTCTTTCCCTTCTCCCACTCCAAAATAAGCAATGGACTGGTTTCCTTTACAGCCTCAGCAACCCCACCTTTCAACCTCAACGAGCCACTCACATACAACTTATATCCTTTCAAAGACAACTCACAACCAAACTTATAATTGTGCCCCTGAATGAAACATATATCTACATTAAATCTCTTTAAAAACCATTCCACCCATACTCTTTTAACCTCGGCTCTCAGGCCATTAACATTGATCGTTACAACCTTGAATTATGACAGTAAAGGCAGCTTGCCCCGCCGCCTTGGAATGGCACCCGCTTGACCTGGCTGCTGACTAGAGCTCCGTCTGTCCAGTCCCCCAACCCCACCTTTTCCTTTTGAACCTTTCAGTACTTCAGCACCGCTACACCCACTCTCCGGGAGATCCAACCTGGGCTTCCAAGACTTCTTCCCAGGTCTCTGCCCTGGGGTTAAGACGTCATCCATATCAGACGTCCCAGCTGTTCTCTTGCGTGAACCTCCGTCTCCACATGTAACCTCCTCTTCCATGCATGCTCTGTGCACCTCAGCCACTACCGTGTGCTTCTTCCCCTCATTGCACACGGTCTTCCCATGTCCCGATGAGACTGTAGTCTCCTCCAATGAGCGTCCACGCTGCTCATCATCCAGACTCCCCTCCACCTCACTCAGGAAGGTATTCAAAACCTCATCCAGCATTCTATCCTGTTGCATTACAGGCTCACTGTCATCGTTCGTCGTCTGCTCAGGCCCCGTCCCCACAGGTAACGTAGCACATGAGTCCGTCTCCACCTCTGCTTTATCCACTTCCTCACTCCAACTGCACGATGCCTGCCTTTCGGCTGCATCTGTCTCCTGCACCACAGGACCCAACTGCTGATCCACCGGTGTTGGCATCTGTTCCCTCCGTCCTGGTTTCCTATGGCATTGGGCTGCCATATGGTCAAATGATCCGCACAGCCTACAAGTCTGCCTCTGTCCTGCATAGTATACGTAGACCTGTGTTCAGAACTCTTCCAGTAAAACATACTTAGGAATTGATTGCCATAACGTCATCTTCAGATTGAAGGATCCCTCAGGCAGTCCCACATAAGGCCCATCCTTCCACACTCCCAATTCCGCCGACTGAATCTTGCCATAACGACGGAAGACCGCAACCACATCATACTCTGTAGCTTCAAAGGGCACATTCCTGACTCTTACGTATGTCACATAGCTGGATACATCATGTAGACATACCTCCACTGCTGTATTCATGGCCATCTTCTTCTCGTGGTACTTGTCAACTATGCTTGAGTAAAATCAAGCATTTATAAATTTGATGAAAATCCTCGTAACTCCATTAACAGCCACACCATAAAGCTCTTTCATTGGGTATCCCATACACATCACGAATAATCGTAGGGAGTAGCACCTGCATTGTAGAACTGCTTAGGGCACCACGTACCAGTTCCACATAGACAGTATTCACACGTCTGCCATGTCTATCCGCCATGTTGATTGCTCAAAACAGGCAAACTGTGCAGAAAATCAACTGAATCGGGAGCGTCTGTGCAGCACGTCCACATGGCCCAGAAGCGATGAGGACAATGTTTACACAACGTTACTCAGGGAGTTTGTTCCACCCATAAGAACATAAGAATGGAGGAACACTGCAGAAGGCCTACTGGCCCATAAGAACATAGGAATGGAGGAACACTGTAAAAGCCTACTGGAAGTTAAGACACATGTGCAACATCTGGATATCTTTATTGTAGACGTTTTGCCATCCATTGGCTTTATCAATACAGATTCTAGGACATAATTAGAAGACAGTAGAACTATATACAAAAGATGAGGTAATCAGTCCCTCAGTCTTGGAGTTAGTGTTCACAGCATCGTGGTGGTGGAGAATCTGGAGCAAAGAACAGAACAGAACAGAGGACTCACAGGTAAGGGCCCACTAGGGGCGAGGGGTAAGTGGGGACAGGAGGAAGAAGATAGGTTGGAGAGAGGAAAAATCTTAAGAAGGAGGAAAAGTGTCAGGACTATACCCAACTGCTAATCAAGGGAAACATAAAATTCAGCAGTGTCACTCTCGGGAGTACTTCAATTTGCAATGACTGGACGCGGAACAGGCACAGGTTACTGCAAAAGGTGACGCAAATGCCTGTCGCAAGCACTTCTGCTAAAAACGCACAAAGACACAGCTCTATGACAATGGCACTTTTAAAATTGTTGGGCTAAATAAGTCAGGAAGTTTATTTGTATTGAGGTGGAGGTGCTGGGCCGTACTACATTTGAAAGAGATTCATCACAAATATGTAGTCCAGTAGTCACGGTATGCTTCAAGTCTGTCAAGTTGTTTGTCACTGAGTGTCTTCCAGTATACATTCAAAGCCGGTGTGTTAGTCATGAGGTGGAGAGATTCGCTGGTGGCAAAATCGTCCCACCTCACTCCCAACACCCAACGAAATGCACGATTCTGGATGCGTTGGAATTTTAGTGCGAGCAAAGGCAAGAAGACTGGCGGTTATATATGCGTCAGTGGATAAGGACGTGTAGCAGACGAGGGCATAGTCACTGGTAGGCCTGATTCCCTGGTGGAAGTAGGTCCTACCCAAAGGACCTTGGGTGGCTGTTACAACTAACCCATCCCTTCGTCTAACAAGTGAATGTAATTTAAGGGTCTTCAATCTTTCTTCATAAGGAAGATTTCTAATGCTATGTATTAATTTAGTCATTCTACGCTAAATGTTTTCTAACGAATTTATGTCCATTCCGGCCACAAAATAGAGCGAAAAACCAACGTCAAAGTCCTGGGAGTGATCATGTCGGAGGAGCTCACCTTCAAGGACCATAACATTGTATCAATCGCATCTGCTAGAAAAATGACAGGATGGATAATGAGAACCTTCAAAACTAGGGATGCCAAGCCCACGATGACACTCTTCAGGTCGCTTGTTCTATCTAGGCTGGAATATTGCTGCACACTAACAGCACTTTTCAAGGCAGGTGAAATTGCTGACCTAGAAAATGTACAGAGAACCTTCACAGCACGCATAACAGAGATAAAACACCTCAATTACTGGGAGCGCTTGAAATTCCTGAACCTGTATTCCCTGAAATGCAGGCGAGAGAGATACATGATTATATACACCTGGAAAATCCTAGAGGGACTAGTACCGAACTTGCACACGAAAATCACTCACAACGAAAGCAAAAGACTTGGCAGAAGATGCAACATCCCCCAATGAAAAGCAGGGGTGTCACTAGCACGTTAAGAGACAATTCAATAAGTGTCAGGGGCCCGAGACTGTTCAACTGCTTCCCAGCATACATAAGGGGGATTACCAATAGACCCCTGGCAGTCTTTAAGCTGGCACTGGACAAGCACCTAAAGTCGGTACCTGACCAGTCGGGCTGTGGCTCGTACGTTGGATTGCGTGCAGCCAGCAGTAACAGCCTGGTTGATCAGGCTCTGATCCACTAGGAGGCCTGGTCACAGACCGGGCCGCGGGGGCGTTGACCCCCGGAACTCTCTCCAGGTAAACTCCAAGTAATTCTGTAATATGGAGACCAGAACTGAGCTGTATAATCTAGGTGAGGCCTTACTAATGATGTATAAAGCTGTAATATAACCTCTGAACTTCTGTTGCTTACACTTCTTGATATAAATCCCAGTAGTCTGTTTGCCTTATTACATGTGCTTAGGCATTGCTGTCTTGGTTTAAGGTTGCTGCTTATCATAACCCCCAAGTCCTTTTCGCAATCTGTATGGCTAAGTTCTACATTATTTAGCTTATAAGTCCTAAGGTTGTAGACACTCCCGAGCTTCAGAATCTTGCATTTATCTACATTGAACTGCATCTGCCATTTTTCTGACCAGATATTGAGTTTGTCTAAATCCTCCTGAAGTTCCCTGATATCTACGTTTGAATCAATTATCTTACCAATCTTTGTGTCATCGGCGAATTCTCATTTCACTAGTAATTCCCTCATCAAGATCATTGATATATATTATAAACAACAACGGGCCCAAGACTGATCCCTGTGGAATGCCACTTGTTACAGATCCCCATGTGCACCATCTGGGTATCTTTATTGTAGACGTTTCGCCATCCAGTGGCTTTATCAATACAAATTCCAGGACATAACTTGAAGACAGTAGAACTATATATAGAAAATGAGGTAATCAGAATCTACACGACTACGGTGCTCTTCGCACCAACTCCAAGGTTGAGGGACTGATTACCTCATTATCTGTATATAGTTCTACTGTCTTCAAGTTATATCCTGGAATTTGTATCGATAAAGCCACTGGATGGCGAAACATCTACAATAAAGATATCCAGATATTGCACATGTGTCTTAGTTCCATCTTGTCAGTATTGTATACCATTCTTGTACAACAGATCCCCACTCGGATTTAGCCCCATTTATGGACACCCTCCGTTTCCTGTCTGTGAACCATGACTCGATCCATGGCAGCACTTTTCCCTCAATGCCATGAGCTGCCACTTTCTTTAACAGTCTCTGGTGTGGAATTATCAAAAGCCTTACTAAAATCTAATAATATCAAATTCTTTATCGTGATCAACAGCCTTAAAAGCTTTACTGAAGAAAGTTAATAAATTGGTTAGACAAGAACGGCCTCTCGTGAATCCACGCTGAGTATCATTAATCAGATTATGCTTATCCAGATGGCTTCTTATAGTCTCGGCTATAGTTGACTCTAGCAATTTGCCTACAATTGAGGTCAGGCTTATTGAGCGGTAATTTGACGGTAACGACTTATCCCCTGATTTAAAAATAGGAATTACATTAGCTATCTTCCACATATCAGACACTACACCTGTTTGAAGAGATAAATTAAAAATATTAGTTAATGGTTCACAGAGTTCCATTTTGCATTATTTAAGAACCCTTGAAAAAAGCTCATCAGGTCCCGGCGACTTTTGGTTCAGTCGGTCTATTTGTTTCATAACCATTTCACTAGTGACTGTGATGTTACATAATTTATCTTTTTCAGGCCCACTATAAAAATTAATTACTGGGATATTGTTAGTGTCTTCCTGTGTAAAAACCGAGATAAAATAATTATTTAAAATCGAGCACATTTCGTTCTCTTTGTCAGTAAGATGTCCATAGTTATTTTTAAGGGGCCCTATCTTATCTCTAAACTTTTGTTCTGTACACCTGGAAAAACTTTTGGGTTAGTTTTAGAATCCCTAGCAACTTTAATTTCATACTCCCGTTTAGCTTTTCTTATCCCCTTTCTAACGTCCCTCTTAATGTAAATACATATACTGATTCATAAGATGATCCTCACCTCTTTTGATACGTCTATAAACTCCTTTCTTCTGCCCTAAAAGATATTTGAGCCTATTCATCCATTTTGGGTCATTTTTATTCAATCTAATTTCTTTATACGGGATAAATGTTCTTTGGGCAGCATGTACAGTGTTCAGAAAGCTGTCATATTGATAGCTCTCTTCGTTACCCCAGTCAACAGATGATAAGTGTTCTCTAAGCCCATTGTAATCTGCTAAGCGAAAATCTGGAACCATTACTGAATTATCCCTACTGCCATACTTCCATTCTATGCTAAAGGTAATTGATTTGTGATCGCTTGTGCCGAATTCCTCTGTAATTTCTAAATTATTAACAAGGGTTTCCTTATTTGCCAGAACCAAGTCAAGCAGGTTATTTCCCCTTGTAGGTTCTGTCACAAACTGCTTCAAAAAACAGTCCTGAACTACTTCTAAGAAGTCATTAGTTTCTAAATTCCCAGTCAAGAAATTCCAATCAATCTGATTAAAGTTAAAGTCCCCTAGAATTACTACATTATCGTGCCTTGTGGCCTTAATAATTTCCTCCCATAGTAATCTCCCTTGGTCCCTATCTAAGTTTGGGGGACGGTATATCACTCCTAGAATCAATTTTTCATGCCCCTCTGAAAATTCTATCCAGACTCTGTATGTGTTACTTCAGACTTAATACCTGTTTTTATACAACCGTTCAAGCGATCTCGGACATAAAGTGCCACCCCAACCCCCTTCCCGATACTTCTATCTACTTGGAACAATTTAAAACCCTGAATGTGACATTCCACAGGCATGTCCCAACTTGTGGAATTAAGCCATGTCTCAGTGATGGCAAACACATCAATGTTACCTGCACTAGCAACTAATCTCAACTCGTCCATCTTAATCCTAGCACTACGGCTATTAGTATAATATATTTTTAAAGACCCTTATTTCTCTTTACCTTCCTGCTCATTTCCGTTTTTCCACTAAACCTTTTACTGTCCTTGTTACCTAGTGCCAATGGCTTTCCAATATCCACCCCATTTTGCCTATTACTAGTTCCTCTAGAACTCATATTACTACACTGGGACTTCACTGTATTCCTGCCAAAACCCATACCACTAACTATTCCTAGTTTAAAGCCCTAATAGCTCCTCCCACTGCAGTTGCCAGTGCCCCCACCCCAGACCTAGATAAGTGAACCCCATCCCTGGCATACATGTCATTTCTGCCATAGAAGAGGACCCAATTATCAATGAATGTTACTGCATTATCCTTACAGTATTTGTCCAGCCAGCAATTGACACCAATTGCCCTGGACAACCATTCGTTTCCAACTCCTCTCCTTGGCAAAATACCACATATGACAGGATTCCCACCCTTCTTCCTAATTATTTCTATTGCTGACCTATACCTACTAATCAGGTCCTCACTCCAACGTCTGCCAACATCGTTACCTCCCGCACTGAGGCAGATAATAGGATTGCTCCCATTACCTTTCATGATGTTGTCCAGATGGCTAACAATATCCCCCATCCTAGCCCCAGGAAAACATACCCTCTGCCTCCTCTTCCTGTCCCTAAGACAAAAGGCCCTATCCATAAACTTAACCTGACTGTCTCCAAGTAAAACAATGTTCTTACCTTCACCTGTGGAATTCGTCGTGACGTTCTCGATGGTCTTCGTTGGGGTTTCAAGGGATGTCTCGCTCTGTCAATGTTTCCTTGGTGCTCATTGTGAAATTCCCAGTAGACAACCCACATTCGTCAGGTAGCACCAAAAATGGGTTGGAAGTTTCCACAGTCGTCTTCTGGTTCTTTGCTGTTTCTGCCTCTTCAACAGTCTTCTTGATCCTCAGCTTGGTTCCATGTTGCCCGGCCACTGACCAGGTTCCCCTCTTAACCTGAGGACTCACAACAGGAGGATTACTACGAATCCTCTTGTTCTCCTCTGTTAATCACCGTATCTCCAGCTTAGCAACCCTAAGCTCCTCTTTTAGCTGCTGGTAGAGTTGCACGAGAGAGAACATCTTGGTTCAGATTCACAGAGAGCACACAGACAAGTTTTCACAGAGCTAAGTACAGGTCACCAATGAGCTAAGTACAGGTCACCGCTGAACTAAGTACAGGTCACAAGTCTTGTGTTTCTGTAGTTGATTAATTGTTTGTGTGAATTTCGGTGTTGAACACAGGCATTCCTTAAATTGTCAGATCTGCCTGCGTACTGGTGTTCTGAAATACGTGTTTGGAGGTCTCTGGATGTTTTGCCCACACATAATTTGCTGCAGTCATTACAAGGGATTATGTATACCCTGCAGAGGATTGAAGTTTGTCCTGTCTATTACTGGTAATGTCCTTGATGGTGGTGGATGTGGAGGTAGATACTTGGAATGAGGTATTGGAAAAGATGTTGGAAACGTGTTTGGCAATGGAGTTGGTGGGAAGGACTATGTATCTTTTCTCGGTAGGTGTGTTAAAGATGTTTAATGCCCGTCATCTGCAGTCTCTAATGAAGTGACGAGGAAGTTAGTGAAGATAGGAGTGAATGGAGACAAATGGTTTTTGGGATCTGATGAGCTGCCGAGTGTGAGCAGGGTAATATTTTGTGAGGGGATTCGGGAAAACTGGTTAGCCAGACTTAGAGTCCTGAAGGTGGGAAGTACAATGCCTGCACTTTAAAAGGAGGGGTTTGGGATATTGGGTGTTTGGAGGGACATCTAAACTGTAGTATCTGAGCGCCTCTGAAAAGACAGTGATTATGTATGAGTGATGGTGAAAGTCTTGAAATAGTTTTTTCTTTCTTTCTGGGTTTTTCTTTCTTTTTTGGGTCACCCTGCCTTGGTGGAAAATGGCCGTGTTAAAAAAAAAAAAAGAAATAGAAGGAAACTCAGATGGGTGTGTACACGTGTGTGTACATGCATGTATTAGTATTATGGGAGCACTAAACCCATAAGGATTATACAGCACATGGAGGGAGGATGGAAGGCATTCAGCTTAATCCAGGATATTGGAGCACAGATCCAATTCCCTAGATCAAGAGCCCCTCACCAGCACTAAGGAGCCTCCCTTGAGGGGCTACATGCATGTAGAAGTAACAAGATTTACAGTACTTTATTATTATTATTATTAAATTTAAGGAAAGCTCTAAACCTAAAGGAGTCACACAGCATTTGGGAAATAAGAGGAAATCAGAGTTGATCCAAGGGAAAGACAGATTCAGTTTCTTTGAGAACCCATTATGATCTGAGTATACTGTACATACAATGCATCTAATTTAAAAGCTTACTGATAATGTAAGTACAATGTTACCATTTTTTTTTTCTAGTTACTTTTGCCATTTCCATCGCTACTTCATGACAAATTATTTTATATTTACTGAATCATAAAATCCCAATGACATTTTCTGCTCTCCTTTCTCAAAGAAAATGTATTCACAATCATTTACTCCCGCGATGCCTGTCAAAGGTGGTACAAACATCACATTCATCAACATTGATCCACTAAGCTGCAATATCCCAACCCAACTTTGAAAGTCTACTGCACCTCCTGTGTCCAAAACTCTATTGCCAATACAGCTCAGTACTGCTCTCAATGTCTGCTAGATGTTAATTAAGTGAAACAAAATTCTCTACTTTAAATTTTTTTTATTTGTATAAACAGCAAGTATGTGATAAACATTAAAATCTGACAACAAATGTTATGTTTGAGATCTGTATGAGCAAAACACTAATATCCCCACAATCTTGAAAAATAATAAATTTACAGTACCATAAAAAAAATAGTAATCAAAGAAAACAAAGAAGAGCATGGCCATTGTTTATAAGCCTGACTAGCTAGTCCATGGGCCATTTTCAAAAAAGGACTCAGTTCAAGTATCCATCTTCATATAGTAACAACCGATGCAAATGCAATTCTGGCTCATATTCACAATATCAAGAGCATAGCAGATAATGTTATAATACATAATATAAAGCATAAAATAAGTAGCATTGCAATGCTGGTCACAAATTAAATGTTTATGTTTTACTTTTACCAAATCAAATTCATTAATTTAGCAAGTTTTTTTTTTTTTTTAATTTTTATACATGAAAAGTCATGGAAGTTGATGATTTAGTGTTTTGTATTTTCTTTAAGATTTACAACAAAGATCATAATCACTGTTATATTATATATATAGGTACAGCACAGCTCAATATTAAATAACAGAAGTTATCTACTAGCAATTAAAAAAAAATCCAAACTAATAACCCAACTTTGAAGAAAGCAGCAACTGCAAATCACCTTTACCAACTTATTTTATGCTTTAGAATGTAAATATATATATTTAACTTCAACCAAATTGTGAGTAGAACACTTGACAACTACATATACCTCAGTTGGTTCTATAGTTGGTAGAATGTACGTATTACTGCAGTGTTTTCTGAATACAGCCCAGTATCACATCAAAGTTTTGTGCTCGAGTGAAAAATTACAGGACATGAATAGACCTGTAAAAACAATAACAAATAACAATTACAATTGCAAAGTTCTCACTTAAAAAGAAATACCTTCTTACCAGTAATACCACCAAAGACGATCAAATTCACATTAGTGTATAAAACACAGAGATCTACAAATTCACTTATGAAAGACATCATAGGACAAGGTTTCCAAAGTATTTTTTAATGGAAATTTTGAGCTCATCACATGAGACTCAACAAGAGTTAACAACCACTGGTGCTGATACTAATATGAACTGCAAAGCTGGTTTCTCATTTTAAAAATATCTCCTTTTATTACGTTGTAGGTTGCATCATTAAAATAACTTCAGTTTTACTAACAAAATGACTTTCTTGCTGAAAGACTTATTAGTCCAGTATACCAGGAATTTGACACTACAAAGGGATATGCTTATTATGAATCTGCAGCTTAAAAAAAAAATATTCATCAACAACTGGATGGACATAAAACTGGAGCACACAATTCTGTAGATAGTGAGCAAGATTGAGCCAGACTCAAATAAGTCTACACTTCAGAATACTATATATACACCAACTGAAGGCAGTCATCTAGTGGCTAAACTTCTCATAAACATTCTTAAACTCTGACCTAATATTCTAAACAAATTTATGAGCACCGATTCTTTGTAGAAATAATAAATTTTCAAGTTTCCAAGCGGAGTGGAAGTCACACCTCCAAGCTGGCTGTCACATTACCAACTTGGTGGGCCTTCACTACTTAGGAATGCCAGACAGCTTCAGTCATGAGTTATTGGCCAGGCTGACTAGTAAGCTGAGGCAGATGACAGCCCACCACCTCTCCCTTCTTGTTTCCCACCAGTAACTGCAAAGATACATTCATTAAAGGATAAGATACATACAATGTTACATTTACCATTGTCTTAATGTATTTCAAACTGAAACAAACTGCATATTAGGAATATATGGTACTAATGTATATTTTCCTTTTCAACGAACTGGCCGTATCCCACCAAGGCAGGGTACTTAATTATGCTGAACTAACAGAATAAAATAAGTTAAACATATATGCAAAGACATTTAAATTTTAGTGCTATGTCTTTCACGCTGCATGGGGCTTCATATCATGCTTTACATTACCTTGTAATCTACAAACTCTGAATGTTCTGAGTAATATTCACATTGCACATTAACCTCAAACACAACATCTCTACTGTCTCCAGCCTCCTTGCTGCAGCATAAACATCAACATCAATACTGTACAAAACTTACTCTGTCTTTATACAATGCTGAGCAAATGAACATTTTATTTGTAGCTTCAACTGGTATTCTTTGTAGAAGCTGGCCAGTCTGTGAAAGAAATATTAAATTAAAAATTGAATAATACAATTGACATACATTGTCAAAGGGAAGAGGAAAGTGGAAATACAGAGTATAATAATGCAACAACAATATTAATGCAGTTGATATTCACTATTCGTCAAGTCACATCTTACTAATTAAAGAGAATATTAAACATACAGCCAGACAAAATATTCGGACAAGTCCATCATAACAGGTGGCAACTAGGTGACTTTTATAGATGCTGAGACAAGACACATCTGCCTCACTTGCTATGTGACCTCTGCTGCTACCCGTCTGAAAAAAAAAAAATGAGTATTAATGTTTTTTATCACAGAATAAAATTAAATACATTAAATAAATATATAAAACTGTATGTATAGTATATATGGTATCTCAGATCAGGCCTTCTAAACTGGAAAGAAATACAGCAAACCTTTTATATAGTAAACAAAGGCTTGATAAAATAAACTAAACCCTGTACATGTTGAAGTATCAGTTAACGACTCGGTAGTGTTTTCTAGCAGTAGCTTCCCCATACATCACACCAAGTCAGTTCATGTTACAATCACGAAAATCACTTTTATAATCCTGAAGTAATTGACATTCCATTCAATGGATACCAGTTCCCACTATTAATTCACTATATTGTGGATTCACTGTACCTGTATTGCAAGAATAAACACAACTGTATTAAGACATACACAGGAATTAAAAAATCACTACATTCAGTGTAATTAGAAGTTTGTAAGATTTATGTGCCATATTACAGGTTCATTAAACAAAAGAAAAAATCAGCAATCTTTCCTGAGTACAAAACATTTAAGACAATTCCGTTTCACACTCATATGACAGGATGGTAGTATTGTACTTTCTTGGATGCTTGCTGTCTTCCAACTCACTATGTGTGCCTTCATAATCACATGAACAATTCAACACCACATCAAAAATTACAGATATGAAATCATCAGTACTTTGTACTCGAGTCTTTATTATTTTTTTTAATACATTGGTCGAGTTCCACCAAGGCAGGGTGGCCCGAAAAAGAAAAACTTTCATCATCATTCACTCCATCACTGTCTTGCCAGAGGGGTGCTGTACACTACAATTATAAAACTGCAACATTAACACCCCTCCTTCTGAGTGCAGATACTGTACTTCCCATCTCCAGGACTCAAGTCCGGCCTGCTGGTTTCCCTGAATCCCTTCATGAATGTTACTATGCTCACACTCCAACAGCACATCAAGTATTAAAAACCATTTGTCTCCATTCACTCCTACCAAATACGCTCACACATGCTTGCTGGAAGTCCAAACCTCTCGCACACAAAACCTCCTTTACCCTCTCCCTCCAACCTTTTGTAGGCTGACTCCTACCCTGCCTTCCCTCCACTACAGATTTATACACTCTTGAAGTCATTCTGTTTCGTTCCATTCTCTCTTACATGTCTGAACCACCTCAACAACCCTTCCTCAGCCCTCTGGACAACAGTTTTGGTAATCCCGCACCTCCTCCTAACTTCCAAACTATGAATTCTCTGCATTATATTCACACCAAACATTGCCCTCAGACGTGACATCTCCACTGCCTCCAGCCTTCTCCTCGCTGCAACATTCATCACCCATGCTTCACACCCATATAAGAGCGGTGGTAAAACTACACTCTCATACATTCCCCTCTTTGCTTCCATGGACAAAGTTTTTTGTCTCCACAGATTCCTAAGTGCACTGCTCACCTTTTTCCCCTCATCAATTTTATGATTAACCTCATCTTTCACAGACCTATCCGCTGACACGTCCACTCCCAAATATCTGAATACATTCACTTCCTCCACACTCTCTCCATCCAATCTGATATCCAATGTTTCGTCACCTAATCTTTTTGTTATCCTCATAACCTTACTCTTTCCTATATTCATTTTTAATTTTCTTCTTTTACATACCCTCCCAAATTCATCCACCAGCCTCTGCAACTTCTCTTCAGAATCTCCCAAGAGCACAGTGTCATCAGCAAAATGCAACTGTGACAACTCCCACTTTGTGTTTGATTCTTTATCTTTTAACTCCACACCTCTTGCCAAGATCCTTGCTTTCACTTCTCTTACAACCCCATCTATAAATATACTGAACAACCACGGTGACATCACACATCCTTGTCTAAGGCCTACTTTTACTGGGAAATAATATCCCTCTTTCCTACGTACTCTAACCTGAGCCTCACTGTTCTCATAAAAACTCTTCACTGCTTTCAGTAACCTACCTCCTATACCATACACCTGCAACATCTGCCACATTGCCCCCCCCCCCCATCCACCCTGTCATATGCCTTTTCCAAATCCATAAATGACACAAAAACCTCTTTAGCCTTATCTAAATACTGTTCACCTATGTTTCACTGAAAACATCTGGTCTACACACCCCTTACCTTTCCTAAAGCCTCCTTGTTCATCTGCTATCCTACTCTCCATCTTACTCTTAATTCTTTCAATGATAACTCTACCATACACTTTACCAGGTATACTCAACAGACTTGTCCCCCTATAATTTTTGCACTCTCTTTTGTCCCCTTTGCCTTTATACAAAGGAACTATGCATGCTCTCTGCCAATCCCTAGGTACCTTACCCTCTTCCATACATTTATTAAATATTAACACCAACCACTCCAAAACTATATCCCCACCTGCTTTTAACATTTCTATCTTTATTCCATCAATCCCAGTTGCCTTACCCCCTTTCATTCTACCCAATGCCTCATCAACTTCCCCCACATTCACAACTGGCTCTTCCTCACTCCTACAATATGTTATTCCTCCTTGCCCTATACAGGAAATCACAGCTTCCCTATCTTCATCAACATTTAACAATTCCTCAAAATATTCCCTCCATCTTCCTGACACCTCTAACTCTCCATTTAATAACTCTCCTCTCCTATTTTTAACTGACAAATCCATTTATTCCCTAGGCTTCCTCAATTTGCTAATCTCACTCCAAAACTTTTTCTTATTTTCAACAAAATTTGTTGATAACATCTCACCCACTCTCTCATTTGCTCTCTTGTATCTATGAAACTCCAGCACACTCTCATAACTAGATTTGTTTTGTAAAATTCACATTACTGTTAATGATTATTACAGTTCTGTACAAGTTTTAATTTTGTCTCAGTGTGTTTTCACATCATATTGACATTGTTATACACAAAATGCATTACTGCTTGCACTTGTTTACATTAAAACTTTTAGTCCATGTCTCAACTCACAGGACCAATATACTGTACTTAGGTCCCACTGAATACCTACGAATTCAGCAACATGCATGACTGAAGCTACCTTAAGACCCTTTCTTAGTGCTCTGGATTATACCTTCTGTAACCTTGCAATCTTCTAATTTCTACACTCAGAATTCTCTGCATAATAATAGTTTTCTCCCAAACTGATTAAAATTTCAAGTACACATAACGTGATCTAAATTTTGCAATGTGTCTGCTTTTACAAAGAAAGGAAGGAACTAACCGTGAAGTCATAGTAGACAATGGCTTTGTTGGAGCCACCAGTGTAGAGAAGTCCTCCATGTGACACAGTTGCATAAACTGTCAGCTGGATGTGCTCTAGGGTGCGCAGAAACAGACCTACACACACAAATGCAATCACATCAGCACTAGTCTACTTATTAACTTCATTATTTGCAAAGCATTAAAATTAGAAAAATACACAGGAAAAATTACATGTGGAGGATATGTAAAATTTAAGACTGGAAAGAGCCAATTTGGTGAATATGAAGATGCAGATGAAGTCCTTGCATTTTAATTAAGTAAATTCTCCAACATTAAATGAGTTGTGTATCTTCACGTCTTCAAGACCTACGATGGTATCACTGCAGGTACTCTACTCTTAACTAGAACTCTACAATTTTCAGGATAAGAGGCCTGATACTGTTATAAAACCAGGTATATGGTTACTATATTTAGAAGTCTCTGCAGTCATGGTGACTACTTACTGGAGGAGTTTGCTTTCATGAATTTTAGTGTACATCAAACCATATTACGGGTGGGGCTTGAACCCGCAGTCAGTCTGAGGGTTCAAGCCCCACCCGTGGTATGGTTTGTTTGCAATCATGTCACTTCGTTTAGTGCACATCTCTTGCACACTGAGTTAGGAAAGTTCTGAATGCGCCTTTGTACATTCATTTGAAGACCCGGCTGTTGAACAACAAGCATCTTGTCTTCCTTTTATGCTTCACATCCATACATAAATTATTAGATTATGATAAGAGCACTGCATAGTGTATACAAGGAGCAGGGTCCTGCTTCCCATGTTGGGTGCAAAAAATGTTTAGGTAGGTCCTTATTTTTTAAATATGGAGAAGGTACCCCTTTATTAACATTACAGTATTTTCATTAACTTGAAGTCAGTACCTGACCTGCCAGATTGTGGTTCATATGTTGGTTTGTGTGCAACTGGCAATAACAGCATGGGTGCTCAGCCCGATCCACCATGAGGCCTGGTCATAGACTGGGCTGCGGGGGCAGTGACCCCAGGAACACTCTCCAGGTAGACTCCACGTAGGTGGACTCTCATGTTTAATCCTTTAACATTTAACATTTTAGCCTCAACGGCAGACTGTATTATTTATACGGCACCTTAAACAATCAATGTACACCCTTACTCTGCCATGCTTGTAATTTATTTTGCATTTAATCATTATTGGAAAAATCCTATGATAAGTGATGAACTTGCATTTTCACAGTCCTTGCTCAAGAAATTCCCCAAACTTACAAATAACACCATGTGCTTCCTCTTACCTTATCTCAAAGATTCTTGTTGTGAATCTCATTCATTTCAAACATAATAATGAGTTATGAGACTGAGAGAGCCTTACCAGTCATAGCATCTCTGATCATGAGAGGAGTAGTTTTGGCAGCAACAAGCAGTACTCGCCGGCCACCCTCTGTCATGGCCTTTAAGCTTGTTACTGCTTTACCACAGAACTGCACCATCTCCGTCACACCCTTGTCCTTTGGAAAGTGTTCTTCATTATGGAACTGATTAACACAATTTATTTTATTACACAAAATATGTCCTATGTGTTTTAAGTGAACGAGTAAAAGACTTTGAATAAATTTTTTTTTAATCTAAAATTTTTTAATCAGTCTCCTATTAATTTTTTTACACATTTTACTTTCATGATAAAATTACACTGGCAAACAATGGTTTCAGTTCATGTTTAAATACTAGTTTCTAACTAATTTGTGATATTGAATTCACATCTGAACTTGGCTTTGCTCCAACACATACAGTTTCTGCAAAACAGAACTCCACAGTGAACAATTTCACCAAGACATAGCCCTCAAGGAGAAGAAATATCACAGAAACCTGATGATCAGTTTGATGGCCTATTACCGCTGGACACTGGTGCAGTAGAGCAACACTGAATACAAACGAAAAAGCTTGAAAACTGCGTATTATATACATGTTTCTACAACTGTAAAATTATTGCAATCTCAAGTTTGGGAACTCCTCCTCTAAAAATACATTCGCAAAATGCACAAGAATAAAATCTAGGTGTATTGTCATTCATTAATGTATGAATATCTTGCTCAACATTTTTTTTTTTTCAACAAGTCGGTCGTCTCCCACCGAGGCAGGGTGACCCAAAAAAGAAAGAAAATCCCCAAAAAGAAAATACTTTCATCATCATTCAACACTTTCACCACACTCACACATTATCACTGCTTTTGCAGAGGTCCTCAGAATACAACAGCTTAGAAGCATATACGTATAAAGATACACAACATATCCCTCCAAACTGCCAATATCCCAAACCCCTCCTTTAAAGTGCAGGCATTGTACTTCCCATTTCCAGGACTCAAGTCCGACTATATGAAAATAACCGGTTTCCCTGAATCCCTTCACTAAATATTACCCTGCTCACACTCCAACAGATCGTCAGGTCCCAAGTATCATTCGTCTCCATTCACTCCTATCTAACACGCTCATGCACGCTTGCTGGAAGTCCAAGCCCCTCGCCCACAAAACCTCCTTTACCTCCTCTTTCCAACCCTTTCGAGGACGACCCCTACCCCTCTTTCCTTCCCCTATAGATTTATATGCTTTCCATGTCATTCTACTTTGATCCATTCTCTCTAAATGACCAAACCACCTCAACAACCCCTCTTGTGCCCTCTGACTAATGCTTTTATTAACTCCACACCTTCTCCTAATTTCCACACTCCGAATTTTCTGCATAATATTTACACCACACATTGCCCTTAGACAGGACATCTCCACTGCCTCCAACCGTCTCCTCGCTGCTGCATTTACCACCCAAGCTTCACATCCATATAAGAGTGTTGGTACTACTATACTTTCATACATTCCCTTCTTTGCCTCCATAGATAACGTTTTTTGACTCCACATATACCTCAACGCACCACTCACCTTTTTTCCCTCATCAATTCTATGATTAACCTCATCCTTCATAAATCCATCCGCCGACACGTCAACTCCCAAGTATCTGAAAACATTCACTTCTTCCATACTCCTCCTCCCCAATTTGATATCCATTTTTTCTTTATCTAAATCATTTGATACCCTCATCACCTTACTCTTTTCTATGTTCACTTTCAACTTTCTACCTTTACACACATTCTCAAACTCATCCACTAACCTTTGCAATTTTTCTTTAGAATCTCCCATAAGCACAGTATCATCAGCAAAAAGTAACTGTGTCAATTCCCATTTTGAATTTGATTCCCCATAATTTAATCCCACCCCTCTCCCAAACACCCTAGCATTTACTTCTTTTACAACCCCATCTATAAATATATTAAACAACCATGGTGACATTACACATCCCTGTCTAAGACCTACTTTTACCGGGAAGTATTCTCCCTCTCTTCTACACACCCTAACCTGAGCCTCACTATCCTCATAAAAGCTCTTTACAGCATTTAGTAACTTACCACCTATTCCATAAACTTGCAACATCTGCCACATTGCTCCTCTATCCACTCTATCATATGCCTTTTCTAAATCCATAAATGCAATAAAAACTTCCCTACCTTTATCTAAATACTGTTCACATATATGCTTCAATGTAAACACTTGATCTACACATCCTCTACCCACTCTGAAGCCTCCTTGCTCATCCGCAATTCTACATTCTGTCTTACCTCTAATTCTTTCAATTATAACTCTACCGTATACTTTTCCTGGTATACTCAGTAAACTTATTCCTCTATAATTTTTACAATCTCTTTTGTCCCCTTTCCCTTTATATAAAGGGACTATACATGCTCTCCGCCAATCCCTAGGTACCTTCCCCTCTTTCATACATTTATTAAACAAAAGTACCAACCACTCCAACACTATATCCCCCCTGCTTTTAACATTTCTGTCATGATCCCATCAGTTCCAGCTGCTTTACCCCCTTTCATTCTACGTAATGCCTCACGTACCTCCACCACACTTACATTCTGCTCTTCTTCACTCCTAAAAGATGGTATACCTCCCTGGCCAGTGCATGAAATTACCGCCTCCCTTTCTTCCTCAACATTTAAAAGTTCCTCAAAATATTCTCGCCATCTACCTAATACTTCCCTCTCCCCATCTACTAACTCCCCTACTCTGTTTTTAACGGACAAATCCATACTTTCCCTAGGCTTTCTTAACTTGTTTAACTCACTCCAAAATTTTTTCTTATTTTCATTAAAATTTCTTGACAGTGCCTCTCCCACTCTTTCATCTGCTCTCCTTTTGCACTCTCTCACCACTCTCTTTACCTTTCTTTTACTCTCCATATACTCTGCTCTTCTTTTAACACTTCTGCTTTGTAAAAACCTCTCGTAAGCTACCTTTTTCTCTTTTATCACACCCTTTACTTCATCATTCCACCAATCACTCCTCTTTCCTCCTGCCCCCACCCTCCTATAACCACAAACTTCTGCCCCACATTCTAATACTGCATTTTTAAAACTATTCCAACCCTCTTCAACCCCCCCACTACTCATCTTTGCACTAGCCCACCTTTCTGTCAATAGTCGCTTATATCTCGCCCGAACTTCCTCCTCCCTTAGTTTATACACTTTCACCTCCCTCTTACTTGTTGTTGCCAAATTCCTCTTTTCCCATCTACCTCTTACTCTAACTGTAGCTACAACTAAATAATGATCTGACATATCAGTTGCTCCTCTATAAACATGTACATCCTGGAGCCTACCCATCAACCTTTTATCCACCAATACATAATCTAACAAACTACTTTCATTACGTGCTACATCATACCTTGTATATTTATTTATCCTCTTTTTCATAAAATATGTATTACTTATTACCAAATTTCTTTCTACACATAGCTCAATTAAAGGCTCCCCATTTACATTTACCCCTGGCACCCCAAATTTACCAACTACTCCTTCCATAGCATTTTTACCCACTTTAGCATTGAAATCCCCAACCATCATTACTCTCACACTTGATTCAAAACTCCCCACGCATTCACTCAACATTTCCCAGAATCTCTCTCTCTCCTCTACACTTCTTTCTTCTCCAGGTGCATACATGCTTACTATAACCCACTTTTCACATCCAATCTTTATTTTACTCCACATAATCCTTGAATTTATGCATTTGTAGTCCCTCTTTTCCTGCCATAGCTTATCCTTCAACATTATTGCTACTCCTTCTTTAGCTCTAACTCTATTTGAAACCCCTGACCTAATCCCATTTATTCCTCTCCATTGAAACTCTCCCACCCCCTTCAGCTCAACATTACTAATTTTTAATAAAATAATCAGAATTCACTTCTACCTATATCTTGAATGGCTTTATGCCTCCAAGTTAACTTCCCCTGAAGGGATAGTCATGTAGTTTCTCTTTGAAGTCTTAAGTATCAAAACCACTGAAGGAGGACTTTAAATGTTTATAAAAGGATTATACATACAGTAGTATACTAGTTTAGTGCCATTTCTTCTTTCAACAAACCGGCCGTATCCCACCAAGGCAGGGTGGCTCAAAAAGAAAAAGAAAAGTTTCTCTTTTTAACTTTAGTAATGTATATAGGATTAGGAGTTACTAGCCCCTTGCTCTCAGCATGTTAGTCACCTCTTACGACACGCATAACTTATGGAGGAAGAATTCTGTTCCACTTCCCCATGGAGATGAGGAAATAAACAAGAACAAAAACTAGTAAGAAAATAGAAGAAAACTCAGAGGAGTGTGTATATACAGTACATGTATATGCTTGTAAATGCATGTGTAGTGTGACCTAAATGTAAGTAGAAGTAGCAAGACATACCTGAAATATGCATGTTTATGAAACAGAAAAGACACCAGCAATCCTACCATCATGTAAAACAATTACAGGCTTCCGTTTAACACTCACTTGGCAGGACGGTAGTATGTACCTCCCTGGGCGGTTGCTGTTTATCAACCTACTACCTAGGTCTGGTGCCATCTGTTAACAGTTATGTCAATAGTTTTATACAAAATAATCTATCTTTACCTTGAAGTTCCATCTTGCACCACAGCCGCCTTCGGTTCCGAGGAAGAGTTGACCCCAAGATATGTCCAGACACCGTACACCCTCACCTACCTCACACCGCTGTTTTACCATGCCATTCTGTAATAAATAAATTACATTAATTAATAGAGAATGATTAAGAAAACTTTTTGTAATATTTCTTGTGAGTACAGACTGTGTGCACAAAATTATATACAAAAAATACTTTACATTATTTATTTAAACAGGAAATAAACTACATATATGGTTTACTGAAGTAAAGTGCCTTACCATGCCATTGAATATGCATATGGTTTTATCTGCTGATCCTGTAATGACCTGAAATTCTTGTGAACCTGTGGCAAAATCAGGCTTGCCAACAACTCCTACACATGTCACAACGTCAGTGTGGTCAACATATGTAGCCATAACACGACCTGATGTCATGTCATAACATCTTGCAGTGCCATCACCAGATGCAGTTATCACAAAGTCTCCAACAACCTGCAGATTCAAATTATTATTATTTTCACTTCAAAGATTCAGTACAAATTTCCCAATTTTCAATATGAAAAATCTCACTACTTAGCAAGCTAAGAGAGAGCATGCACACATACGTGCACACAACACTCTTTATTCTGTTTTAGCAATCTACACATCAACATTATTAAATTTATGGAGGGGAGAGATGCACTAAACCCCCAAGAATCCTACACACCTGGAAGAACAGAAGGCAAGCAGGTTTTGATCCAAGGAAGGAGAGGCCAGATCCAATTCCTTGCATCAAGAGACCTATACTTGCATCAAGAAATCTCCCTTGACAGATATGATACAGTACATAAGACTACCTCAAGAAAAATTTTACATCTGTTGTCTGCTCATGAGAAGGAAATGATATCTTGAGCTTAAACACACAGATGAACTTTGAAATTTTATTTAAAATTTTCCAAGATAAATTAAAGATTTGAGAGATGCCAACACAGCAGGCACACCTTAATGGCTTTCCAAATTCAAAGGAAGAGGATGTGAGTGGAAATGCAGTACAGAAGTAGGAAGGCAGTTAAGTGCAACCAAGTAGAAGCTCTGATATGAAGTAGAGTACAGTAGTGTATGTAGAAAAGATGAATAAATATTAGAGAAATGCGAAGAATCAGAATGCATTAACAAATCTTTTCACATTTTACCTTAATATCCAACACTGCACAACCATGGGATGGGGGACTGATAAACACATGTTCATCTCCAGAACTCTCCATAACTTCATCAGTATCCACATTGTGGTCAGTAACAACTTTTCCCAGCAAACTTAGAGAACTGTTAGAAGAGGTAACTGATGGTAGAGTTGATGGCAATTTCCTTTTAGAATTTACTGTAATGGGCGAATTACTTCCATTTTTATCCGGTAATTTCTTCTTTTTTCTTTTATTAACTCTGTGCTTCTTTGTTTTTCGTTTACGCTTCCTCTTCTTTTCTTCCGACACATCATCCAATCCTTCCAAATTAGGGAATGTACTAAATTCATCTTCTTTCTCCCTTTCATCATCTGCATGATTATCTTCTCCTCCCACTTTTTCGCTTACTTTCTCCAATGAAGTTTTCACAGAGTTCTCCTCTTGCACTTCACTGTTCAGTTCCTGGCCTCCTGGTGACTTTTGCTTAATCTTGCTCGGTGGGCCTCGAGACCTCAAACTATAACAATGTTCACCAGAAGAATTTCTTGATTTTTGGCTATCTGGTGAAGATGATGGGGAAGATGATGCTGATGAACAACTTTTCCTTGGTGTACTGATGAACTCCTCTTTTACTGTTGTGCCAGTGGTTTGAATAAAACTTGATTCTTGGCAAGTTTCAGTTAATATTGGCTCTTGATGAATTACTGAGGTCTTTGTTTGACAAGATTCTTGGTATATTTCAGTTGATTTAGAATCATGGCTTGTTTCCTGCAACTCATATTTCTGGCACACTTCAGTTGGTTTTAATTCTTGAATTGCTTCAGATGACACTGGCTCCTGAGATGCTTCAGGTGAACCATGGTCCTGGGCATATTCCAGTTCCTCCCCTCCTTTTTTTATCTCTCCACCATCCACTTGTCTAAAAGTAATTTGTGCTCCTAAAGATTCATTTTCTTCAACCTGAGGCTTATCTACAGACAAGTCTTCACTATCTCCCTGAGAAGATTCATTGTTTAGTTTATTAATATGCTGTTCAGAGGAATCAACAACTGCTTCTCCATCATCTGTACACATTTTGTGTCTTCTTCTAGATATTCTCTCCTCCTCTTCTTCATCATGATCAACTGGCACTTCACTTTCAATGTCACCTTCAGCTGAACTAGACAACGAGTTGCTTCTATTTCTACTTGCTGCTTCCCTCGCATCTTTTTTATAAAACGCATTAGCCTCAGAGCTTTCAACTGGAACCTCCAATGATTTTGCATCATTGTCTGTTTCTGAATCTGTATTGGAAATGGACTGTTGCAATTTGTGAATGTTACTTGCAATCTGTTGATAAAACTCTTCATTAGGATTAATGGGGCCAAGATAGGTAATCTGAAATGTTTCTTTAGATTTCAAGCTTCTGCCTGGAGAATGGCAAGTAGATGTACATCTTTGTCTTCTAACAGTTTGAGATTCATTGCTAGAGTCATTTGAAGATGTATGAGAGAAGCTGAAGGAGCGTACTCTTGGACCCTTTTCCTGTGAAGAAGAAACAACCGAGGCATTTTCTGTTGTAGACTGAACACAAACATCTTCTTTAGATAATCCATAACGCAGTGAAATATTTTCGATGTTGTATGTGGTGGTTGAGTTACTAGTATCCATGTGATCACCACCATCTGAGCTAGAGTCTTGACGACAAGTACGTGGTGTTCTTAAATCACTGCAAGCTCCTCGTAATGAAGGTTCTCCTCTGGGTACTACCGCTCCTGTTATCCCACCACCAGCACCACCTTGCCGTACAAGTTGCTGCAGTTTACCGATACGCAGGTGCTGAAGTCGTCCCAATTCCTCAGTCATTCGTTTTTTTTCTCGCATGAGTTCGTGTATTTCTTGATCAATGCTCTCTAAATGTCGGACAAACTCTGTCTCTTGCTCACTAAAAACCATCATTTGCTGCAATGCAATTCCTGCATCCTGACTGAATTCAAAATCACTTAAAGAATTTGAAATTGAAGTCAGCTGACTCAGATGATTTCTAGGTCGGCCAGTACGATGCCACCACCAACCTTTGCCTCTGCTTTTTCCACGTTGTTGCTGTTGCTCCCATGCTCCACCTAAATCATCTGTGCTCGTACTCTGATCCACTCTAATTGTAACTAATGGTGTTACACTTCTTGCTAAACTTAAGTTAGGAATATACTGTCTTTTATTGTTATTGTTACTACTATTATTATTATACCCTTGGTCATTTGCTGGAATAATCTGTTCCTTCTCAGTCTGCACACCAACAGTGACTCTTGCTTCAGTTGTCACATTATTAACACAACGAGGTGAAGCTGGTGGTGCAAAGTGGCCAGGAAGACTCTGGTGTGGGGTCCTGGCCAGTGAGGCACAAGGGGACGGTGGTTCCATTTTGTACAAATGCGGTGTTGGTCTTCTTTCTGTAGGCTGTGGAGTAGTTCCATTACGACGTGAAGGGGGACGCATTTCTGCACTATGAGTACTGCTTCGCTCACATTCATTCCGCATACAGCAGCACATAAACTGCACAGGTGTATGGCGCTCTATTTTAATACGTGGACTGAACTGTGGGGGTGGAGGTGGTGGTGGACGAGGAGGATCTGGGAAATCATTGTCTGGGGAAAATATGAGTGGTCTTGGATGAGGAGGTGGGTGCAGGCCTTGGGTTGGAGGAGGAAGTGGAAGTGTATCAGGAGGAGCAGGATTCTTTGGACGCTCTTCTGAGGATGGCCGTTTTACATGTTCATACTTCAGATATGAATCTGTTGACAGAATAAATCAATGTAATAATGCAATTAGCTTAAAAATTGTTACCTCAAATTCTTTAAGTTATGCTAAAAGAATCATTCAGCATTTTACAAATCATTTGCAAATCTTTTAATATCCCTAATAATGAATTAAGAAATGCTATAAATATTAACATTAGAAATCATAGTTAAAAATCTCATCTTTAAGGGAAATACACAGTACAGCCTCTCTTCAATTAGCGATATACTCGTTTACCGACGACTCGGACTTGCGATGGGCTCTCTGACCCGTATGCATACCTAAATAATGCATATTAGAGCTGATTTCCTCTATTCTGTTTATTATAATATACAGTACACTACTGTATAAACATTTCAAAATATACAGCAGGGTCCTGCTTTACGGCGTTTCACCATACGGTGTTCTGCTAATACGGCGATTTCAAATTATGACTAAAACTTGCTATAGGGTTAGCAGGCTTTCTAATATGGCGGGCGCCATCCAGTTTGTTTACATTCTCCGTGAACACATCTCTCTATTATGTCTGGAAACTTTCCAAAATTTCAAGTGTTTTAAAGTTATTGCACATTTTATATGTACTCTGATAATTATGCTTAGGCATACCTGTACCTAAATATACTTACACACTGAGCTGGCATGCAGGTACACATTAAAATCACTAACAGTCTCTCTACTCTTGACACCATATTAAAGTAAATACTTTATCTCTTGGGCACATTATACGTTGTATATTACAATGATATAGACATTTCCATTAATCCATCTATATTTTTTTCAAAATTATATGTTACGTAGCATGTTCACATGCTACGTAACATATAAACATAACAAATACATCCCACAGCAGAATAAATTAACATAAATATGAGATGTGGTAGCCAGGCGACTTGTAGTCCAACATCAGAGAAAATGTATACACTATAATATTACTGGGTAACTAGAAAATTATTCCTTTCGTATGTAAGTAAGTTCATTCAGGTATACACAAATACAGCCACATAGATTATCATACTTAGCAGCATGTGTGTAGAGAACCTAGGAAAACCCAAAAAAGTCAAAGTGACTAATTTGCATATGCCTTCACTTAGTATCATTTGTTCTAAAAATGGTGTTCAATGAGAATGGGAGTATTTTTCTTTTATTTATTCTACTGTATCAACGTGGAGACAACTTGTACACAATGTAAAGTGTTTGTATGGAAATAAGTCATTTTGTCTGACTTCTTTTTGGGTTATGGCAGGTTCTCTACACATATGCTGCTATGTATGATAATCAATGTAACTGTATTTGTGTATACCTGAATAAACTTACTTACATAATTATGGTATAATACAAAAAGTGTATAAACAAAGACCAGATGCGTTCGCCTGGTTTGTTTACATTACGTGTGGGTGGGGTGGGCTGACCTGGCTGCCTATCATACCTCCCAAACCTGACTTCCTACAAATAAAACTCATTTCTCACCCTACATTAAGACTACAAATATTTTAAGGAAAGCAATGAGTGTACTATATGTGTATTTTACTTTTTATTGTTTTTTAATGCCTAGTTCTATTGCTAACTTAATGTATGTTAGTGTAAACTTGTTATCTGGCATTTATATGCATTTATAAGTGGAAAAAATGGAGTTCTGCTTTCCGGCGATGTCTACTTTGCGACAGTAGCCTGGAACCTAACCTGCCGTAAAAGTGGGGCCCTACTGTACTAAAAATGTTGTAAATGGTGCAAAGATAACATTAAAACATTATAAAAAATGGTTGACACACACCCACTACCATTACAGTATGCTCCTTGTTTAGCAGCGAATTCATTTACCAACGTGGTCTTAGGAGTGGAATTCTGTCAATAAGTGAGGAGAGGCTGTACGTATATATGGTAGTCAACTCGGTGAATGGACAGGATTCAACCCACGACAAATTAATTCTAGTCCTAAAACTAGCAGGTCAGCACTCTAACCATTAGACAAAGCAGACGTAATAAAAATCGTCAACTAACAGATCTTGAGATATCAGAGTTGGAAATCATAGAGAAATCATTTAATAATCATTTTTTTTTTAACAAGTTGGCCATCTCCCACCGAAGCAGGGTGACCCAAAAAGAAAATATTTTCATCATTCAACACTTTCACCTCACTCATACATAATCACTGTTTTTGCAGAGGAGCTCAGAATACAACAGTTCAGAAGTTTTTTTCTTTTTTTTTTTCAACAAGTCGGCCGTCTCCCACCGAGGCAGGGTGACCCAAAAAAGAAAGAAAATCCCCAAAAAGAAAATACTTTCATCATCATTCAACACTTTCACCACACTCACACATTTTCACTGTTTTTGCAGAGGTGCTCAGAATACAACAGTTTAGAAGCATATACGTATAAAAATACACAACATATCCCTCCAAACTGCCAAAATCCCAAAACCCCTCCTTTAAAGTGCAGGCATTGTACTTCCCATTTCCAGGACTCAAGTCCGACTATATGAAAATAACCGGTTTCCCTGAATCCCTTCACTAAATATTACCCTGCTCACACTCCAACAGATCGTCAGGTCCCAAGTATCATTCGTCTCCATTCACTCCTATCTAACATGCTCATGCACGTTTGCTGGAAGTCCAAGCCCCTCGCCCACAAAACCTCCTTTACCCCCTCTTTCCAACCCTTTCGAGGACGACCCCTACCCCTCCTTCCTTCCCCTCTTTCCAACCCTTTCGAGGACGACCCCTACCCCTCCTTCCTTCCCCTATAGATTTATATGCTTTCCATGTCATTCTACTTTGATCCATTCTCTCTAAATGACCAAACCACCTCAACAACCCCTCTTCTGCCCTCTGACTAATGCTTTTATTAACTCCACACCTTCTCCTAATTTCCACACTCTGAATTTTCTGCATAATATTTACACCACACATTGCCCTTAGACAGGACATCTCCACTGCCTCCAACCGTCTCCTCGCTGCTGCATTTACCACCCAAACTTCACATCCATATAAGAGTGTTGGTACTACTATACTTTCATACATTCCCTTCTTTGCCTACAGAGATAACGTTTTTTGACTCCACATATACCTCAATGCACCACTCACCTTTTTTCCCTCATTAATTCTATGATTAACCTCATCCTTCATAAATCCATCCGCCGACACGTCAACTCCCAAGTATCTGAAAACATTCACTTCTTCCATACTCCTCCTCCCCAATTTGATATCCAATTTTTCTTTATCTAAATCATTTGATACCCTCATCACCTTACTCTTTTCTATGTTCACTTTCAACTTTCTACCTTTACACACATTCTCAAACTCATCCACTAACCTTTGCAATTTTTCTTTAGAATCTCCCATAAGCACAGTATCATCAGCAAAAAGTAACTGTGTTAATTCCCATTTTGAATTCGATTCCCCATAATTTAACCCCATCCCTCTCCCGAACACCCTAGCATTTACTTCTTTTACAACCCCTTCTATAAATATATTAAACAACCATGGTGACATTACACATCCCTGTCTAAGACCTACTTTTACCGGGAAGTATTCTCCCTCTCTTCTACACACCCTAACCTGAGCCTCACTATCCTTATAAAAGCTCTTTACAGCATTTAGTAACTTACCACCTATTCCATATACTTGCAACATCTGCCACATTGCTCCTCTATCCACTCTATCATATGCCTTTTCTAAATCCATAAATGCAATAAAAACTTCCCTACCTTTATCTAAATACTGTTCACATATATGCTTCAATGTAAACACTTGATCTACACATCCCCTACCCACTCTGAAGCCTCCCTGCTCATCCGCAATCCTATATTCTGTCTTACCTCTAATTCTTTCAATTATAACCCTACCGTATACTTTTCCTGGATTACTCAGTAAACTTATTCCTCTATAATTTTTACAATCTCTTTTGTCCCCTTTCCCTTTATATAAAGGGACTATACATGCTCTCTGCCAATCCCTAGGTACCTTCCCCTCTTTCATACATTTATTAAACAAAAGTACCAACCACTCCAACACTATATCCCCCCCCTGCTTTTAACATTTCTGTCATGATCCCATCAGTTCCAGCTGCTTTACCCCCTTTCATTTAAAAGTTCCTCAAAATATTCTCGCCATCTACCTAATACCTCCCTTTCCCCATCTACTAATTCCCCTACTCTGTTTTTAACTGACAAATCCATACTTTCCCTAGGCTTTCTTAACTTGTTTAACTCACTCCAAAATTTTTTCTTATTTTCATTAAAATTTCTTGACAGTGCCTCTCCCACTCTATCATCTGCTCTCCTTTTGCACTCTCTCACCACTCTCTTCACCTTTCTTTTACTCTCCATATACTCTGCTCTTTTTATAACACTTCTGCTTTGTAAAAACCTCTCATAAGCTACCTTTTTCTCTTTTATCACACCCTTTACTTCATCATTCCACCAATCACTCCTCTTTCCTCCTGCCCCCACCCTCCTATAACCACAAACTTCTGCCCCACATTCTAATACTGCATGTTTAAAACTATTCCAACCCTCTTCAACCCCCCCACTACTCATCTTTGCACTAGCCCACCTTTCTGCCAATAGTCGCTTATATCTCACCCGAACTTCCTCCTCCCTTAGTTTATACACTTTCACCTCCCTCTTACTTGTTATTGCCACCTTCCTCTTTTCCCATCTACCTCTTACTCTAACTGTAGCTACAACTAAATAATGATCCGATATATCAGTTGCCCCTCTATAAACATGTACATCCTGGAGCCTACCCATCAACCTTTTATCCACCAATACATAATCTAACAAACTACTTTCATTACGTGCTACATCAAACCTTGTATATTTATTTATCCTCTTTTTCATAAAATATGTATTACTTATTACCAAATTTCTTTCTACACATAGCTCAATTAAAGGCTCCCCATTTACATTTACCCCTGGCACCCCAAATTTACCTACTACTCCCTCCATAACATTTTTACCCACTTTAGCATTGAAATCCCCAACCACCATTACTCTCACACTTGATTCAAAACTCCCCACGCATTCACTCAACATTTCCCAGAATCTCTCTCTCTCCTCTACACTTCTCTCTTCTCCAGGTGCATACACACTTACTATAACCCACTTTTCACATCCAATCTTTATTTTACGCCACATAATCCTTGAATTTATACATTTGTAGTCCCTCTTTTCCTGTATAAAGATACACAAGATATCCCTCCAAACTGCCAATATCCCAAACCCCTCCTTTAAAGTGCAGGCATTGTACTTCCCATTTCCAGTACTCAAGTCGGTTATGTAAAAAATACCAGTTTCCCTGAATCCCTTCACTAAATATTACCCTGCTCACACTCCAACAGCTCATCAGGTCACAAATACAATTCGTCTCCATTCACTCCTATCTAACATGCTCACGCACACTTGCTTTAAGTCCAAGCCCCTCGACCACAAAACCTCTTTTACCCCCCTCCTCCAACCTTTTCGAAGACGACCCCTACCCCGCCTTCCTTCCCCTACAGATTTTTATGCTCTACATGTCATTCTACTTTGATACATTCTCTCTAAATGACCAAACCACCTCAACAACCCCTCTTCTGCCCTCTAATACTTTTATTAACTCCACACCTTCTCCTAATTTCCACACTCCGAATTTTCTGCATAATATTTGCACTACACATTGCCCTTAGACAGGACATCTCCACTGCCTCCAACTGTCTCCTCGCTGCAGCATTTACAACTCAAGCTTCACACCCATATAAGAGTGTTGGTACCACTATACTTTTATACATTCCTTTCTTTGCTTCCATAGATAACGTTTTTTTCTCCACATATACCTCAACGCACAACTCACCTTTTTTCCTTCATCAATTTTATAGTTAACCTTATCCTTCATAAATCCATCCTCTGACAATTGAAAATTGAGCTCAAAGTAGTGGAAAAGTTTGATTTTTGCCAATATTCAAAAGTAAACAAATCACGTCGCACGTCCAATACACATCAACTGGTGAGTCTAACATGCGTTCACAAATTCGCTGATATTATTTATGCAATTATGACAATGTTGCATAAGAATAAATCTTCTATTTTTTGTGCAAATAAAAATTCTTCATGTGAATAAGAAATCATAATGGAATTCATGTGTAAAGCCTGGAACTGTTAAGTAACAAACAGGAAATGTTATTTTATGCCAGAAATGCATGTGTTGTTTATTCTGGACCCTATTTTGAAAATTGGAATATTTTGAAGTTTGTATGAAATTAGCCAAATTACCAATTTCTAATTACTAGGTAGTTTAAATACTCGAGTGGATGGTTTCTTGTGCTCAATAGATAAAATGGAAGACACACTAGCAAAATAGCTAAGAATTTGGTCAACTGGAATGGTGTAATTGGCCTAAGATAGAACTCAAAGTCAGCAAAATCGCCGATGTATAAATATCGCTGACACAGCAAAATTCGCAAGTTCCATTTTGTAAATTTTTGACCAAATTTCGAACTTTTTGTTTTATTACTTTCAGAAAAAGATTCACTACTATTTCACGTGAAAAAAAAAAAAAAATCTGAAAATTCTTGGACACTGTGGACAAGTTTCAGACTAGGGGTCTGGACATTGAAAGGGTTAACTACAGGTACTCCTCACTTAACGACCTACCTGTTTAATGACTGCTAAGAGATATGAATAGCTCTCCAACCAGTATACAAACCTTAGTAATGAATATTAGAGCTAATTTCCTCTATTCTGTTTATTACAATATACGGTACACCTCTGTATAAACATTTAAAAAATATACTAAAAGTGTTATAAATGGTGCAAAGGTGACATTAAAACAATATGTAAAGATGGTTGACACAAACCCACTACCAGTACAATATGACCTCACTTAACAATCAATTCGTTTACTAACCTACTCTTAGGAACAGAACTCGGTAAAGTGAGGAGTACCTGTAGTTACAAAGTTTGTCTCCTATGTGCAGGTTATTTGCATACTGGATTGGTAGAAAAGCCTTCAAACTTGGTTATAAGTTTCTTAAAGGCAGAGAGGTTAGCACAGGCACCACTAAGAATATACAGTAAATGCAAATTGTTATGGACAAACCCTCGTATCCACACTGCAACAATGAGAGATTTGCCCATAAAAACCTGCAATTAGGCTGACAGTGAGACCTATCCTAAGTTCTCTTGTGTACATAAATATACCTAGCCGGATGACTTTTCAGCCTGCACAGTTTAGCGACCTGCTAGTTTTAGAACTTAACTGCCATGGATTCGAATCTTGTCTGTTCTCGAGTTGCTCACAATCATTTTATTTATGATTTTTTGTGCATATATAATGTTAAATCATATATAATTACATTTATAGTAGAAAGGATATTTAGATTCCAAAATATTCAAAAGAAAAAAGAATCTCATTAAAAATATATATAATTTTAAAACCTATCAAGAACTAACCATCAAGCTTCTCCTGTTTGATAGATCTCTGGTAATGAGTCGATGAGAGTGGGACGGCAGGAGGCTGCTGAGTAGCAGGCATGTGAGGGACTGGCCTCTGAGGAGGTGTAGTGCCCAGGGGTCGCGGTGGACCAGGCATCAGTGCCACAGGAGATGGAGGAGCCAAACCATAGGGGTATACACATTCTGAGGTGTGGGGTGTTCGTGGATTGTGCATGCAGAGGCCACATTCACTGATGGGTGATGGACGCTCTTCCTTCACCTGAAAATAATGCAGTACACATTTTCTTCCTTTTTTCAACAAACTGGCCGTATCCCACCGAGATGGGGTGGCTCAAAAGGAAAAACGAAAATTTCTTCCACATTTTGTGTCGCATTATAAATGAGAAGAGTACATTCCTGACCCTGGAGTCTCTCTCTCTCTATTCTGAATTTTGTATATAAAAAAAAAAATCTGTATCTGGTACTATTGCCTAATGCCTATACATAAGGAGAGAGAAGCATGGCAGGAAAACACTGTTTGAAACGTTTTGACAACTCAGTAATTATTTGTTGTTTCAGAACTGTTTATCTATGTGTGAAGAGTTTACATTCCTTTTTGGTAAAAAGGTAAACCAACATAGAAATGCCTTATATATAAACATAAGTACAGTGGTCATGATTACCTTCAATCTAGGTGAAGCTAGCAAGAGTGTACTAGGTCCAGGCACAGAGATGTTTTCACCAGCTGACCTTTGGTTGCTTATAGGTGGCTGACTTGAGGCTATGAGGTTTAGTGTTGAGTCAGACACCTGATTTGAGAGATCTCGAGTATTACTTGGGCCACTGCCTAAGGACTCCATGACACAAAGTGGCACCTCAACAGGAATAGTAGGTAACATTTGTAAGGGACCACCTGTGGATTTGTTTCCACTATGTGGTGTGGCAGCTTCTCTTTTACTGATTGAATTTCTTGTTTCATTTGTTTCTGCACTGACTTGTGTGACTGGAACTTGATGCTGCACCTCTTCTTCATCTTCCTCATCTTCATGTTCTTCTTCTTCCTCTTGATCTTCATCTTCATGATCACTCTCTCTGTCTTCATGGTCATCCTCCTCATGCTCTCTTCCTTCTGGTTCATGGTCATCCTCTTCATGTCCACTCTCACCTTCAATGAGATCTTCCATTTCTGAGTCTGAATCATGTATAGTAATGGTAGAGGCAGGATCACGAGGAGGGGGTGAAATTATTTGGCAGTCTAAGTCTGGGTCAGAGTCAGCATTAAGAAGGTCATTAAGAGAGAAGGTAACCTCCTCCCATGCTCTGTTGTTGCCATTCTGCTCCAAAGCAAGAATTTCACGAACCTGTAAAAACAACACTTAATGACATGTCATATTGAATTACAGATAATTTAGCAATACTATGTCATACTGCTTTATTGCTGGAGGTACTATACAGTAAAAAAAATGCATTACAACAATGCACAATTTTTTTAACACACTGGACATCTGCCACAGTGGTAGGGTAACTAAAAAAGAAACACTTTCACCATCATTCATTCCATCACTGTTTTGTCTAAGGGATGCCAATACTACAGTTCAGATGGCCATTCAAACTGTAAATATCCCTACCCCTCCTGAGTGCAGGCACTGTATTTCTCACCTTCATGACCTGAGTCCAACTAGCTTGTTTCTCTGAATCCCTTCAAAAACTGTTACCTTGCTCATGCTTCAACGGCATATCAAGTCCCAAAAGTCATTTCCTTCACTCGCTCCTATCTAATATGCTTACACACTCCTGCTGGATGTCCAAGCCCCTCACACACACAAAACCTCCTTTACCCCCCCTCCCTGTAACTTTTCCTAGCGTAACTTCTACCCCACCTTCCCTCCACTGCAAATTTATACACCCTCCAAGTCATCCTATTTTACTCCATCCTCTTTGAACATCCAAACCACTTCTACAACCCCTCTTCAGCCCTCTGGATAATACTTTCAGTAATTCCACACCTCCTAATCTCCAAGCTACGAATTCTCTGCATAACATCTACGCCACACACTGTCCTTGGACACAACATCTCCACCTCCAACCTCCTCCTCACTGCAACATTCACAACCTATGCTTCACATCCATACAAGGGCTGGTACCACTACACTCTCATACATTTCCCTCTCTGCCTCCATGTATAATGTTCTTTATCTCCACAGATACCTCAATGCACCACCCACCTTTTTACCTTCAACAATTCTGTGGTTCACCTCATCTTTCATATATACCCATCCACTGACACATCCACTCCCAAATACCTGAACACATTCATTTCCTCCACACTCGCTCCTTCCAATTTGATATCCAATCTTTCATTTCCTAACTAGTTTATTACCCCCATCACCTTGCTCTTTCCTATGTTCACTTTTAATTTCCTTATTTTGCATACCCTCCCAAATTCATCCACCAATTTTAGCAATTTCTTTCCAGAATCTCCCAGAAGCAACTGTGACAACTCCCCCTTTGTATTAAATTCCATACATTTTAATTGCACGCTTCTCCACTACACACTAAAATTAACTTCTTTTACAACACCATTTATAAATATGTTAAACAACCAACCAAGGTGACATCATACATCCTTGGAAAATAATCTCCCTTCCTCACACCCATCCTAACCTGAGACTCACTGTCCACATAAAAGCTCTTAACTGCTTTGAGTAACCTGCGACATACTTCATACACTTGCAACATTGCTCCACTATCCACCTAATCGTATGTCTTTTCTAAATCCATGAATACAACAAAACTTAATTACCTTTTTCCTAAATATTGTTCACTTATATGCTTCAATGTTAAACACTTGGTCTACACATCCCCTACCCTTCGTAATCTCCTTGCTAATTTGCAATCTTGTTCTCTGTCTTACCCTTAATTCTTTCAATAACTCGACCATACACTTTACCTGGAATACTCAACAGGCTCATTTCCCTATGTATTTTGCACTCTGTTTTGTCTCCCTTTTCCTTATACAAAGAACTATGCATGCTCTCTGCCAATCACTAGGTACTTTTCCCTCCTTCATTCATTTAACAAAAGTACCAACCACTCCAAAACTATAACCCCACCTGTTTTTAACATTTCTGTCATGATCCCATCAATTCCAACTGCTTTACGACCTTTCATTCTACCCACTGCCTCACACACCTCCCCCATGTTCAAATCTGGCACTCCCTCACTCCTACAGGATGTTATACCTCCCTGGCCAATGCATGAAATCACTGCCTCCGCAGCCTCACCATGCCTAATCACACTATGTATGCCACTACTATTCTTAAATCTTTCAAACCAACCTTTGCTGGCCTTAAATTCACTCACATCACCATTAGTTGCAGGCATTTTTCTAATTAAATCCTCATGCAACTGCCTAGCCTTTTCACAAATGATCGCTTGAGAGATGCTATCTCCAGCTATCTGTTTTTCATTTATCCACACCAATAACAGTCTCTCAATATTTTCTAACACTTGCGATCGCTGTTTTGTAATTACAGTTGCACCTTTTGCAAGAACAGCTTCCTTGATTGCCGTTTTCCTGCTCACTATAGTAGAGATGGTTGATTGGGATTTACTATACAACTTGGCCATGTCCGACACACGCACTCCACTTTCATATTTCAATAGTCATTAGCACCCTTGGTCTCGAAGGGTTGGCACTAGAAGCTTTCTTGGGGCCCATGGTGACTTATTTTGCAGAAACAAGCACCAGAAACAGTGATAATATGGATAATATGGAATGTACCGAATGTATCCTTAGATGCGCGCACACTAGCTGGCATGTAAACACTGGACACACACGGGGCAGTTCAGGCCACACGTGGACACGTCTCGTACGAATCGTATCGTGTACCGGGTTTTGTAATGGGAACCGAGGCAAATTTTTTGCGATATAATGCTTCGGATACCGGATTTATCGGTTACCGATGACTTCACGAACTGGGGGACCACTGCATTGTAAATATGTCAAAGTACTGGAGAACAGGACAACTGCAAGAGATACTGGACTGCCAAGATGACCCAACAATCCTCACATAGTGACAATGAGTGCAGCAGGTGTTGGTAGACATGCATATACATACAGTGGTTCCACGATAATAGTCGGGCTCGATAGTCGTCCTTTTCAGAAATCGTTGCGATATTTTAGTCCAAACATTGGCTCACAAATGGTCGGTTGACTCGCTAATCATCGTTCGTCCTGGACGAGTACTCACTGCCTCCCTTCCCAGCCAGTGTGCCACTGTTTACCAGTGAGTGACGGTCCCCTCACGTGTTCACACGAAATATTTCATAATATTCCATTCATTTTAGTGCTTGCAAGTACTACATAAGCTACCATGGCTCCAAAGAAAGTTTCTAGTGCCAAGCCTTTGGTAAAGAAGGTGAGAAATATGATTGAATTTAAGAAAAACATCATTGAACAATATGAAAGTGGCGTACGTGTGGCCGAACTGGCCAGGATGTATAACAAATCCCGTACAACCATATTTTCCATCGTGGCCAAGAAAAAGAAAATCAAGAAAGCTGTTGTTGCAAAGGGGGTAAATATGCTGACAAAAATGAGATCACCAGTACTCGAAGAGGTTGAGAAGTTATTATTGGTGTGGATAAACGAGAAACAATTAGCAGGAGATAGTCTTATGACGTCGATTATTTGTGAAAAGGCTAGGCAGTTGCATGACGATCTGGTAAAGAAATTGCCTGCAATGAATACTGATATTTGTGAATTTAAGGCCAGCAAAGGTTGGTTTGAGAGATTAAAGAACCGTAGTGGCATACACAGTGTGATAAGGCATGGTGAGGCTGCCAGTTCGGACAAAATTGCAGCTACAAAATTCGTAAGTGAATTCAAGTAGTACATAGAGGCTGAAGGAATGAAACCTGAACAAGTGTTCAATTGTGACAAAACAGGCCTCTTTTGGAAGAAAATGTCAAAGAGGACCTACATTACTCAGGAGGAAAAGGGACTGCCAGGACACAAGCCTATGAAAGATAGGCTGACGCTCATGTTCTGTGCTAATGCTAGTGGGGATTTCAAAGTGAAGCCGTTACTAGTGTACCATTCTGAAAATCCCAGTGTTCAAAAAAACAATGTTATGAAGAGTAAATTTTGTGTGTTTTGGAGATCTAATAATAAGGCATGGGTCACGAGGGAAATTTTCGTCAAGTGGTTCAATGAAGTGTTTGGCCCTAGCGTGAAGAATTACCTCCTGGAAAAGAAATTGGATCTCGAGTGCCTCCTAGTAATGGACAATGCACCTGCTCATCCTCCAAACTTGGATGACCTAATTCTGCAGGAGTTTGGGTTCATCACAGTAAAGTTCTTGCCCCCGAATACCACTCCCCTCCTCCAGCCCATGGACCAGCAGGTCATTTCAAGCTTTAAAAAACTCTACACCAAAGCAATGTTTCAAAGGTGCTTTAATGTGACCTCAGACACTCGCTTGACCCTAAGAGAGTTTTGGAAAGAACACTTCCGTATCCTCCATTGCATAAGCCTTATATGTAAGGCTTGGGAGGGAGTGACTACCAGGATTTTGAACTCTGCTTGGAGAAAACTGTGGCTAGATTGTGTCCACAAGAGGGATTCTGAAGGGCTTGTGGCTGACCCTGATGAGTCTATGTCGGTTGTGAACTCTATTGTGGCATTGGGGAGTTCCATGGGGTTGGATGCGAGTTTGGAGGATGTGGAAGAGTTGGTGGAGGACCACAACGAAGAGCTAACCATTGAGGAGCTGCAAGAGCTTCAGCATGAACAGCAACAGATCGCAGCTCAGAATCTTGCTGGAGAGGAGGAGGAAGAGAGATGGAAGAAGGTGCCTTCTTCAGAAATTAAGGAGATTTTTGAAATGTGGGGTAGTATGGAAAGATATATGGAGAAACATCACCCTGAGAAGGATGCTGCAAGCCATATCGGCAACTTGTACAGTGACAGAGTCTTGGCCCATTTTAGGGAAGTTTTAAAGAGATGCCAGAAACAGAGCTCTCTGGACATTTTTTTTGTGAGACAGGACTCCAGTGACTCTCAAGCTGGTCCTAGTGGCATTAAGAAACAGAGAAGAGAAGTAACCCCAGAAAAGGACTTGGTACCTGAGGTGTTGATGGAAGGGGATTCCCCTTCCAAACAGTAACTAATCCAATCTCTCTCCTCCTCCAGTCTTCCATACACTAAGAAGAATTGCCAATAAAGGTAAGTGTTATGCTGTTAATGTTTCATTCATCATGTCCCATTGTATTATGTCTGAGGGCAATGTGTGGTGTGAATATAATGCAGAGAATTCGTAGTTTGGAAGTTAGGAGGAGGTGCGGGATTACCAAAACTGTTGTCCAGAGGGCTGAGGAAGGGTTGTTGAGGTGGTTCGGACATGTAGACAGAATGGAGCGAAACAGAGTGACTTCAAGAGTGTATCAGTCTGTAGTGGAAGGAAGGCGGGGTAGGGGTCGGCCTAGGAAAGGTTGGAGGGAGGGGGTAAAGGAGGTTTTGTGTGCGAGGGGCTTGGACTTCCAGCAGGCATGCGTGAGCGTGTTTGATAGGAGTGAATGGAGACAAATGGTTTTTAATACTTGACGTGCTGTTGGAGTGTGAGCAAAGTAACACTTATGAAGGGGTTCAGGGAAACCAGCAGGCTGGACTTGAGTCCTGGATATGGGAAGTACAGTACCTGCACTCTGAAGGAGGGGTGTTAATGTTGCAGTTTAAAAACTGTAGTGTAAAGCACCCTTCTGGCAAGACAGTGATGGAGTGAATGATGGTGAAAGTTTTTCTTTTTTGGGCCACCCTGCCTTGGTGGGAATCGGCCAGTGTGATAATAATAATAAAAAAAAAATTCATCTAATCAGCAACTGCCCAAGGAGGTACTACTGTCCTGCCAAGTGAGTGTAAAATGAAAGCCTGTAATTGTTTTACATGATGGTAGGATTGCTGGTGTCCTTTTTTCCGTCTCATAAACATGCAAGATTTCAGATATGTCTTGCTACTTCTACTTACACTTAGGTCACACTATGCATACATATACAAGCATATATATATACACACACCCCTCTGGGTTTTCTGCTATTTTCTTTCTAGTTCTTGTTCTTGTTTATTTCCTCTTATCTCCATGGGGTAGTGGAACAGAATTCTTCCTCCGTAAGCCATGCGTGTTGTAAGAGGTGACTAAAATGCCCGGGGCAAGGAGCTAGTAACCTCTTTTCTTGTATAAATTACTAAATTTAAAAATAGAAACTTTCGTTTTTCTTTTTGGGCCACCCTGCCTTGGTGGGATACGGCCGGTTTGCTGAAAAAAAAAAATCTAATATGACATGATGAACAACATTAATAACGGAAACATGACATACGTATACTCTAGAATAAAATACGTCATTAAGTGTGTTACAAGTGTTGCTGTGTTGTTGTTGTTATGTGTATAAGCCTTACATAGTGGTGGTGAAGGCAGCAGCTGAGATGTAAGAGATGGTTGTGTTGTCAGTAGCCCTATATAACTCCAACAACATTGGGGGAGTTAGGTTCATGCTGTCCTTTTTCTATCGATTAATCGCTTAACTTACTCGCCACACTGTTAATGCTACACTTTATTGCTGGCTGGTGCTATAGCCTTTATCAACTTGTGCTGCTTTAGTATCATACAAATCGTAGAATCACTGAAGATGGCACATTCTCCCCTCTCTTTTCCTCCTCCACTTTGGTACTCTGCTATGAGTTCTTTCTTGAATTCTATAGTCTTTCTCACCTTCTTTACCAAAGGGCTGGCAAGAGTACAATATTTTATGATGTTTTCATGTGTTTTATGATTGTTAATTTTTCAATAGGTTAAGGAAGCAGTATTGATAGGCTAAGTAAATGTTATTATTGTATTTCCCTACAATATATTTGTGCACCAAACATTCACGAGGTTCTTGATCCCCAAACCCTCGCAAATGTGGAGGGAGACCTGTAATGCTAGTCAGAAAAGAAAGGCTAAACAAAATACAGAACAGGAACATTCCCTGTATTTCCTAGTTACAGGCTGACCTCCAGAACACCCTCCAGGTAGTCTATGGGTGGATGGTGGTTGGGGGGGGAAGTTATGTATGCGCATGTAGTGTGTGTATATATATTTTTTTAATCCCTTGAGGGTCAGTGCCTTTATTCTATGGTTTTGAACTCTGGGATCAGTGCCCGAGAACTACGCTATGAGGTCAGCTCACTCAGATAAGCTGTGAGGGGTAAATTTTGCCCTAGACATAAAACAATGCACCATATAAAAAAAAGTCTTGCTCCATGCAGTGCATGATGGGGAAAAAACTGTTACCAGGTTTTTGGTTTAAAATACAATGAATTTGCAGTGTATTTTTAGGTGGTTTGTATGGTTTTATTCTCAGTTTCTTGGTATCATTTGATAAAATGGAAGATATGTTACTGAAATAGAGATGATTTTGATTGGTTTCAGGAATGGAAGTAGCTAGAAACTGAGCTCAAAGTAGCGGAAATATTTGATTTTTGGCTGATATTCCAGAGCAAACAAATCACGTCACTTGTCTAATGCATGTCCAACTAGGTCTAACATGCCTTCACAAATGCAATGACATTATTTATACAATTATTACAATAATGCATAACAGTAAATCTTCTATTTTTTGTGAATAAAAATTCAAAATGGAAAACAAGTGCAATATAAGAGAGGTCTGGGAATGTAACTAATGAACAGAGGAAATGTTATTTTAGTGTCAGGAATGCCTGCTTTCTTTATTCTGGACCCTATTTTGAAATTATCATATTTTGAAATTTGTGTGAAATTGGCCAAATTACCAATTTCTGATCACTTTATTGGGTAATTGAAATAGTTGATTGGGCAATTTCTTGTGCTCATTCAATAAAAATGGAAGACTTACTAGCAAAATAGTTAAAAATTTGGTCTACTGGAACAATGCAATTGGTGTAAAATAGGACTCAAAGTGGGCCAAATCGCTGATGCGTAAATATCGCTGACACAGCAATATTTAACCCTTTCAGGGTCCGTCCCGTAGATCTACGGCTTTACGTTCAGGGCCCAAACCGTAGATCTACGTCATGAGCTCAGCTCACTCTGATAAACTGTGAGTAGTACATTTGGGCCTAGATAGGAGAGAATACATCTATGTGGTATGTGTGCACCACATAAAACAGATCCTGCAGCACACTGTGTATAATGAGAGAAAAAAACTGAAATCATGATTTTTCGATTAAAACAGCGACTTTGCATTGTTTTTTCCTATGTTTTTTATAGTTGTATTTGCAATTTCTTGGTCTCATTTGATAGAATGGAAGACATATTACAGAAATAGAGATGATTTTGATTGGTTTTAGCACTGGAAATGGCTTGAAACTGAGCTCAAAGTAGCAGAAATGTAAAATTTTTGACGATATTCAAGAGTAAACAAACAACCTCACACGTCTAATACACGTCAGCTGGTGGGTCTAATATACATTCACAAATATGGTGATGATATTTATACAGTTATTACAGTATTGCATAACGGTAAATCTTCTATTTTTTGGTGTGAATAAAAATTCATTATGTGAATAAAAATAAAAATGGAATTTATTTGTAAAGCCTCAAAACGTAACTAATGAACAGAGGAAATGTTGGTTTAGTTCCTGGAATACCTGCATTGTTTATTCTGGACCCTATTTTGAAATTGGAATATTTTGAACTTTGTGTTAAATTGGCCAAATTAACAATTTCCGATCACTTTAATTTGTACTTGAAACAGTTGACTTGGCGATTTCTTGTGCTCAATCGATAGAATAGAAGTAATACTAGTGAAATAGCTAAGAATTTGGTTGACTGGAATAATGTAATTGGCCTAAAATGGGAGTCAAAGTCGGCAAAATCGCCGATTCATAAATATCGCTGACACATCAAAATTCGCGAGAGCATAATTTCGTCAATTTTCCATCAAATTTCGTACTTTTTGTTTTATTACCTTCACAAAAAGATTCTCTACCATTTCATAACAAAAAATAAAAAGTTTTTTTTTTTGAAAATTCTTGGACACTGGGGCACCACTTCAGATTTGGGCCTTGGACCCTGAAGGGGTTAAGAAAGCATAATTTCATCAATTTTCCATCAAATTTCGTCTTTTTTTTATTCCCTTCAGAAAAAAATTATCTATTATTTCTTAAGAAAAAATAAAATTTTTTTTTTTGGTTTGAAAATTCTTGGACCCTGTGAACACTTTTCAGATTGGGGATCAGTACCCTCAAGGGGTTAACACACTGGCCATTTCCCACCAAGGTAGGGTGACCAAAAAAGAAGAAACACTTTCACCATCACTCATTCCACCACTGTCTTCCCAGAGGCGTGTCGATACTACAGTTCAAAACTGCAAACATAACCACCCCTCCTTCAGAGTGCAAAGCTCCTGATGATGCACAGATATGTGAAAGGTCTTGAGCTAAAGATTTCCATTTCCCCATGGCTTGTCTAGCCAATAGTTTTTATGACCTGATGAGCTGTTGGAGCATGAGGAAGGTAACATTTTGAGAAGGGATTCAGAAAAACTGGTTAGCCGGACTTGAGTCCTGGAGGTGGGAAGTACAATGCCTGCACTTTAAAAGAGGGGTTTGGGATATTTGCTGTTTGGAGTGACATATGAACTGTTGTATCTGAATGCCTCTGCAAAGACAGTGATTATGTGTAAATGATGGTGAAAGTGTTTTTCTGTTTTTATGTCACCGTGCCTCAGTGGGAGACATTCGACATGTTGAAAAAAAAAATTATGCATGTTAATGGTTCTTGGATCATCACTCCCACAGCTCAGTCACAGGCTGGGCTTCCTATATTAGAAAGGATATATTATAGGACTTAGAAATGCCCTATTAAAAAAATACATTACAGTAAATAATGAATGTAAGTAAAAATGTAAGATTTACCTGTCATCTTATAGGTTCAAGAGACAGAAAGAAAAGCTCAGCAATCCTCAAAGAGTAAAAAATGTTTAAAATCTTCCATTTCACACACATATAAAAGGATGGTAGTACCTACCAGCCTCCCTGGATGGTTGCTACCTACCACTCTACTACCTAATATCAATAACACAGGAAAAAATATTAGCAACCTCTAAATTTATATCACTTTTTATATAGATTACTGTATAAGAAACACAAGTACAGCACTGTATATACCTGAAGAGATTTTTTATCCATCGTGAGCAGCTGCTTCAGCATTAATCTTCTTAATTTTGGCATAAGGTGCAGCCTCATGCGAGATTCTCGATTTTCACTAGAGCTTCCCTGTCCATCTTTACTTGAGCCTGCTCCCTCTACGAGACTCATGGAGCAAGATCTCATTCGTCCAGTACCAGGTCGTGATGTTGATGTTCCATTTGAGGGATTTTTTCTTAGGTCAATTACCCCAGAACTCTCCGACAAATGTCGCCGACGAGTGAAGCTTGAAGATAATGTTGAATTTACAGACCAATGAGGTTCTGCTCTTCCAACATCTGTATCAGAATAAGTACCAGAGTCCTCCTGTTCCTCTCCACATCCTATGTTATTCTTTTGCAAGACATTTAATCGCTTTCTTGAGGGTGCCTGTGGTATATCAAGAATGTTACTGGATCCACCCTGCCCACGTCCTACTGATGCCCATTCTTTAGCACTGAATCGTATATCAATATCAAACTCCAAGCAGCTAGGGTGGCGACGGGGCATAGACAAGTCTTCTGCATTATTCTCTTCTGTAGTTTCTGTTGGGTCAACATCTATGTCATCATCCTCTGCTGGCGAACATTCTCCTCCTACATTCTTTTTTTTAGCAGCAAAGAATGTCCTTCTCAGTTTACTTGCAGCTGCTGCAAGTGCTTTTTTCTTTGCTGCTTCAGCATAAGTAGCACTTTCATCACTTTTAGTCTTTTTCCCTATTTTCTCTTTGCTTTTATTCTTAAACATAGACCAGTCATCTCTTGGCTCAGTCAAAGAAGCACTTGTACTAACAGGTCGTATACTTCTATTAAATGAACCCCAAGACTTAAAGTTACCAGGTACATCAAATTTACTGGGCTGCATCTTAAGATTACTTTTCTTCCCACCTTTATTTCCTCTTCCTTTTCCACTAACATTATCAGTATTTCCCCAAGCAGGTGGATGATAAACAGAGCTCGTTTTTCTGAAATCTCTCTTATCCAAATTATACCTTCTTCTGGAATCATGTAAACTGTCTCTGAATTTCTGGTTTTGAAATGATAAAGACATAGGTTGTCTTCGAGGGTCTACCTGACCATAGCTCGAGTCATGTCTCTGTGCATTGTAATTACCTTCTAGCTGATGATTACAGCTACTTGATCTGTTACCATCTCTGATTTTCTGACTGAGGTGAGACAAGGATGAAGATCTGCGGCGTGGATCCATCAGGTCATAACTAGAATCGTGTCTTTGTCCATTATAATTACCATCTGAGTGATGATTACGGTTCAAAGGCCTATTATTATTATGTCGTTTATTGCTATTTTTCATTACACGTGTGCCAAATGACCACTGTGGAACGCCAGAATCAGGATGGGTATTTTTATTGTCATCTCTCCAACTAGGACCACTCAGATAAGCATCCATGGATTGTTTTTGCTGGGCCCACCATTTCATATCAAAGGTATATTGGCCACTATCTGTTTGAAAGTACCCTGGATGAGCTTGGGCCCAGCGCTGATGAGTTGCAAATGGAGGAGGAGCATGATGGCCACGATCTGAATCTGCAAACATATTCGGTGCTCCCAAAAGGGGCCATGATGCAGTGAAATGTGTAGATGGAGGGCCCATCAGTGACTGCTGAGGACCATGAGAGGGTGCCGTTGAGCTCTGAGGCACATTATTATCCTGCTGATTATCGTGCCGCCGTCGACTTTCACTTCTGTAATCAATTGGCGAAGGAGTGGCTCTCTGTCGTGGGGGAGACGACACTGATGGATGGGATTCTGATTCACTGCTTATATTCCAATTCATTTGTGAATCACAGTGATTGCCCCATCTTCTTGACTGCTCCTTGGGACCCTCACGCTCCCCCTTGATGTCCCAACGTGAACGTCTCATTCCAAAAATTTCACTCTGAAGAAAAAAAATTTCTTAATATTTTGTTAAGTATTTTGAAACTGTATATGAAAACTGACTTGCATGTTTCTATCTGCTGTTGTGAAGGGAGTAATGTATGTTTCGTAACGTCCCTTAACATTTGAAGGAAATATTAAAATAGATTCCTAAGTAGAGGAACCTCGCATTGATTTGGAGGCAAAAGAAACATCAGCAAAGCCCATCTTTACATATTGTTGAGAGCACCCAGTCAGTTAGAAAAGATCTTTTAAATTTTGGGAGTATTAAACAAGGAAAGGGTTCTGGGAGTTATAATAAATAGCAATCTGTCACCAGGAGATAATATAAATGAGTTGTGAAAAAAAATATACTACTACCAAGCAAATCACTGGGCCCTGATGAACTGTTCTCAAGTGTTATAAAGGAATGTAAAGAGAAATTTAGCAAACCATTAGCACACATGGTATTAATGAAGATGGGACACCACGAGCATAACTCTGCTCCTGTAGCTACAAATAGGCAATAACACCAAAACTACAAATGAATGAAGAACTTCTTTACTAATCTAGTAATTGAACGACACCAGCAGTTGCCATGTACAGAATACAAAAAATGCACATTACAAAATATACATCCTAAGTTTAAGCATCAAATACTATTCCTTATTTTCTATAGCTACAGTGATACTGAGCAAGGTAAGCTTCTACTGGATATTAAAAAAAAAAAGGTTAAATTAAAGTTCAGAGTGCCACTTTCAGTTATTACTGGAATTTTGGACCTGAAATTCTAAAAATGAGCTCTTTACCATGTTTTACTTGTACATCTGGTGGAGCATATTGAATATGAGTAAGCCTTGCACTGGTAATCCGAAAGCATCGGGACTTGGAGTCTTCGAATTTAATCAAATTTTCCAAGCAAGCAGCCAAAAATATCTAAGGGATAATAAAAAAATAGTATTAAAATCAATATGGGTGTAAGCATCAGACGAGGGCTGGCTCAGAGTTACTTGCCATGTCTCGATTGTTTATACAGTAATAGCCACTCATGCTTAACCTTTATCGATCTTGTCAACACATCTGGCTTTGAATTTTGATGAAAATAATCACTATATATTGCAGATACTGCATTTAACAAATCTGAAATTGGATTACATATATATGTATATTCAAAACTACAGAAAAAAAAACAGAAGCTAGTAGATGACTAATAACACTGTTGCCTGCACGTGCTGCCACTTGACAAATGTACTGTAATATTTTCAGAATTAATGTATACAGCATTAAATATTACTGGAAATAATTGGAGATGGAACCTATGTATCACAGGTGTCCTACAGACCACAGGTGTTCACTGTACTGTATATGATACGGGGGTTATTGTGCACTAATGAATGTCAAAAATATTTCCCAAAGAAGTTATAACAATAAAATAAATAAATAAATAAATAAATATATATATATATATATATATATATATATATATATATATATATATATATATATAATGGGGTCCACCTCTGGTGTAAATTGTGGGACCCATAGCCTCGGAGAAGTGGATAACAAGGAAAATATATATATATATATAAATATATATATATATATATATATATATATATATATATATATATTCTTTCTTTCAACACACCGGCCGTATCCCACCGAGGCGGGGTGGCCCAAAAGGAAAAACGAAAGTTTCTCCTTTTACATTTAGTAATATATACAGGAGAAGAGGTTACTAGCCCCTTGCTCCCGGCATTTTAGTTGCCTCTTACAACACGCATGGCTTACGGAGGAAGAATTCTGTTCCACTTCCCCATGGAGATAAGAGGAAATAAACAAGAATAAGAACTAGAAAGAAAATAGAAGAAAACCCAGAGGGGTGTGTATATATGTGCTTGTACATGTATGTGTAGTGTGACCTAAGTGTAAGTAGAAGTAACAAGACGTACCTGAAATCTTGCATGTTCATGAGACAGAAAAAAGGACACCAGCAATCCTACCATCATGTAAAACAATTACAGGCTTTCGTTTTACACTCACTTGGCAGGACGGTAGTACCTCCCTGGGCGGTTGCTGTCTACCAACCTACTACCTAGATATATATATATATATATATATATATATATATATATACATATATATATATATATACATACATATATATATATATATACATATATATATACATATATATATACATATATATATACATATATATATATATACATATATATATATATATATACATATATATATATATATACATATATATATATATATATATATACATATATATATATATATATAAATATATATATATAAATATATATATATATAAATATATATATATAAATATATATATATATATATATATATATATATATATATATATATATATATATATATATATATATATATATATATATATATTTGGTGACTATTGTATGTACCATATTACAGCATTATACTATCTTTTTTAAAAAAACACTAAATCCATATGGGTCATAAAGTACTGCAATATAATAATATACTGCATAGTGAAATACATATCTATTGTGTAAGAATGTATAATGCATTTTGGTCCAGTAGCTCTTTTACAAAGAACATTAACTTTCCTTATCTTTTAAAAACTACACAAGGCAATTTATGACAAAAACTACTGGACAACTTTTGTTGATCCACAGTGTTCTCAGTTTAAAAGAGCTATTATTATTATATTATATTATCATTACTACACTGTACTGTCTAATGAACAGTAATGAAGATAAACCACTAAAATCAACAAATATTGTTTAGTGAGCAATAATAAAAGATGACCAACAACAGTGTCTTGTGAGGAATGATAGACAAATTTGGCAACAAATACTATCTATTTAACAGCAATAAATACTGCCATAATAAATTGTGATGTCCACACACTTCTGGCACAAAAATTATAAAATAAATGATGATGAATGTCTACTTACCTTGCTGGAAGGTGGTCAGTAGTGAAAAAAAATAAGCTGTAGCAAATACTTTCTAGTGAGTAACAATAAAGATAAATATTGCAGCAAGTACAGTCCTGTTAAGTACTTACAAGCTGATATTTATAAATAATTTACAGATTATTTACAAGCTAATAATGTATGATAAAAATTACAAAAAATGAACATTTAAACAAAAGTTTATATGGCTTAAAAATTACAACTATTATTGTAACAGTAATGACAACATACATCTAGGATTTTACTAACAAAAGCACATGTATGGGAGAGTGGACACAACTGTTAATCAGAAGGATATCAGTAACAGACTCTTATGTCATAAAATGATGCTCTTTGGGACACAAATCTTTGCTGGTATGGAAGATATGGCTGTATCATTTATGGTTTTGTGTTGATGCTTGTCACTGAGGTAAGAGTGGATGAAATAATGAGACATCTGAGTCTATGATTTAAAAGTACTTGTGGTCAACACAAAAAAAAAAAAAAAAAATGCCTTTTGCAGATCAACTGGATACTAATTATTATAGTGCCCTATGTTGATTAAATATCATCATTTAACTGCTTCCCAGGTTTGAATCCATGCTGGCAAGGATTACCAAGTATATTGTGTGTTTAGCTATGTAGGAGAACATGCATATTTCTGTCCAATATTTTTCACATACTTTCTATGGTATAATAATAAAAGATATGATATTGGTCTGAAATTATGTTGGGGGGGTTTCACCCCATTGTGGGTGGATAATACTGACTCTTCTGATAATGTCTGAGTTTTGTGATGACTGAGTACTGCTATGGTTAGTACTGCCTTTTTTTCATCATCTCTGATACAACATAATGCTATGGTTACCTATTTAGGTTATCTGAAGATGATTTCTGGGGTCACTGCTCCTGCAACCTGGTCCCAAATCATGCCCTCTATGTTGCTGGCCTTATCAAGCAGGCTGTTGGTTATGCTATATGTGTAGATTTCTTGTACACGATGGAATTTAAGTTTCATTACTCCATTTTGTGATTTTATGTAATCAATTTCAGAGGTTGTGGTGTGTGATAAGTAAAAAGAACTAGGGTAGTTGCCCATAGCTGTGCTTGAAAGCATGTCATCCTTGGAGATCTGTTGCTCATTAATATCTTGGTTTATCATAGAAATTGAGAAAATTTTTAAAACTTAATATTTTTTGTTAAGTATCTGAATAGCATGTTTATTTAGTAGCTTTGATTAGATTTATAAATTTTGCAAAGGATATGTTTAGTAATTTTTCAGGAATTAGGCTTAATGTGTACATTATTTTGTACATATTAAGCAAGATTTTTTTATCATACATGCTACAAATTTTTTTTATCATACATGCTACAGATTTTTTTTATCATACATGCTACTAACAAAAATTTAGAACATTACACAAGTATGTTGAAGCAAGAAACTCTTGAAACTGCTAAAATAATGCTCCAGTGAGGGCAAGAACTTTGGGTAGTTTTTAAGTGGGTTGGAAATGTTAGCGAGTGTGAGAGTCAGACCTGCCTAGCATGGGTCAATAGGTGTACTGAAGTGTTCCTTCATTCTTACCCTATATTAATGATGGTACAGTAAACACCACCATCTATATTCAACTCAAGAAGCCTGATGTGCAGGTCAATGTTTCAGCAATAAAGAAGTGTTGCACACAATTCTTATTCATCTTCTTATATTCTTACATTATTATTTAACATTTGTCTGAATATATATAAATACTAATTCATGTCAACCATAGGTGCCACTCTGTGAGCAACTTGGATGTGAAGGAAGTCTACTCGGGAATGCAACAATAAAGTGTTACAGTTAAAACCAAATTAAAAAAAGTAGCTGAGGTCAACTAGTTATCACTTTCACTGTCCATCTCACTCAACATTGACATCCCTATCATCATTTCTCTTTCAAATAGATGTGACCAATAATTAACAATTAATAAGTACCGAGTTAGTCTTCAGTTAGTGCAATTAAAGGTAATGTAAGTGACAATGGAAGAAGGTTTGATGTTTACTGCCGAGTTCCTTGTTCTGACGTCTTAATCTTTCCATACAATAGTTGCCACATTTATGGGTATACGTGTGGGCAGAAGCACTACATAGGTCACTGAGTGCCACCATCACCTCAGCCTCGTCACAATCTCCCTCAGGCTCTAACATTTAACACCAAACACGAAATTACCCTTTGGAAACCTGTCAACTTTATGGGGCCTCAACATCACCGAGGCTTAATATCTTCAGCGGAGGGTAAAAGTGGAGTTTCCTGGGTTGCTGCAGGTTGCTGGGGGCTCGGGAGGTCCATAGAGACCCACCTTGTAGCGTGATAAGTTTTCTCCTGGCGAGGAGGTGGGTCAAGGAGGTGAGAGTCAAAACATGGTAGCCTCCTCAGCAAGTGACGCCATATTTGTTTTGGTTGTGAGGGTGAGTGAGGGAGTCCTCATTCACCTCTCACCTCACTACTCTTATTTCTTCCTCACTCCTCTTCTCTTACATCATATTTTAATCAAACTCTATATATTTACAAATTATAATTCGCTCGTAATGAATTTTTACTTGATATTAATACATAATATTGTATTATCTTTAACTCATCACGGCGCACATTTTATATGGGAAAGTATCATCTCCAAAATTTTATTATTTATGTAAATAGCCGGTTAGGTTCGGTTCAGTCTTTGCAAATTTGTAAAGAATAATGCTAGCGAAACATTTTAAAGTGTAAAATGAAATAAAATGTTATGGTAGAGTGTGTAATAATGTTAATAGAATGTGTTGTGTGAGTGTTGAGGTTGATGGAGGTTCAGATGTGTGTCGTCTGCCAGACGGGAGACTTGTGCTGCGATCAATACTACACTACACCCGCCTTTGTGTCCACCCTTCCTCTTCTCTCCCTCCTAACACCTTAACGTGAGTATCTCAACGCTTCTCTTCATTCTAAGTCGCCGTCACCACCGGGACGATCCTTATTATAGGATAAGACTTACAGGGGTAAGCTAGAGCTGTGCTGTCACAAGTGACTCTGGTCTTTATCATCACTATATACAGTTTTTGAAGCAGGAGGCAGCTGTACCGCTTATTGTTCACTGTTATATATTTTTGTAGTGTTGGCACTGTTGTACAGTTTGTCCAGCGAGGTACAAGGTAGTGTAGCATCTTGTAGGGCTGACACAGGGGTCGAACCACACTACACGGTGTGACGTACCAGTAACTCTCCTGCACCCACTGTTAAGTAAGTTTACTTAGGCACAGGTACACACAAATACGATTATCATCGTGTAAATTTCTTAGTATAACCCAAAAAAAGGTCACTGTTGTAGGTTGCATCTTGGAGGATCAAAAACGAACCTTAAAGCTACATTGACTTGATTGTGGTATTTTGGGTTACTATCCTCTATATAAAGTTTGTGGGTTGAGCAGAAAAGTTTGTGATTATATTTACACTGTTATCCTCTTAGGTGGCTGAAGTAGCTGTCTTGAGTAAGAAGTCTGGTTTTTTTTTTTTTTTTTGTGCCTACATTACTGACTAAACATTGGATAGCTTTAAGGATAGCCTGGACCAATAATTGAATGAGATGGGTTGGGTTTGAGAAGGATCTACCATATATGGGTTATTAGGCCTACAGTGTTCCTCTGTTCTTATATGTGCATGTGTCATTTGTGTGTGTGTGTGTGTGTGTGTGTGTGTGTGTGTGTGTGTGTGTGTGTGTGTGTGTGTGTGTGTGTGTGTGTGTGTCTGTCTGTGTCTGTCTGTCTCATCTTTGTGTGCGTGCATCTCATTTGTCTTGGGTAATTCATCTCTCTCTCATCCATGCATATTTTTGTAGTGTATGTCTCATCTGTATGTGTGCATGTCCTGTTTGTAGATGGGCGTGTCTCGTCATTTGGTGGGTGTGTTTCTTTGTGTGCTTGTCTCATCTATGTGCATGTGTACCATCTTTGTGTATATGTGTGTTTCTCATCTGCGTGTCTTGTCTTTGTGTATGTATGCACATATCCCATCTGTGTGTGCATGTGTGCATTTGTGCTTGTTTTTTGTGTGCTAGTGTCTCATCTTTGTGTCTCATGTGTTTGGTCTGTGTTTGTCATCCTCCTGTGTGGGGTCTCCCTTCTCTGTGTAATTACCTCTTTGTAGCTCCAATGATTGCGGCACTTACTACATATTTTAGTTCATTCCATTATTCCACCACTCTTCTAGTAAAGAAATTTGTTTTAGTACCCATTAGGCCCACTTTTTTTCTCACTGTACAAGTGTGGCCTCTTGGCATCCATATTGAAGGTCCAGTACTAAGAAATCTTTATCTGTTCTTTCATATTCTTTTATGACATTGCATATCGGTATATCTTCACTTGTCCCCCTATGGGCATTGCCTTCTCTTGTCCCACTATTAACCAGTGTGGGCATTTTGAGAGTGCAGGTGTGTATTATGTATGTGCATCTGTACTCCCATGTTTGTTATGGAGAGAACTCTCTTTACTCCTGGCCCTTCTCAACTAGTTTAAAAAATATGCATCATGTCCCCTGCTCTATCTGCCCTTAAAACTGTGTATAGATATGCTTCCTCTATATTTCATTTCTTAACCTCACTGAGGCTGAAATTCTCATCCTTGTAACTTATCTGCGTCTTAACTTTTAGTATTGCTCCCTTGTTCTTAGTTCTCACTTTATAAGACTAGGAGTGTTGGAAAAGTCTTTTGAACATCTTTTATGTTGATAAGACAAGTGCAACAGTTTGGTATCTTTATTCCAAAACGTTCACCTACACAGTAGGCTTTTTCAGTTGAATACAGAGGAAGCAGCAGAAGCAGTAGAGATGTAAAGACAATATAATGAGTCCAACACCCTCGAAGATTTAGTTTTGAGGTGGTCAGTCCCTCAGCCTGGAGAAGAGTTCTGCTCCATGGACTGGAACAATGTGAAGTTACAGAATGGAGACGTATATGTACTAGAGACTTGTACAGGTCTCCATTCTGTTGCTTTAACTTCACATTGTTCAAGACTATGAAGCAGAGCTCTTTTTCCAGGCGGAGAGACTGACCACCTCAAAACTACGTCTATGAGAGTGATGAACTAATTTCATTGTCATTACAACTCTACAGCTTCTGCGGCCTCTTCTGTATTCGGCTGAAGAAGCCTATTGTGTAGGTGAAATGTTTCAGAATAAAGATACCTAACTGTTGCATGCATCTTAACTTGTCTGTATTGTATACCATTATCATAGCCACATCGTCTATTATATTTGTTCATGCTTGTGTACCTGTCTTTTTGTAAAGATTTGTTTGCAAGGGGCAAAGATCTTGACTTGTGGCCTGACTTCCTGAGCTTCAGTATCTGGCATAGAATGCATTTCAACTATTACCACTTAGTTAATTCTATATCTAAAGGCAATTCAGAGATTTTCTTGATTTGCATAGACTGCCAGTCATACATTTAATGTATATGCAGTACTGTACTCCTTTGATATGCTGGGTGTGATGTTTGATTACAGATTCTTCTTTCATCAGTGACAAAAGTTTCTCTTCTCCCATTCTTCCGTCCCCATCCCCAGATTTCATAGCCTTCAGACTGAACTCCAGCATCCACTTCTTTGACCACTCCTTTTTGCATTATCCTGTGGCTACAAATGTTCTGTACTCATCTATGGTTCATCTGTGTCTTTAGTTTCCTGTGTCCCCTAATACAAACACTATCCCTATACGAGTTGTCAAATTTTATTATTTTCAGTTTCTTCAGTCTCTTAGCAGACTGAAGGACCAGTCTGGTTACAAAGCAGACTGAAAGACCAGTCTGGTTACAAGTCTTTGAGCCTTTCTGCGAGTGTCACTAATTTGAATAATAACCTTATCTCTTGACTGCCTCTTAGCCTCTAGTCACCTGTGCCCTAACATTTAATTTTGAAAGTGCATAGTGTTTGCTTTCATTTCCTTTGACATTTCATTGTATTTCTCTAAGACAATTTAACATACCTGTGGTTTATCTGTTTTTTCAGCTTCCACTTATTGTATGTCCCATTGTTTCCATTTCCTTTATCATTTCCTGTCCAGCTTATGTTACCTTGGATTGTCTGATACATTGGCCCCCTACAAAGATGCTAGGTTTAGCTCCTTTAACTTATTAAACCTGAAGGGGTCATACACCCCTAAAGGGCTGTTTATCCAAGGGTTTGGTGCTCCACCCATAAATGTATTATAGTAATGTAAAGGTCTTACAGCATCTGGGGAATGGGAGGCAATCAGGTTTGACCCAAGAAAGGGAAGGCCAAATCCAATTCATTGGGATAAGAGCTCTTTGCCTGCATCAAGGAGCCTCTCTTGAGGAGTTCAGAACTATAATTAGTTGCAAACCTATGCACTCTCTCATTTTTTTTTTTGTGCTTTACTAGGTGTGTGCTTCAGGATGGTGCACTGTGTGTACTTGACAGTAGTTCTGACATACAGTATATTATATTTAGTGCCCTAAAACTTAGTTCATTACCTGGTATCTTAAGTTTGTAGCTTCACATATGGCTGTTATTTGGGAGGTGTGGTTCTGGCAGCTTTCTTCCATTTTATGCTTTAATTCTGATGCAAACACCATAACACTGCCACATATTCCAGTTTATTTTCATTTCACCATTCAAGTCTGAAAGCTATTTTAGAATCTGCAAGTACAGTATAGGGTATAAGTTTTTACAATTTCAGTTCTTTTCATGACCATTTTTATTACTGCCAATCCCTCTGTCTAGCACTCACTATTTTGTCAGTTTATATTTCCTTTGTGTGGGCTGCTTTTTCCTTTTCTCATTTCCATTTTGTGGCACATTTCCACGTTAAATTGTCACTCCTGCAAAATTTATTCGTTTCATGTAGACAACCAAGTTATTTGGTTGATGTGTCTGGCTAGATAGCTCATGTTTATCTGGGCTAGCAAAAGGTACTTTTGGCTCCTGTTCTCTTTAAGCTGCTTTGACCAAGATTTTGATTTCTGGCCTACTCTGAAGACTATTAAAATTGTTTCCAACTCGTCATGCCTGAAAACAAATGGTATATAATGCCAACACGATAGTGTTTTGCCTACACAGTGGGCTTTAAGTCACAAACAGATCTGCCTGGGGAGAGGATGTGCATATATTCAATTCCTCTGAAAATGTGTATAATCACATGAAAGCTCTCGGGTGTTTTTCCTGCATTCGTTGGTATTTTTATATTGCAGTCACGCGTTTATTGTAATTTCTTCCATATACGTAAAGGGAACGTAGTGACATGAAGAGTTGGGTGCTATATGTTGAGGCTTATTACTTGGGTAGGGGTTGAAAAAAGGTTGGAAAATTTACGGCGTGGATGAGGTTGGATTAGAAAAGAACCTGCCTAGCTTGGGCCAGGCCTGCTGAAATGTTCCTCTTTATTGTGACCTGTTGCTATGTGAGATAATGATCAAGAGTGGCAAATTTTTGGTTTACACATAAGATAATGAGTCTGTGGTGGTGTGCTAACTTCTGACCTTCTACAGAGCTAATGATGTGCATTTTGCCCTTTACAAAATGAAATAGTTCTTAGCATCTGGAGAAATTAGAATGAAATGGAGGTGACAACATTATGAAGGAAAGCTCAACTTTGAAGTGCTGTAGTTTGTGTACATGCAACCAGTGGGAAGTTGGTTTAGTATGGTACTTGCAATATTATACTATAGTTAGTAAACTTAAATTTTCAGGAGCAAAATAAAGGTTATATGCCAATATGAAGTAATTCTGCTTTTAATTTGTTACAAATTCTGTTCACTCTTATCAATAATGCATATTAGTGACCGGGGATTACATTTTATGCATGTATGGTATTTTTTTTTTATTTCAACACATTGGTCCTCTCCCACCGAGGCAGGGTGACCCAGAAAGAAAATACTTTCATCATTCAACACTTTCACCTCACTCGTACATAATCGCTGTCTTTGCAGAGGAACTCGGATACAACGGTTTAGAAACTGCCAATATCTCAAACCCCTCCTTTAAAGTGCAGGCATTGTACTTCCCATTTCCAGGACTGAAGTCTGGGTAATCCTGCTCACACTCCAACAGTTCGTCATGTCCCAAAAGCCATTCTTCTCCATTCACTCCTATAACATACACATGCTTGCTGGAAGTCCAAGCCCCTCGCGCACAAAACCTCCTTTACCCCCTCCCTCCAACCTTTTCAAGGACAACCCCTACCCCGCCTTCCTTGCCCTACAGATTTGTGTGCTCTCCAAGTTATTCTACTTTGATCCATTCTCTCTAAATGACCAAACCACCTCAACACCCCCTCTTCAACCCTCTGACCAATACTTATAGTAACTCCACACCACCTAATTTCCACACTCCGAATTCTCTGCATAATATTTACACCACACATTGCCCTTAGACAGGACATCACTGCCTCCAGCTGCCTCCTCGCTGCAGCATGCATGGTATTTGTAGTCATATAAAACTATTGAATTTCAAATACTACTACAAACAGTTTTAAACTTGAAGCAGCAGAAGACCTTACAAACTTTAGCAAACCAGCTTTTTTTGTGGTATTATTGTAGCAAGAAAGTAAATTCTTATTATATTTGGGTCATTTGTTACATTTTTCATTTTGAGTTGGAGCAGCAAACATTTTGATCTGGGCCTCTTTTATAATGTAGTAATTTTAATTATAAATTGCATTTTAGTTCTATATTTTGTGAAGGGTGGGGGGAGACCTTGGAATTGATAGGATTTGGTTTTGCTTTAGTATTAAGATTTAAAGTGGAATGACTTTTAAAAGGGTATTACATGATTATAAAATACCACTGTACATGTATATGCACAAAACAAGTTTGCAAAATAGGAGATGCTTCCTAACAGCCAAGTGCACAAGAAACACACGCCTAGTTTGAAAATTCAGCATTTGCTATATTGTTGATTTTCTAAAATTGAGAGTAAAGTATCTGCTGTTCGAGTGCCGATACCGAACGAATTTGTTTTCATAATGAATAATGTAAATTAGATTAATCCGTTTCAGACCCCCAAAAATACACTTACAAAAACACTTGCATAAATACACTTACATAATTGTTCGAGTTGGGAGCTGTTCGTATGCCAAGGTACCACTGTATTTTGTCTTGGTGCTTTTGTTATTACGTATCAAGGTACAAGCGGGAAACTGGGAAATTTTAAGGGAGACTTTAAATTATACCAAGTTGATGTTGCTTTAGCTAATGCCAGATGCTTTAACCTTGTGTTATCATATGTATTTCTCTTCTGAGTGCTAATTTATGTGAATAAGTTTTACTTCTGGGGTTAATTTAGCTTTTGGTAGATGCAAGTAAGTATGGATTTTTCATTCCAACATTAAATTTTAAAACTTTTCAAATCAGCAGGAAAGATACTCGTGCCTCTTTATGTTATTCTTGTACAGTTATCTTTCCATAGTATATACAGTGTTGATTTATTATTGAAATGAGGACAGACTACTCGCCTTAGCAAACTCTAGAATGTTTAAAAGGTTAATTTGAATATGAGAAGGGGGCTTGCACCTGATTTATTGTACATTATGGAATCATGTTTTAGTGGGTATACACGATGAGACAAACACACAGGTGATACAATATTGCAATGTGAATCTCACACACAAAACTAACCGTTGCTTCTAGCAGTTAAAAGGTATACTGAAATTAGAATTAAGCATTGAATAAGTATTGTAATTGGATTACTAATCCAGCTAGTGTGACATGGAAATTGTTAAGGTGGTACATAATGTCTCCAGCAGGGAGGAGGATGATGTCCCAGAGAAGATTGCTGATGATGTCTGCTCACCTCAGGAAAGCTGACCACATCAACGTCAAGACCCAGCTGATGTCTTTGCCACTTCATTCCCATACCATTCCCAGATGCTTGCCATCTGCCCTTTTGCACACCTATCATTACCACTTGCCAGCAAAGAAAGAAATCTGTATGTGTGAAACACTTCATTATACAAGAATTAGCAGATTTCATTCAAGTAGCATTTGGAGATGTGAAAGAAGCACAGATAAGCATGCAAGGAAGACCATTTTTTCTGGTATTCAACCAACAGGTGTGTTACACCTTGGCAACTATTTTGGGGCTGTGCAACAATGGGTGGAATTGCAAGAGAAGGGTGAAAATGTCATATTTTCTGTGGTAGACCTTCACTCCATAACTTTACCTCAGGACCCCAAGAATCTGTATTTGCAAATTTTAACTATGGCAGCTTCACTGATTGCATGTGGTATTGATCCCTCCAGGGCCATTATATTCCAACAATCAAGAGTATCTGAACATGCACAGTTGAATTGGCTTCTTAGCTGCTCCACTACCATGGCCCGGCTAGGGCATCTTCCTCAGTACAAGGAGAAGTCATCAGTGCTGAAAGAAATCCCTTTGGGTTTGTATATTTATCCAGTGTTACAAGCAGCAGATATATTATTATATAAAGCAACTCATGTGCCTGTTGGAGAGGACCAACTACAACACATTCAGTTGGCAGCTCACTTAGCACGTGTCTTTAATAAAAAATTTGGATATACATTTCCCTTGCCATGCTCCATGGTATATGATGACTCTATAGCTAGGGTGAAGAGTCTTAGGCAACCCACTAAAAAGATGTCAAAGTCAGAGAGTGATCCCAAGAGTACAATAAATCTAACTGACACTCCAGATGACATTAGAGAAAAATTTAAGAAGGCAGTCACAGACTTTACTAGTGCCGTATATTTTGATGACGAAAACCGGCCTGGAGTATCAAACATGATGGCGATCCACAAGGCAGTGTCTGGTAAGAGCTTTGATGAGATACGTGCTGAGTGTGAGGGTATGACCACTGCCCAGTACAAGCTGTTACTGGCTGATGTGGTCATCCAGCACCTTGCACCAATCAGGCTTGCTTTAGACCATCTCCTGAATGACAAAGCTTACCTTAATCAATTATTGGATGAGGGTGCTAATAGGGCAAGGGAAATTGCCTCTGCAACATGGGAAGAAGTGAGGCAGAAAGTTGGCTTGTCAGAGAGTATATAGATTTTGTTGACATTTCACGAATTACCTTCCCTTAAAGAGGTAACTATGAAGATATATATATATATATATATATATATATATATATATATATATATATATATATATATATATATATATATATATATATATATATATATATACTCTCACGATTTCATTAATATATATCGCAAAACAAGTGATTTTGAATAACGGAATTGCGGCTAGCGCTGTTATTAGATACTGCATCACCATGTCCTGCTTCGTGAGAACGGTATAATGTATGCATCGCTCTAACCACTGAACCATCAATTCTCAGATGGTTCACTTGTTAGAGGGCTGCATACATTGTACTGGTCTCAGAGCTGGACATGGTGATGCAGGATCTAATCCCGGGTAGCCACAGTTCTGTTAATGATATACATGTATATAATATCAAACAATTTGATAATGAGCCAGGATGGACTGAAATTTCTTCTAAAGTTTCTTTAAGGTATTTGTGAAGTGTTACAACCACAGTATTGTTTTTCTTCATTTGTTGAGTGAAGGTTGGAAACAGATCTATGACAGTGAAAACATTGAGTAATAGTGTATATAGTGTATTTTTTTATAGAATTAATTTTAATGTATAATTAGTGATTTGAAGTATAAAATAATTTACACTTGTAATGACTCTTTGAAAGTGAGCACTTCTTTAACCTAATAAACTGCTGGTCTTTGTTATGGGCTGGAGAGGCAGATGGAAAAGTGCTGAAATGTTTTATTTAACACTTAATTGTTTAACAGAAGCATCCAGTCTTTAACATGTTGATCACATAATTTTTAATAATTTCATTGGTTTTAGTACTTTTTCAGTTTTTCCATTCCACATCAATTCATAAGAGGAAGGGAAGGGCACTGATGCTGACTAGCTGGAGTAACATCATAAATACTTTCCACTCCACTTGTCAACATTAACTACCACAAATTGTGTTAATTATCCAACAGTTATTAACTGTACCTAAGATTGCCAGAGTGACTAAGTCGAAATGAATTAAGATTTCCCCCCAGTTAGGTTTACAACTTATTTACTGCATGGGGCCATTAAGGCTGCAATTTACTTGTACACTTCCTGCAAGAATAATACTTAAAACTTATTATAATTAGCATATGGTCATCTGGAAAAAATGCAGAGTTGTAGGATAAAAAAAAGGCCATGTAAAAAATACTCTGGGTATATAATGACCTGCAAATTATGAGAATGTGTAGCCATGTTTGTTGACTATTGACGAGAGGTGAAAATTGCTTTACAATGACTAGTGAATTAGTGACACCTTTTGAAAAAATAAAAATAGGGGACTAAACTTTTTTGAGTACTGTACACATTTATATTTAGTACCAAAAACACTGTCAGTAGGTACCAAAAATGGTAAGCCATCATTATGCAATATTGTAATCTTGCAGAATATCCATCAAAGGCACATAACCGAGTTGATTTTTTCACCCTTTGATTTATATATTTTATTGTTTTTGCACCCTATCTCAAAAACAAATAGCTTTTCACAAAACTTTGAAAAGTTTTAATAATACTAAGAGACTGTTTTTGTTTTTTCAACACATTTTGCACCATAACATCTGACCCCCCTTAGGAAGCAAAAGTGTGAGTAACATGTGGTGCACATGAATGGTATACAGTATTGACTAGATGAAGAATTAGACACAGGTGCAACATCTGGGTATATTTATTTGTAGACATTTTGCCATCCAGTGGGAAGACTGTAGACTATACAAAAGATGAGGTAATCAGTCCCTCATACGTGGAGTTGAAGAGCCACAGTTTTGGTAATTTGTGCCGATGGCACTGCATTGGATCCAGTGATAATATTTAATATTTAAAGGCCTAACCACTGATAATTCAGTACGCTGAGGTCAGTGGTCACGAAAGGTCATCCTGTCCTAGCTGTCTGGGGGATTAGTGTGGAGCGTTATAGAGCACCATGGCTTCTTGTAGTGTTTTAGAATCTCAGGTTAAAGTGTTGAAGGAGGAGGTTCTACTTCTCCAAGAAGAAAACGAAGCTGAAAATTCGCCTGGATGGATTTGGGAGCGAATGTGAGAAGGGTGGAGGGTTGGAGAGGTCAGGATGCACTTATTGAAAGACAATAACTATCCTGTGACTGCTGTATAGCCCTTGTGGCTTAGCGCTTCTTTTTGATTATAATAATAATAATAATATCCTGTGACTAGTTAACACTTCCCATACTTTTTCCCAGTAGTATGTAGGCGGTTGTTGCCATTATAATGCATAATGTATGTACTCATCTTTCTTAATTATATCATAAACTTTGAGTTTCTCAGCAACAACAGAACAATGTGAAGAGCAGTGTCATAGAAATGCTTTAACCTAGAAAACAAGGGCATGTTTTTCCCCCATCTCTGGGGAAAAAAATATCTTTAATCTCTTATACTGTAGCTGTTATGCATGGAAACTGCCTGCACAGAGCTATCATTAAAATTCATGAAACATAAGAGTATAGAGCCTGACAGACCTTTAGATTTCTAAACTATCATTAGGCTCTACTAGGGAATACATTTGATCACCCATAATTAACATTTGCTTCTCAGTGAAAGCTGTGATAAGTTATACAGAAATCTCCACTTGAAGACACATTAACAATCCAGATTTTTTTTTTTTTTAGGCACCTGCCAGCCGATTTACACTGGTCGTCCACATTGGACGTAACTGTGAGAGCTTTTATTGATAAATTATGCCATAAACTTGCATGTTATGTCCTACAAGTATGTAATCTACAAGGTACATCCTGCTGTGGCTGCTACCTTGATGTAATTGAAGGTGGTTTTTGGAGAATATTCAAAATGTGCTCAGGCTGGGAGAAGCCAGTCTAACACAGGTCTGTCCAAAACTACCAATTGTTGAGTGTCTACCTATATTGGAAATAATGTAGCAATCGAAAGCCTTGGTACATGTACTTTCGGGCTTCATGGGATGTCTACATCATTATCAAGTACCTGAGGTAGGTAGGAACAATGAAATGTTTGATAAAGCATATTGTAGACAGCCCAGTCCATGACTGGGCCTCCTAGCACCTAGTGTTTGATCCTCAGCAGACATTAGCTTTCATTTCATAAAAATACTTGGTGAACCTATAGAAACTACTTGTGACTTGTAAATTACTGCACTACATCTAGAAGCACAAGTAGTAGTAACCATTATAGAGGCTAAACAAATATTTTGACCAGCGGTAAGCACTAAACACGGGTTATATAGCCCATGAGGAATGGGAGACATTGATTCGATCTAAGGAGATATCTTCATGGAAGCGCTAAACCTATAGGAGTTTTCTAGCCCCCTGAGGAATGGGAATGGGTTTGATCCAGAGAAAGGGAAGGCAGGACACTTGAGGGATAAATCAAGTTCCTTTGATCATGAAGCCCTTACTGACATCAAGGCACCTTCCCTGAGGAGAGGTTTAAAGACGAGAGTATCTTTTGTGCCAGGTAAGTATTTAGAAGGTTCACAGGAATCTATACAAGCACAATATGCTTACATGGTTCACATTAACTATGGCTGACAAGTAACTGTGACATCACATGCACAGCCTTGGGGTATACTTGATACTAATTATACTTGGATATCTTTCATGCAATTTTTATAGTTTATTTACTGTATTTTCTGACATAAGGTGCACCCCCCATCCCCTAGATAGAAAATCACTGTTTTGTATGTTCAAGGTCAGGAACATGGGTAAGCTTTTGAGTTATTGGGCAGTGCTGTATTACCCTTACGGGTTTAGCACTTGCTTATAATTTGAGTTACTGGCATGTGGTTTCTGGACTGTGGCACCGGTAACTTTAACTCCAAACAACTTCCTTACAAAACTGTTTCCCAGATTACTCTAGAGCGATTAATAAATTACAAATTACAATTTTCATATTACCATTCCCATTTGTAAACGGGTTGGTGGTGGAGCAGATGACAGGCTGTGCAAGCCAGAGCTTGTTGGAATTAGACAAAAAAAAAAAATCCATAAAACTTTAAATTACTGTGGAATATTGGTATCATCGAGGGAGGCATGAAATAGCATACAACACAGTATTCATTGCTTCCCATCCCCAAAGCACTATGACTTCTTACAGGTTGAGTTCTTCCCCCAAGAAATAAATATAATTGTAGGACTGATGCTTTGCAATTAACTATTTGCATCAGAATCAGAATGTCGATATTTATCATTAACAACTATGTAAACACCAGCCATATATAGATTTCTCTCATCCTTCTAAATGTCTGGGACAGAAGATACCCTCATATTTTTAAGCCTTTTCAAGGGAGATGCTTTAATTCCAGTAAGGGGCTCTTGATCAAAGAAACGATTTCTCAAATGACCTGCCCTTTCCCCTTTGGATAAAACCTGAATGTCTCCCATTCCTCAGCGGCTATATTACCCCTATTGGCGCTGTATAGCCCTTGTGGCTTAGCGCTTCTTTTTTATTATAATTTGATTATAATAATACTCCTATGGGCTTTAGCAGGCTATGGCATCATTTCCTGTGTAGGGAGACTTTACAATGATATAAAATTATTAGTTTATCACTATTAATTCAGTCACATCCAATGTGGTTGACCAGCGTAAATCAGCTACGTTTATCACCTGATTTGCCTGGCTTGTAACGGTGTGAGCATCTCCATAAAGTGGAGGTTGCTTTTAACTGAGAAACGGATGTTAACTATGGCGTGATCAAATGCACGAGTGTTCCCTAACAGAGCCAAGTGGTAGTTTAGTCATCTAAAAGTTTCTTCGACTCGGTACTGTTTTATATTCATGAGCTATAACGACAGATCTGTGAATGCATTTTTTCTAGGTATGCTGGTTTTACGTATAGTATTTCTTTTATAATTGTACAAGTTAAATGCAGCCGCCAATGACCCTCATACTGTCGATAAGTTTTAAACCTAAGTGGAAGAATGTCTAATTCATTGCAACTTGGTCATGGTAGTAAACTTAGGCAGTTAATTGTTGCATAATTGACTTTCTTTGTGGTAGCTTATGTTGGTGAAGGTGGTGGTATGAAATATATTACTCCCGCCTGCGTCAGTGTGTTAAGATTGCGCCAGTCTGGCCTTCCCTTCCTCCCATGACATGGTGTGGCCTTCAGGTGTCCTACAGCTGTAGTCAAATGATTTGCATGTGTTACCCCTTCCCTTTCTCTCCACCCATCCAGATAATTTGCCCACATTTTCTCGTATGCCACTTTTCTCACCCCATTTTTTTTACCCCTTCCCACCTGCTTTTGTTTTTAAACTTTGTTCCCTTCTCTTCCTATGTACCTTTTTACCCCTACACTTTGCAGTCTTTCCCTCATCTTCCCCCCTTTCCTCTTCCCTGCTGTCAAATTTATCTTTTTCCTCTATAAGCTGAGAAAGCCACAATATCGTATCTGCAGCAGTTCATATCTAACTAGAATTGGAAATGAAAGCAGGTTTGGTCCGTCCTGGACCACTATAAAGTCGTTATTTGATGATAGGTGAGGTCGGACACAACCGTCGTCCATTTTTCAAGTCAGACTTATGAATTGTGAACATAAAAGCTAAATCAGGGTTTAAGAGTAAAAATAGTGGCGCAGTAATAAAGCATTTGTCAAAAGATAAATATAAATAGACTTTTGAGGTTTGTTGACCATGGAACTGGGTGGGTCAGTGTTAGGTGACAAATTGTGGTAGGAACAAAACACAGTTTAAGTCGTTGGGTGACTCATTTTTTTCATTTGCATTGCCCTCTTATTTTTATCAGCTCTCAAGCTTCGTTTCTCTTAGTTAACCCTTAAACTGTCCAAGCAGATCTACGTTCACATGTGTAGTGCTCCAAGAGTAGATCTACGTTGGTTTTACATATTTTCAAATATAACAAAAAAAAGATCAAAGTTTTTTACACGTTTTCAAATGTAAAAAAAAAAACTACTTTTTTACATACTTTCAAATGTTGAAAAAGAGTAGATCTACGTTTGGACAGTTTAGGGGTTAAGTGGCCATGATGTTAACAAGAGTGTTATTGCTTTATTGCTTATCTCAGCAGGGGAAGCTTCGTGATATTTGGTAAATGATTAATCTGTGGTCATTGACACCTTGCACCTGGAGGTACATGAAGCTTGTTATGTGCTGCACATTACATCTCGACACGCACCTACTACACTTTATAATAATGCTGTTGTTGCCAAACCTGAGTGGGGATGACTGGTGTTTACGTGGTGGTGCGTGTATGGATTTTGAAGGGTAGCCTGACCTTGCTCAACCTCCCCCCCCCCCTCTCTCTCTCTCTCTCCCATACTTCTGCTTACCCTCATGCTCGCCTTTACTGCTGCTCCTCACCCTCCATGCTCCTTTACTTTGCTGCTGCTGCTGACCCTCGTGCTCCTTTACTGCTGCTGCTCCTACTCACCCTTACATGCTCCCTTACTGCCTTGCCAGTGCCAACTCTGGTACTCCAGGAATTTACTCCACCCCAGGGGAAAAGCTGCTTACTAAAATAGGGGACAACTGTTGTATTACTGCAGTAATACTGTGAACTATGTCTAGCCAGGATGTATCGAGGGGAAACTGGTGGAGGTCCGTAGCAATTCTTACGAAGGAAGTCGTTTTAAGTGATTTACCAGTTTCATGTATAATGTTATGGACGGTATTTCTCTCGCGGGATGTTCCTGGATGCCAGTGAGGAACTCCTGACCCAAAGAATTTGACCTAATCTCCACTTCCTTAGATCGAACTTGATTACCTCTAATCTTCCCAGGCACTTATAACCCTTGTGCTGTATAACCCATATGGGTTTAGCACTTTGTTATGATTGTAATAATATATAACCCCCTGCGATTTAGTGCCCTCCCTATGAATGTAAGAATTGGGTAGTGAAAAACGTCCACTTCCCGACCTTTTTGGAGATCACTGCAAAACTATTTTCATCTTTCCCTGGTTTCGTCTACACGCTACCTTTTCTACCACTCTTAGAATGTTGTTGTTTGTCTTCCTAACATTAGCTTTACTTCTGGGACCCTTCAAGGGAGGTGACTACATGTCAGTAAGGAGCATCTGGTCCAAAGAAGTGGGTTTTACCTTGCCTTTAAATCGAACTTGATTACCTCCCGTTCCACATGTGCTGACTCCTGTGGGTTTAGTACTTCACCTCTGATAAAAAAAAAATAATTTAATTCTGAGAAAGTTAAAATATAAGTGTAAATATGCTAAAAGGACGCCAGAATTAATTATGGAAGTACCAAAAGAAATGGATAATGGAAAAATAACATTTGTGATAAACACTTCATATATTACATAGTACATGTATTTATGGACTGTTATTTGAATGGGTATTCACAAGATTTTGTAACCCTGGTGAGTTTAGCGCTTAGTTTTGATTATAATAGTCTAAGTAAATAATATCTGAGGGACTTGCCATTATTGATTATTATTTTCCCAACTGTAAAGTGATTTCAGAATGGAAATGTATAATGTAGCAGCTGTTAATGAAACTGTAGATATTGAAAGCATAGTTGGACAACTCTGTAATGATTTGACAAGATTACTGTGTTGAAGAACGCCGCCCTCCACTGTCCACTCGGGTTAACAGTTGCCAGGACCAATACCCCAGGAAGGAGGGTGGAGGGCAATACCTGGCACTGGACCAACAGGAAATGCGATGCCTGGCCCTCTCCAGCGACCACCTCAGAACAAACAATTCTCATGGAAAGATAACCTACCACACACACTAATCCACTTCTGTTATTCTTTTGTCCCTTTAATGCTGTCATTCTCACACACTCGGATGAGTCACAGGGATGTTACGAAGTATTTCTTCAGTCAGAGGTGTCAGGAAGTGGAATAGTCTGGAAAGTGATGTAGTGGAGGTAGGATCCATACATAGCTTTAAGAAGAGGTATGATAAAGCTCATGGAGCAGGGAGAGAGTGGACCTAGTGGCGACCAGTGAAGAGCCGGGGCCAGGAGCTATGAATCGACCCTTACAACCACAATTAGGCCGGTACACAGCGCCTTGGGAGTTCCAAGGAGTAACTGTTCTTTGATTGTCGCATCATATGCGTTCGTGGTATTCTTTATATATTATTCTATCTTCTGGGTAACTCTGCGGCGGGATTAAACTCTTTATCAAGTTGTTACTTTGTTTATACTGATCACCTGGTAGGGTAGGTTTGTTTATACTGATCACCTGGTAGGGTAGGTTTGTTTATACTGATCACCTGGTAGGGTAGGTTTGTTTATACTGATCACCTGGTAGGGTAGGTTTGTTTATACTGATCACCTGGTAGGGTAGGTTTGTTTATACTGATCACCTGGTAGGGTAGGTTTGTTTATACTGATCACCTGGTAGGGTAGGTTTGTTTATACTGATCACCTGGTAGGGTAGGTTTGTTTATACTGATCACCTGGTAGGGTAGGTTTGTTTATACTGATCACCTGGTAGGGTAGGTTTGTTTATACTGATCACCTGGTAGGGTAGGTTTGTTTATACTGATCACCTGGTAGGGTAGGTTTGTTTATACTGATCACCTGGTAGGGTAGGTTTGTTTATACTGATCACCTGGTAGGGTAGGTTTGTTTATACTGATCACCTGGTAGGGTAGGTTTGTTTATACTGATCACCTGGTAGGGTAGGTTTGTTTGTTGATAACCTGCGGCCTGGTCACAGACCGGGCCGCAGGAACATTGACCCCCGAAACCCTCACCAGGTATACTTCGTAGAGTAGGTTTATATTGATCACTTCGCAGAATAAGTTTGTTTATATTGATCACCTTTTAGAATAGGTTTATACTGATCACTTCTTGAAGCTGGTGTGTCTTCCCATCATTCATATTTTATACACAAATAACCCGCACATAGAAGAGAGGAGCTTACGACGACGTTTCGGTCCGACTTTGTAAATGGTTCAAGCCGGACCGAAACGTCTTCGTGAGCTCTTGTCTTCTATGTACGGGTTATTTGTGTATCGTTCCATTCACGGTATTGTGCCTGTTTTTGTTATTCATATTTTGTATTTTTAGCATTTATACCTTTGTCGCTGTAGTATTTTTTTTATTAGTTTTACTTGTCTTGTCCTTTTGATGCCTTTGTTCTGTTATGCTTTGTATCCTTTGTCCATTGTTAGTATCATCCAGTTCCTCAGCCAGGTGTTGACTTGCTTAATAGCCTGTTAGATCAGTGCTTCTTGTATGGGACCAGTTACATTTGTTTATACATTATTGACTGCACCTGTGTCATTAAGAATGCACCCCACCTTCCACTAAGAATATTTTAAAATATGGATTCGAGTAAATTCTCTGAGAGATTTACTAGTCCTAAGTGTATATGACCAGCAACGTGGATGTGATCATTGTGGTACTAAGCCCGCCACTTGCTCCATTACTTGTTATTCTTACTCCAGCACTAAGTTGTTTAATAATTATTTTAACATTTCAGTACTGTATAGCCCTTGTGGCTTAGCGCTTCTTTTTGATTATAATAATAATTATATTTCAATAAAACTATATTCTTTATCTGTGGCAGACAACATAAAGCAATATAACCTTTTATGTGGGACTTTCACCGCATCCCCATTGTTTAGTTTTATATATGCTTCAAATTTAGTTGGTGACTGTGTGTGTGTGTGTGTGTGTGTGTGTGTGTGTGTGTGTGTGTGTGTGTGTGTGTGTGTGTGTGTGTGTGTGTGTGTGTGTGTGTGTGTGTGTGTGTGTACACACTGAGTTGGGTGTGGGCACTGAGCAAGCTGCAGACTTATCCCTCTTAACACTGTGGCTCTTAAGTTGACTGCCTGTGTTTGTCACCAGTATTGTGTCCTCCCCTACCACCAGTCCTCCCATGCTACCATCAGGCTTCCCACGGTGCCACCACTTCTCCCACGGTGCCACCACTCTTTCCACGTTGCCAACACTTTTTCCCACGGTGCCACCACTTCTCCCACGGTGCCACCAACTTTCCACGGTGCCACCAACTTTTCACGCTGCCACCACTCTTCTCATGCTGCCACCATTCTTCCCGTGCTGCCACCATTCTTCCCATGCTGCCACCACTCCCCAGGCTTACACCATTCTGTGCGTGACAATGTGTTTCCATCTAGCGTGAAGGAGTGTAAGTTGTGGCACCATTAGAGAATAACAGTTAGCCATATTTTGTGGAAGGTGCCGTGAATGTAATATTGCGCTGGCACAATCGTACCTATTTAATGCGTAACCAGGAGCTGCTATTGCATTTTTTTTTAGCAGCAACGTTATGTACACAAGCAGTGTGCTGTTATCCTGTTTGCAACCCCTCCCCCTTCCCCCCACCACTGATATTCGTGCACATATGTACGTTGTTCTACATTGAAGGAAGGTTGTTCATGGTGGTGAGGGCTCACTGTAAGGAATTGGGTCCTGTTCTTCCCTTGGAGTGTCTGGCATTTCCCTTCCAGGTTGTATGACACTACACGACGTGTTGCCATGTGTTACTTTTTTTTTTTTTTTTTTTTTTTTTTTTTTTTTTTTTTTTTTTTTTTTTTTTTTTTTTTTTTTTTTTTTTTTTTTTTTTTTTTTTAGTTTTGATTATGATTACGTTAATTTATTATAAGTATATGCAACTTAAAATGAAGACGATGTTATTTATAAATTTTCTGGAAACATTCAGAAAGTGACATTACGATCTCTTAAGAATATTAAAGATAAAAAAAAAAAAACAGGATGTACATTGATACAGATTCTTGTTGGTGCTTCCCCTCAAGGAAGGTTCCTTGATGTTGGTGAGGGGCTCTTGATTTAGGGAATTGGATCTGTGCTCCAGTTCCCCGAATTAAGCCTGAATGCCTTCCACATATCCCCCCCCCAGGCGCTGTATAATCCTCCGGGTTTAGCGCTTCCCCCTTGATTATAATAATAATTGTTGGTGCTTGCTTGTAGTGTAGTGGTGGTGGGGTCGTTATAGTGCAGGAATGGGTCGTGGGGGTAGTTTAGGGCTGAGAGAAGGGGGAGGAGGAGGGGCTGTGTGAGGAAGTTATTTTGAGGGTTATGATAGGGAGGGAGGAGGCGGCGTCATCCTGCAAGTTTTAAACGTGATTGGTACAGCAGCAGCAGTATCATGAAGGGTTAAAGGAGCCAGGCACAGCTAGCAGGGTCACATGTATTTACCATGGTTATCCTGCTCCTCACACTCTGGGAAAGCTAACATTCACACAGTGCTACATATCATACTGGTGAGGAGAGGAGTGGTAAAGGGACGGATACCAGTCTTGCATAAGGGAGAGCCTTGTAATTACTTACGTGGAAGAAGCTACCATATCATTCTAGTGGGAGGTGGTTCTGGTAGAGGTTATCTCTTCGTCTTACTCTTTACTTACTCTCAAGTCTTGCTGCTGGGTGATGCAAGAAAGTTCTGGAATGCCGGACGCGGCTTTAAGGCAGTGTTGGTCCACTAGTCTCCTGCTTCCCGCACTACGTAGCAAGGATTGTTATATGGTAAAACGGAGAGTAACTATGGTGTTAAATACCTTTTAGAATATCAGATGGCCTGCTCAGGCACACACTGCCCTCCGTAACCCTGTACACTACATTATACCAATCGGGTACTGTAATATACATCCCTAAAAGGGAGTTAATTAAGCGGCTAGTAATAAGTCAGCAGTCACTGTTATCCAGCAGTAGTATGTCAGCAGTCACTGCTGTCCGGCGGTAGTATGTCAGCAGTCACTGTTATCCAGCAGTAGTATGTCAGCAGTCACTGCTGTCCAGCAGTAGTATGTCAGCAGTCACTGTTATCCAGCAGTAGTATGTCAGCAGTCACTGCTGTCCAGCGGTAGTATGTCAGCAGTCACTGCTGTCTAGCAGTAGTATGTCAGCAGTCACTGTTATCCAGCAGTATGTCAGCAGTCACTGTTGTCCAGCAGTAGTATGTCAGTCGCTGTTGTCCAGCAGTAGTATGTCAGTCGCTGTTGTCCAGCAGTAGTATGTCAGTCGCTGTTGTCCAGCTGTAGTATGTCAGCAGTCGCTGTTGTCCAGCTGTAGTATGTCAGCAGTCGCTGTTGTCCAGCTGTAGTATGTCAGCAGTCGCTGTTGTCCAGCGGTAGTATGTCAGCAGTCGCTGTTGTCCAGCGGTAGTATGTCAGCAGTCGCTGTTGTCCAGCGGTAGTATGTCAGCAGTCGCTGTTGTCCAGCTGTAGTATGTCAGCAGTCTCTGTTGTCCAGCTGTAGTATGTCAGCAGTCGCTGTTGTCCAGCTGTAGTATGTCAGCAGTCGCTGTTGTCCAGCTGTAGTATGTCAGCAGTCGCTGTTGTCCAGCTGTAGTATGTCAGCAGTCGCTGTTGTCCAGCGGTAGTATGTCAGCAGTCGCTGTTGTCCAGCGGTAGTATGTCAGCAGTCGCTGTTGTCCAGCGGTAGTATGTCAGCAGTCGCTGTTGTCCAGCGGTAGTATGTCAGCAGTCGCTGTTGTCCAGCGGTAGTATGTCAGCAGTCGCTGTTGTCCAGCGGTAGTATGTCAGCAGTCGCTGTTGTCCAGCTGTAGTATGTCAGCAGTCGCTGTTGTCCAGCTGTAGTATGTCAGCAGTCGCTGTTGTCCAGCGGTAGTATGTCAGCAGTCGCTGTTGTCCAGCGGTAGTATGTCAGCAGTCGCTGTTGTCCAGCGGTAGTATGTCAGCAGTCGCTGTTGTCCAGCTGTAGTATGTCAGCAGTCGCTGTTGTCCAGCGGTAGTATGTCAGCAGTCGCTGTTGTCCAGCGGTAGTATGTCAGCAGTCGCTGTTGTCCAGCGGTAGTATGTCAGCAGTCGCTGTTGTCCAGCGGTAGTATGTCAGCAGTCGCTGTTGTCCAGCGGTAGTATGTCAGCAGTCGCTGTTGTCCAGCGGTAGTATGTCAGCAGTCGCTGTTGTCCAGCGGTAGTATGTCAGCAGTCGCTGTTGTCCAGCGGTAGTATGTCAGCAGTCGCTGTTGTCCAGCGGTAGTATGTCAGCAGTCGCTGTTGTCCAGCGGTAGTATGTCAGCAGTCGCTGTTGTCCAGCGGTAGTATGTCAGCAGTCGCTGTTGTCCAGCGGTAGTATGTCAGCAGTCGCTGTTGTCCAGCGGTAGTATGTCAGCAGTCGCTGTTGTCCAGCGGTAGTATGTCAGCAGTCGCTGTTGTCCAGCGGTAGTATGTCAGCAGTCGCTGTTGTCCAGCGGTAGTATGTCAGCAGTCGCTGTTGTCCAGCGGTAGTATGTCAGCAGTCGCTGTTGTCCAGCGGTAGTATGTCAGCAGTCGCTGTTGTCCAGCGGTAGTATGTCAGCAGTCGCTGTTGTCCAGCGGTAGTATGTCAGCAGTCGCTGTTGTCCAGCGGTAGTATGTCAGCAGTCGCTGTTGTCCAGCGGTAGTATGTCAGCAGTCGCTGTTGTCCAGCGGTAGTATGTCAGCAGTCGCTGTTGTCCAGCGGTAGTATGTCAGCAGTCGCTGTTGTCCAGCGGTAGTATGTCAGCAGTCGCTGTTGTCCAGCGGTAGTATGTCAGCAGTCGCTGTTGTCCAGCGGTAGTATGTCAGCAGTCGCTGTTGTCCAGCGGTAGTATGTCAGCAGTCGCTGTTGTCCAGCGGTAGTATGTCAGCAGTCGCTGTTGTCCAGCGGTAGTATGTCAGCAGTCGCTGTTGTCCAGCGGTAGTATGTCAGCAGTCGCTGTTGTCCAGCGGTAGTATGTCAGCAGTCGCTGTTGTCCAGCGGTAGTATGTCAGCAGTCGCTGTTGTCCAGCGGTAGTATGTCAGCAGTCGCTGTTGTCCAGCGGTAGTATGTCAGCAGTCGCTGCTGTCCAGCGGTAGTATGTCAGCAGTCGCTGCTGTCCAGCGGTAGTATGTCAGCAGTCGCTGCTGTCCAGCGGTAGTATGTCAGCAGTCGCTGCTGTCTAGCAGTACGTCAGCAGTCGCTGCTGTCTAGCAGTACGTCAGCAGTCGCTGTTGTCTAGCAGTACGTCAGCAGTCGCTGTTGTCCAGCGGTAGTACGTCAGCAGTCGCTGTTGTCCAGCGGTAGTACGTCAGCAGTCGCTGTTGTCCAGCGGTAGTACGTCAGCAGTCGCTGTTGTCCAGCGGTAGTACGTCAGCAGTCGCTGTTGTCCAGCGGTAGTACGTCAGCAGTCGCTGTTGTCCAGCGGTAGTACGTCAGCAGTCGCTGTTGTCCAGCGGTAGTACGTCAGCAGTCGCTGTTGTCCAGCGGTAGTACGTCAGCAGTCGCTGTTGTCCAGCAGTAGTACGTCAGCAGTCGCTGTTGTCCAGCAGTAGTACGTCAGCAGTCGCTGTTGTCCAGCAGTAGTACGTCAGCAGTCGCTGTTGTCCAGCAGTAGTACGTCAGCAGTCGCTGTTGTCCAGCAGTAGTACGTCAGCAGTCGCTGCTGTCCAGCAGTAGTACGTCAGCAGTCGCTGCTGTCCAGCAGTAGTACGTCAACAGTCACTGCTGTCCAGCAGTAGTACGTCAGCAGTCACTGCTGTCCAGCAGTAGTATGTCAGCAGTCACTGCTGTCCAGCAGTAGTATGTCAGCAGTCACTGCTGTCCAGCAGTAGTATGTCAGCAGTCACTGCTGTCCAGCAGTAGTATGTCAGCAGTCACTGCTGTCCAGCAGTAGTATGTCAGCAGTCACTGCTGTCCAGCAGTAGTATGTCAGCAGTCACTGCTGTCTAGCAGTAGTATGTCAGCAGTCACTGCTGTCCAGCAGTAGTATGTCAGCAGTCGCTGCTGTCCAGCAGTAGTACGTCAGCAGTCACTGTTGTCCAGCAGTAGTATGTCAGCAGTCACTGCTGTCCAGCAGTAGTATGTCAGCAGTCACTGCTGTCCAGCAGTAGTATGTCAGCAGTCACTGTTGTCCAGCAGTAGTATGTCAGCAGTCACTGTTGTCCAGCAGTAGTACGTCAGCAGTCGCTGTTGTCCAGCAGTAGTACGTCAGCAGTCGCTGTTGTCCAGCAGTAGTACGTCAGCAGTCGCTGTTGTCCAGCAGTAGTACGTCAGCAGTCGCTGTTGTCCAGCAGTAGTACGTCAGCAGTCACTGTTGTCCAGCAGTAGTATGTCAGCAGTCACTGCTGTCTAGCAGTAGTATGTCAGCAGTCACTGGTCTTGTGCTTCATATTGTCAATGGCTATCACAGCTTTACGTGTCCTAAACTAACTTGCTACTCTCCCACCATCCTCCCACATCTACATCTCCCACCATCCTCCCACGTCTCCCACTGTCATCCCACCTTCCTCCCACGTCTCCCACTGTCCTCCCACCGTCCTCCTACGTCTCCCAGTGTCCTCCAACGTCTCTCACCATCCTCCCACCGTCCTCCCACGTCTCCCACCGTCCTCCCACGATCCTCCCACGCCTCCCACCGTCCTCCCACCGTCCTTCCACGTCTCCCACCATCCTCCCACGTCTCCCACCGTCCTCCCACCGTCCTTCCACGTCTCCCACCATCCTCCCACGCCTCCCACCGTTCTCCCACCGTCCACCACTCCCTTGCTTCTCCCCGGCACAGCTGAACGGGTTATTATATGACAAAGACGGAGTTCAGGGATTTTCCTGACTAATAAACCATTAGCAGCGTTTAAGAGATGTTTCGCTCTACTGGTTCAGAATCAGGTGGAGGAAAATTCACACAGGTCAACCTAGTTACACTGCATCAGTATACTCTCCACAAACACAAGTGTCACATAGTTGTGTGCTGCGGCAGTCCGACCTGAGGCCAGGTCTTCATGAAGCCTCTTTGATCACCCAGGTTATGAGCGGCCTACACACTTACAGCTATTGCAACTGGTGAGGCACCTTCTGCAGGTGTTTGTCTAGTTCTCTTCACGAAGCTTGAAGTTTCTACACAGTGAAACCTAACCCTAATTAAGCCAGGTGGCTTGATGACGCTTCTATACAGTGAAACCTAACCCTAATTAAGCCAGGTGGCTTGATGAAGCTTCTATACAGTGAAACCTAACCCTAATTAAGCCAGGTGGCTTGATGAAGCTTCTATACAGTGAAACCTAACCCTAATTAAGCCAGGTGGCTTGATGAAGCTTCTTTACAGTGAAACCTAACCCTAATTAAGCCAGGTGGCTTGATGAAGCTTCTATACAGTGAAACCTAACCCTAATTAAGCCAGGTGGCTTGATGAAGCTTCTATACAGTGAAACCTAACCCTAATTAAGCCAGGTGGCTTGATGAAGCTTCTATACAGTGAAACCTAACCCTAATTAAGCCAGGTGGCTTGATGAAGCTTCTTTACAGTGAAACCTAACCCTAATTAAGCCAGGTGGCTTGATGACGCTTCTATACAGTGAAACCTAACCCTAATTAAGCCAGGTGGCTTGATGAAGCTTCTATACAGTGAAACCTAACCCTAATTAAGCCAAGTGGCTTGATGAAGCTTCTTTACAGTGAAACCTAACCCTAATTAAGCCAGGTGGCTTGATGAAGCTTCTTTACAGTGAAACCTAACCCTGATTAAGCCAGGTGGCTTGATGAAGCTTCTATACAGTGAAACCTAACCCTAATTAAGCCAGGTGGCTTGAAGCTTCTATACAGTGAAACCTAACCCTAATTAAGCCAGGTGGCTTGATGAAGCTTCTAAACAGTCAAACGCAGCCCTAATTAAAATATTATTAGTTGCTCTTGTGTCCATATAACATGTGGGTAATTTTAGCCATGTGCCAGCCAACCATGTGCCAGCCAACCATGTGCCAGCCAGCCATGTGCCAGCCAGCCATGTGCCTGCCAACCATGTGCCAGCCAACCATGTGCCTGCCAACCATGTGCCAGCCAACCATGTGCCAGCCAGCCATGTGCCTGCCAACCATGTGCCAGCCAACCATGTGCCAGCCAACCATGTGCCAGCCATCCATGTGCCAGCCAGCCATGTGCCAGCCAACCATGTGCCAGCCAACCATGTGCCAGCCAGCCATGTGCCTGCCAACCATGTGCCAGCCAACCATGTGCCAGCCAACCATGTGCCAGCCAGCCATGTGCCAGCCAGCCATGTGCCTGCCAACCATGTGCCAGCCAACCATGTGCCTGCCAACCATGTGCCAGCCAACCATGTGCCAGCCAGCCATGTGCCTGCCAACCATGTGCCAGCCAGCCATGTGCCATCTGATTGTAATATTTTTTTTTACTTTAGTCTAAGCCGGAGAAATATTGATTTTGGGTGAGGTGGGTGGAAGGTGACGACTAAGGTCATGTAACAGCTCTCCCTCCCACCTCTCGCGGAAGATGTTTAAGAATGAAACTTGTATTTGTCCTTGGTGACCTCCACCGGGTTTATATATTGACGATCCCTGACTCGGGTCACCTCAACGTCATGAGAAGGCACATATACAGCATTTAGGTATCTTAATTCCGAAACTTTTCTCCTACACAGTAGGTTTCTTCAGTCGAGTACAGAAGAGTTAGCAGAAGCAGTAGAGATGTGAAGACGATGTTATCAGTCCCTCAGCCTTGGAGACGTAGTTTTGATCGAGTCAGTCCATCAGCCTGGAAAAGTGTTTTGCTTCATAGTCTGGAACGTTGTTCCAGACTATGGAGAGGTGGTGAGGTTAGAGTACCTTAGTGACCTATGATTCCAGCAACTTCCTTCCATCCCCAACTCTCCATCGCATCATTTATTTGTCTTATTTAGCAAGAAGTTTTTTCGTTTAATTTTAGCTTCGGGTGATCATGACTCACGAAATCGTAATGACACGATTGTAAACAAACCATACCACGGACGGGGATAGAACCCGCGATCAAAGAGTCTCAAAACTCCAGACCGTCGCGTTAGCGACGCTAGCTGGTCCAGTGACTAACGCGACGGTCTGGAGTTTTGAGACTGATCGCGGGTTCTATCCCCGTCCGTGGTATGGTTTTTCGGGTGATCATGTGCGGAGTCATCGTTCCTATCCTTGTTCTCCCACTACCTGCAGTGCTGAGGTAGTGCGTACCACCTGCAGTGCTGGGGTAGTGCGTACCACCTGCAGTGCTGGGGTAGTGCGTACCACCTGCAGTGCTGGGGTAGTGCGTACCACCTGCAGTGCTGGGGTAGTGCGTGCCACCTGCAGTGCTGGGGTAGTGCGTATCACCTGCAGTGCTGGGGTAGTGCGTACCACCTGGTGGAACATCAGCTGGGCCACCTGGTGGAACATCAGCTGGGCCACCTGGTGGAACATCAGCTGGGCCACCTGGTGGAACATCAGCTGGGCCACCTGGTGGAACATCAGCTGGGCCACCTGGTGGAACATCAGCTGGGCCACCTGGTGGAGCATCAAATTATACATCCTGGGGTTGTAACCTGGGTATGTTAACTGGTGATCCCAGAGTTGGAATTGCTTGTCTGGTTAGGGGGGGGGGTAAGTTGTCTTAGGTACAAGTACACATAAGTACAATTACGCAAATTTAAGACATAAGAAAGAAGGAACACTGCAGCAGGCCTACTGGCCCATGCGAGGCAAATTCAAGTCACCCTTAGGTCAGCCTTAGCCTAGTAAGGTAGGTCACAGCTTAAGGAAGGAGCACGGCATGAGACCCATTAGCAATATAAACACAAATGCAGTATAATGTTTGTGACTTGAAAAAGCCCACTGTGTGGGCGAAACGTAGTCAATAAAGGCACGGCCATTGTGTCGGTATTTTATACCATTTATTTCCAGACCCATTAGCACAAGCTAGTCAGGTCCAACTCTCACAATTATCATACAAAAAAGTAACATGTATGTAAATTGCCCAGGATAACCCAGAAAAGACAGAGGAAGTGAGTGGGTGGAGGTGCCTAGGAGGACACTTCTACCCTCTCCTTCATTAGATCATTCCTGATATGACTCACGAAATCGTAATGACACGATTGCAAACAAACCATACCCCGGCCGGGATTGAGACTCTCTGACCGCGGGTTCAATCCCGGCCGGGGTATGGTTTGGATCATTCCTGATAACTTGCCTTTCCCTAGGCGCCGTATGACCCCTGCGAATGATTTAAGAGCAAGTAATCCAAACATTTATAATAACAAAGCTTTAAGAGCTTACGTAGCAGCAGTGTACAGCTTCCCCCTGCCGCCACCACTTGCACAATCTCTTCATCTCTCCGCCTTGTAATTCCTTGGCTGGCGTGTGGTGAAGTGACGTCGTGAGTCTCACCTGTGTGCTGAGGTAGGTAACCTGTGCAGGCCAACTGTGTCGCAGCATCCCTGGCCGGATCTTACCCTCTTACCTCTCACACAGTCCTTTGTTCTTACACTTGTAAATAGTATCCTTTCTTCCTCTACTACCGTGGGGGTGGGGAGGATAGTGGGTGGGTGTGTCGAGAGGATGGGGTGGTGGGTGGGGTGTTTGGATCCACCCCGCCCTTGCCTGGGTCATTTTCAATCTTCGTTATTCTACCAACTCTGGCTTGTCCCCTACCTCTCCCATTGTTGATTGTTTTTCCCGGCATTCAAGGGCGCTGATCCCACCCCGAGGGAGGATGGTTCAACCGTTCAGTCAGCTCCTGGTTCAACGGAAAGGTTGCGAGTTTGATTCCCAGGCAGGTCTAGACGTATGGGATAGTTTACTGTACTCTGATCCCCTAGTAATAAAAATAAGTACCTGTGTATTAATCGACTGTTGTGGGTCACATCCAGAAAAAAAATAGTGTACAAGAAACTGCAGTTGTGCCTGAAGCCACATGAGGGGCAAAATGCCAATGTATGAAACAGTATAGAGCTACTGGATGTAAGTGTTGGGTGAAGGTGTCTGGGAGACGGTCACTGTCAGGTGAAGGTGTCTGGGAGACGGTCACTGTCAGGTGGAGGTGTCTGGGAGACGGTCACTGTCAGGTGGAGGTGTCTGGGAGACGGTCACTGTCAGGTGGAGGTGTCTGGGAGACGGTCACTGTCAGGTGAAGGTGTGTGGGAGACGGTCACTGTCAGGTGAAGGTGTGTGGGAGACGGTCACTGTCAGGTGAGACACTTTGCGTTAATAAGGTAAAGAAGACTTTCATCTCACTATATTTTATTAATAAGCATCTTAGCTTTATAAACATCTTGGTAGGGAATGAGGCTCCTTCTTATATGTTAGTGTTATTTAATTTTTCAATGTATCTTCACCACTTCTATTCCTTTCCCTCGAATTATAATGTGGACCTATTATTGTGTGCGCGCTGTCTTGTCCTCTTAACCTTTAACGCAGCTTCTCTATTCCTCCCACGTTGTTCTCTCTCTCTCTCTCTCTCTCTCTCTCTCTCTCTCTCTCTCTCTCTCTCTCTCTCTCTGCTCTAGCATTTAGTTTTCCTGGAACACCACACTCAAAGATTAATCTTTACACAATTTGCCACTGAGAGCGCCTTATCTATTGATGCCCGCACATTGCTTGCTTCAAATTCTGTGATGTGAAGGGAGAGGAAGATGTACAAAACAATAATAATAATAATAATAATATTTTAATTTTATTTAATTATTATTATTGGAAAAGTTGGGTACATGCGACTACCCTACATGAATAAATAATGGGAAGACAACGTAGTTGTGTTATCTTGTCATATTCCATCACACAGGATGGGTTTTCTACATTACATAATGAAATGTCAGTCCAAGCTGGGAGATTATGAAAAAACACTCTGGTATCTTATTGCCGGGTGACGCGAGTTGAAGGCGAGTTGAAGATTGTCAGACATCACTATAGGATCAGTTGAAGATCGTCAGACATATCAGTGTAGGTTCAGTTGAAGATCATCAGACATCACTGTAGGTTCAGTTGAAGATCGTCAGACATCGCTGTAGGTTCAGTTGAAGATCGTCAGACATATCAGTGTAGGTTCAGTTCAAGATCGTCAGACATCACTGTAGGTTCAGTTGAAGATCGTCAGACATCGCTGTAGGTTCAGTTGAAGATCGTCAGACATCACTGTAGGTTCAGTTGAAGATCGTCAGACATCACTGTAGGTTCAGTTGAAGATCGTCAGACATCACTGTAGGTTCAGTTGAAGATCGTCAGACATCGCTGTAGGTTCAGTTGAAGATCGTCAGACATCACTGTAGGTTCAGTTGAAGATCGTCAGACATCACTGTAGGTTCAGTTGAAGATCATCAGACATCACTGTAGGTTCAGTTGAAGATCGTCAGACATCGCTGTAGGTTCAGTTGAAGATCGTCAGACATCACTGTAGGTTCAGTTGAAGATCGTCAGACATCACTGTAGGTTCAGTTGAAGATCGTCAGACATCACTGTAGGTTCAGTTGAAGATCGTCAGACATCACTGTAGGTTCAGTTGAAGATCGTCAGACATCACTGTAGGTTCAGTTGAAGATCGTCAGACATCACTGTAGGTTCAGTTGAAGATCATCAGACATCACTGTAGGTTCAGTTGAAGATCGTCAGACATCACTGTAGGTTCAGTTGAAGATCGTCAGACATCACTGTAGGTTCAGTTGAAGATCGTCAGACATCACTGTAGGTTCAGTTGAAGATCGTCAGACATCACTGTAGGTTCAGTTGAAGATCGTCAGACATCACTGTAGGTTCAGTTGAAGATCGTCAGACATCACTGTAGGTTCAGTTGAAGATCGTCAGACATCACTGTAGGTTCAGTTGAAGATCGTCAGACATCACTGTAGGTTCAGTTGAAGATCGTCAGACATCACTGTAGGTTCAGTTGAAGATCATCAGACATCACTGTAGGTTCAGTTGAAGATCATCAGACATCACTGTAGGTTCAGTACTCGACTTACCAAGGTTTGTGTCAGTTGAGCTACAGTTTGTATTAATTAAGAATGATCTCTCTGGATGACCTATACAACACGTGCGGGAAAAATAACATTTTACAACATTCTTCATTAAAAGTTGTGTATAATGTACACATGTACTGGTACATGTGTATGAAAGAACATGAATGAAGACATGCATACATAAACACGGTGAATGTGTACATAAACACGGTGAATGTGTACATGTATAGCTATCAATGATTTGCCTTAGGTCAGGTTTCCTAGTTAATTGTGTATTTACCCAGACTGTTGCTATTTAGCGGCCATTTGGCGCGCCTAGCCATTACAGCCTGGTTGATCACTCGCTTGGCGGAGGTAGAACTTCGGTTTTTTTTTTCTTCAAAACATTGTTCCTGTAATATTTATTTTGTTACTTTTTTTGTGTAGATCTTTATCTTGACATATATTTATTAAGTACTTGTTCTGCGTCCCTTCTGTTAAGTACTTGTACTGCGTCCCTTCTGTTAAGTACTTGTACTGCGTCCCTTCTGTTAAGTACTTGTACTGCGTCCCTTCTGTTAAGTACTTGTTCTGCGTCCCTTCTGTTAAGTACTTGTACTGCGTCCCTTCTGTTAAGTACTTGTACTGCGTCCCTTCTGTTAAGTACTTGTACTGCGTCCCTTCTGTTAAGTACTTGTTCTGCGTCCCTTCTGTTAAGTACTTGTTCTGCGTCCCTTCTGTTAAGTACTTGTTCTGCGTCCCTTCTGTTAAGTACTTGTTCTGCGTCCCTTCTGTTAAGTACTTGTTCTGCGTCCCTTCTGTTAAGTACTTGTTCTGCGTCCCTTCTGTTAAGTACTTGTTCTGCGTCCCTTCTGTTAAGTACTTGTTCTGCGTCCCTTCTGTTAAGTACTTGTTCTGCGTCCCTTCTGTTAAGTACTTGTTCTGCGTCCCTTCTGTTAAGTACTTGTTCTGCGTCCCTTCTGTTAAGTACTTGTTCTGCGTCCCTTCTGTTAAGTACTTGTTCTGCGTCCCTTCTGTTAAGTACTTGTTCTGCGTCCCTTCTGTTAAGTACTTGTTCTGCGTCCCTTCTGTTAAGTACTTGTTCTGCGTCCCTTCTGTTAAGTACTTGTTCTGCGTCCCTTCTGTTAAGTACTTGTTCTGCGTCCCTTCTGTTAAGTACTTGTACTGCGTCCCTTCTGTTAAGTACTTGTTCTGCGTCCCTTCTGTTAAGTACTTGTACTGCGTCCCTTCTGTTAAGTACTTGTATTGCGTCCCTTCTGTTAAGTACTTGTTCTGCGTCCCTTCTGTTAAGTACTTGTTCTGCGTCCCTTAAGTACTTGTTCTGCGTCCCTTCTGTTAAGCACTTGTACTGCGTCCCTTCTGTTAAGTACTTGTACTGCGTCCCTTCTGTTATTAAGTACTTGTACTCCCCCTTCTGTTATTAAATACTTGTACTCCCCCTTCTGTTATTAAGTACTTACACGCCCCCTTCTGTTAAGTACTTGTACTCCCCCTTCTGTTATTAAGTACTTGTACTCCCCCTTCTGTTATTAAGTACTTACACGCCCCCTTCTGTTATTAAGTACTTGTACTCCCCTTCTGTTATTAAGTACTTGTACTCCCCTTCTGTTATTAAGTACTTGTACTCCCCCTTCTGTTATTAAGTACTTGTACTCCCCCTTCTGTTATTAAGTACTTGTACTCCCCTTCTGTTATTAAGTACTTGTACTCCCCCTTCTGTTGTTAAGTACTTGTACTCCCCCCTTCTGTTATTAAGTACTTGTACTCCCCCTTCTGTTATTAAGTACTTGTACTCCCCCTTCTGTTATTAAGTACCTGTACTCCCCCTTCTGTTATTAAGTACTTGTACTCCCCCTTCTGTTATTAAGTACTTGTACTCACCCCTTCTGTTATTAAGTACTTGTACTCCCCCTTCTGTTATTAAGTACTTGTACTCCTTCTGTTATTAAGTACTTGTACTCCCCCTTCTGTTATTAAGTACTTGTACTCCCCCCTTCTGTTATTAAGTACTTGTACTCCCCCCTTCTGTTAAGTACTTGTACTCTCCCTTCTGTTATTAAGTACTTATACTCCCCCCTTCTGTTATTAAGTACTTGTACTCCCCCTTCTGTTATTAAGTACTTGTACACCCCTTCTGTTATTAAGTACTTGTACTCCCCCTTCTGTTATTAAGTACTTGTACTCTCCCTTCTGTTATTAAGTACTTGTACTCTCCCTTCTGTTATTAAATACTTGTACTCTCCCTTCTGTTATTAAGTACTTGTACACCCCTTCTGTTATTAAGTACTTGTACTCTCCCTTCTGTTATTAAGTACTTGTACACCCCTTCTGTTATTAAGTACTTGTACTCCCCCTTCTGTTATTAAGTACTTGTACTCTCCCTTCTGTTATTAAGTACTTGTACTCTCCCTTCTGTTATTACGTACTTGTACTCCCCCTTCTGTTATTAAGTACTTGTACTCCCCCCTTCTGTTATTAAGTACTTGTACTCCCCCCTTCTGCTATTAAGTACTTGTACTCCCCCTTCTGTTATTAAGTACTTGTACTCCCCCTTCTGTTAAGTACTTGTGCTCCCCCTTCTGTTATTGAGTACTTGTACTCCCCCTTTCTGTTATTAAGTACTTGTACTCCCCCTTCTGTTATTAAGTACTTGTACTCCCCCTTCTGTTATTAAGTACCTGTACTCCCCCTTCTGTTATTAAGTACTTGTACTCCCCCTTCTGTTATTAAGTACTTGTACTCCCCCCTTCTGTTATTAAGTACTTGTACTCCCCCCTTCTGTTATTAAGTACTTGTACTCCCCCTTCTGTTATTAAGTACTTGTACTCCCCCTTCTGTTATTAAGTACTTGTACTCCCCCTTCTGTTATTAAGTACTTGTACTCCCCCCTTCTGTTATTAAGTACTTGTACTCCCCCCTTCTGTTACTAAGTACTTGTACTCTCCCTTCTGTTATTAAGTACTTATACTCCCCCCTTCTGTTATTAAGTACTTGTACTCCCCGTTCTGTTATTAAGTACTTGTACACCCCTTCTGTTATTAAGTACTTGTACTCCTCCTTCTGTTATTAAGTACTTGTACTCTCCCTTCTGTTATTAAGTACTTGTACTCTCCCTTCTGTTATTAAGTACTTGTACTCTCCCTTCTGTTATTAAGTACTTGTACACCCCTTCTGTTATTAAGTACTTGTACTCTCCCTTCTGTTATTAAGTACTTGTACACCCCTTCTGTTATTAAGTACTTGTACTCCCCCTTCTGTTATTAAGTACTTGTACTCTCCCTTCTGTTATTAAGTACTTGTACTCTCCCTTCTGTTATTAAGTACTTGTACACCCCTTCTGTTATTAAGTACTTGTACTCTCCCTTCTGTTATTAAGTACTTGTACACCCCTTCTGTTATTAAGTACTTGTACTCCCCCTTCTGTTATTAAGTACTTGTACTCTCCCTTCTGTTATTAAGTACTTGTACTCTCCCTTCTGTTATTAAGTACTTGTACACCCCTTCTGTTATTAAGTACTTGTACACCCCTTCTGTTATTAAGTACTTGTACACCCCTTCTGTTATTAAGTACTTGTACACCCCTTCTGTTATTAAGTACTTGTACTCCCCCTTCTGTTATTAAGTACTTGTACACCCCTTCTGTTATTAAGTACTTGTACACCCCTTCTGTTATTAAGTACTTGTACACCCCTTCTGTTATTAAGTACTTGTACTCCCCTCTTTCATGAGTAAAGTTACCTGCACATTGCACACTCGCATACATTTATACAGATATACATGTATAGAGACATACATATATACAGACCTATACATGTAGTATATAGTCAGGCAGGCATACATATATGTTTACATAAAAGAAAGTAGAGGGCAATCGTAGCCGGTGCCCTTGTAGGGTAAAGTGGGCGTGGTTGACCTTAGCGACACTTGCAAACATAACTGGAAGAATTCCCCTCATTTACTGCAATCATATAAGATTATTGTGAAGGATTACTAGTGGTGTGGTGATGATGACACTTGTTACTTGTGTGGTGAGCACAATCATGACACTGTCCAAGGTGGTACTTGTCTACCTCATGTATGGTGAGACACACAAAACCAGTACCTAGGTGAACAAGAGAGAGATGTACAGTGAAGTTGTATATTTGTTCAGCATTACCCTCAACATTGGATAAAACGTAGTAGAAACAAAACCCTCCGCTTATCTTGCTAACTGTGGTCATCTCCGCCCATATATGACAAGACAGGAGTCTTCATGCTGCTGAAGAGGTCTTCATCCACAGAATTGGAGCTACTCTCCCCTTCCGCTGATCAAATTCATTACTCCGTTTCCTCGACGATAATAACATTCCAGGGTTTAATTTCCTCCTGAATATATGACTTCCTCGATAACCTTCAAGGTATATATCACTGTTTATATGTGAGATTATAATACTGCATCAGCATGACAGTGTTGATACTGTCTTCATGACAGTGTTGATACTGTCTTCATGACAGTGTTGATACTGTCTTCATGACAGTGTTGATGCTGTCTTCATGACAGTGTTGATGCTGTCTTCATGACAGTGTTGATGCTGTCTTCATGACAGTGTTGATGCTGTCTTCATGACAGTGTTGATGCTGTCTTCATGACAGTGTTGATGCTGTCTTCATGACAGTGTTGATGCTGTCTTCATGACAGTGTTGATGCTGTCTTCATGACAGTGTTGATGCTGTCTTCATGACAGTGTTGATGCTGTCTTCATGACAGTGTTGATGCTGTCTTCATGACAGTGTTGATGCTGTCTTCATGACAGTGTTGATGCTGTCTTCATGACAGTGTTGATGCTGTCTTCATGACAGTGTTGATGCTGTCTTCATGACAGTGTTGATGCTGTCTTCAGGACAGTGTTGATGCTGTCTTCAGGACAGTGTTGATGCTGTCTTCAGGACAGTGTTGATACTGTCTTCATGACAGTGTTGATGCTGTCTTCATGACAGTGTTGATGCTGTCTTCATGACAGTGTTGATGCTGTCTTCAGGACAGTGTTGATGCTGTCTTCAGGACAGTGTTGATGCTGTCTTCAGGACAGTGTTGATGCTGTCTTCAGGACAGTGTTGATGCTGTCTTCAGGACAGTGTTGATGCTGTCTTCATGACAGTGTTGATGCTGTCTTCAGGACAGTGTTGATGCTGTCTTCAGGACAGTGTTGATGCTGTCTTCAGGACAGTGTTGATGCTGTCTTCAGGACAGTGTTGATGCTGTCTTCATGACAGTGTTGATGCTGTCTTCAGGACAGTGTTGATGCTGTCTTCAGGACAGTGTTGATGCTGTCTTCAGGACAGTGTTGATGCTGTCTTCAGGACAGTGTTGATGCTGTCTTCAGGACAGTGTTGATGCTGTCTTCAGGACAGTGTTGATGCTGTCTTCAGGACAGTGTTGATGCTGTCTTCAGGACAGTGTTGATGCTGTCTTCAGGACAGTGTTGATGCTGTCTTCAGGACAGTGTTGATGCTGTCTTCAGGACAGTGTTGATGCTGTCTTCAGGACAGTGTTGATGCTGTCTTCATGACAGTGTTGATGCTGTCTTCATGACAGTGTTGATGCTGTCTTCAGGACAGTGTTGATGCTGTCTTCATGACAGTGTTGATGCTGTCTTCAGGACAGTGTTGATGCTGTCTTCAGGACAGTGTTGATGCTGTCTTCAGGACAGTGTTGATGCTGTCTTCAGGACAGTGTTGATGCTGTCTTCAGGACAGTGTTGATGCTGTCTTCAGGACAGTGTTGATGCTGTCTTCAGGACAGTGTTGATGCTGTCTTCAGGACAGTGTTGATGCTGTCTTCAGGACAGTGTTGATGCTGTCTTCAGGACAGTGTTGATGCTGTCTTCAGGACAGTGTTGATGCTGTCTTCAGGACAGTGTTGATGCTGTCTTCAGGACAGTGTTGATGCTGTCTTCAGGACAGTGTTGATGCTGTCTTCAGGACAGTGTTGATGCTGTCTTCAGGACAGTGTTGATGCTGTCTTCAGGACAGTGTTGATGCTGTCTTCAGGACAGTGTTAACACCACCAACTGCATCAGTAATAATATTCTAACAAATGCCAGACTTACCATAGTTAATGATAAGATAAGTAATCTCGATATTGTCTCTTAGTTTAACAAAGTTAACAGTTTTATCGTGTTTGTAATCTAAACAGTTAGCAACTGGTTAACTCTTCCAGGAAGGTGCCTTGACACCGGTAAATGCTCTTCATCCAAGGAGTTGGAGGTATCCTCCGCTTCCTTGAATCAAACCTGAGTGTCGATCATTCTTTATTCCCAGGTGTTGCATGATGGTCCCAGCTCTTCCTGGTAAATATCATAATAAATTATTCACTGAGTTGTAATGATCTTCACTCACACTACGTGACCTTACTAACACTTGTAGTTGACGGGGAGAGTTGTGGTAATGATGCAGTTGACGGGGAGAGTTGTGGGAATGATGCAGTTGACGGGGAGAGTTGTGTGAATGATGCAGTTGACGGGGAGAGTTGTGGTAAAGATGTAGTTGACGGGGAGAGTTGTGGTAATGATCTTCACTCACACTACGTGCCCTTACTAACACTTGTAGTTGACGGGAAAAGTTGTGGTAATGATGTAGTTGACGGGGAGAGTTGTGGTAATGATGTATTTGATGGGGAGAGTTGTGATAATGATGTTGATGGGGAGAGTTGTGGTAATGATGTAGTTGACAGGGAGAGTTGTGGTAATGATCTAGTTGACGGGGAGAGTTGTGGTAATGATGTATTTGACGGGGAGAGTTGTGGTAATGATCTAGTTGACGGGGAGAGTTGTGGTAATGATCTAGCTGACGGGGAGAGTTGTGGTAACGATGTAGTTGACAATGACATCAAGTGTTGGAGGGTGTGATGTGTGTGGTAGCCTGGTGGTTAAAGACGATTGGCAGAGGTTTGCTTCTGGTTCTTGATACTCACGATATGAGTGTCGCCCTCTGGGTTTGTGGCTGGTGGGGACGACCACCGGGAGAGGACTGTGTTGTCGCCCTGGGTTTGTGGCTGGTGGGGACGACCACCGGGAGAGGACTGTGTTGTCGCCCTGGGTTTGTGGCTGGTGGGGACAACCACGGGGAGAGGACGGTGTTGTCGCTACAGGCAAAGTCAATACGGATAGTCACGGAGGCAGTGCCCGCTCTATTGCACAGGAAATGTGCAAACTTTGTGATGAAAGTTTATTTTTAACACAGATGTACTGCGTTCTGTGGCTACACTATTCTGTGTGAGAGTTAAATGGCGGGAACACTCAGTGTGTGTCTGCACTATTCTGTATGAGTGAGAAGAGAGTATGCCTTGTTGGTGAGGTGTATTTATGGGTCTGTGGATGATGGGTGACCACGAGTCTGTGGATGATGGGAGACCACTGGTCTGTGGATGATGGGTGACCGCGGGTCTGTGGATGATGGGTGACCACTGGTCTGTGGATGATGGGTGACCACGCGTCTGTGGATGATGGATGACCACGGGTCTGTGGATGATGGGTGACCATGGGTCTGTGGATGATGGATGACCGCGGGTCTGTGGATGATGGGTGACCACGGGTCTGTGGATGATGGATGACCACGGGTCTGTGGATGATGGATGACCGCGGGTCTATGGATGATGGGTGACCGCGGGTCTGTGGATGATGGGTGACCGCGGGTCTGTGGATGATGGGTGACCGCGGGTCTGTGGATGATGGGTGACCACGGGTCTGTGGATGATGGGTGACCACGGGTCTGTGGATGATGGATGACCACGGGTCTGTGGATGATGGGTGACCACGGGTCTGTGGATGATGGGTGACCACGGGTCTGTGGATGATGGATGACCACGGGTCTGTGGATGATGGATGACCACGGGTCTGTGGATGATGGGTGACCACGGGTATGTGGATGATGGATGACCGCGGGTCTGTGGATGATGGGTGACCACGGGTCTGTGGATGATGGATGACCGCGGGTCTGTGGATGATGGATGACCGCGGGTCTGTGGATGATGGATGACCGCGGGTCTGTGGATGATGGATGACCGCGGGTCTGTGGATGATGGATGACCGCGGGTCTGTGGATGATGGGTGACCACGGGTCTGTGGATGATGGGTGACCACGGGTCTGTGGATGATGGATGACCACGGGTCTGTGGATGATGGATGACCACGGGTCTGTGGATGATGGATGACCACGGGTCTGTGGATGATGGGTGACCACGGGTCTGTGGATGATGGATGACCGCGGGTCTGTGGATGATGGATGACCGCGGGTCTGTGGATGATGGATGACCGCGGGTCTGTGGATGATGGGTGACCACGGGTCTGTGGATGATGGATGACCACTGGTCTGTGGATGATGGGTGACCGCGGGTCTGTCCCAGACAAGGCCTCCTAACCTAAAAAAGCAAGTGTTATACAAATAAGAAGTTTTAGGAAACACAGAAGACGAGTCAAATTTTGTGAATAGTGAATATAAGATATGTGAAGCACCTTAAATGTTCATCAGACAGAGAGAGAGGAACAGCAATCCTGCCAGAGTGCAAAACATTTAACATGCTTTCTTTTTACATTCATGATAGGCTGGTATAACGGGCATAGATGGTTGTCTACCAGTATACTATACTCAATGTGTTGGTGGGAACAGTTACTCTATTATGTACGAGTTATTTTGTGGGAACAACCGCAGTATGTGGCTACATGGTTTCATAAATGTTGAATGCTAAATACTCATTATGTGGCAACACTGTTCTGTATGAGTTAGGTTGTGGGAATGTGTTAGCCTGAGCTGTGAGTGTCCAGGAGGGCGGTGTGCATATAGTCAGTTCCACTCTGTGTTCAGTAGCTGTGGTGCCTCTCAACATTTCCTTCCACCTTAGCTGTAGGTATTATTAGTTCAGTGTTGCTTTGTTACTTACAGAAGAAGTTTGTATTTTGGGGTCATTGTGTAGGTGCGACTTTGTCAGTTTTATTATAAATGTGAAATTGAAATACAGTAGGATTTTTATGTAATATTTTGTGAATGTTTTATCGGATCAACTTCAAATTTTTGATGTCGATAACTCGAGAATACAGCTTCAAACTTAGTGCTGATATATTTTGAGGTCTTGATCTCTCTGCAGTAATTATAAATTTTTCATTGATATTGGTTATAAACTTAGAAGGTGTGGTATATCTTATTGGAAGTTATGTATTGTTGTTGGTATTGTAGCTGCCACTTTGATATTTTTATTGAAACTGGGATGTCACTTTCTGTGGCATAACTTAAGGCTTCTGATTGGCTGCAAATATTGAACCATGATATATAACTGCGTTATAAACTTACGGCGCACTTTGCACTACTGCTGTTGCATGCATTAAGCAGAAAGGGCTGGGCTTATGGGTTACTGGGAATATCTGACTCGGATTACGCAATGACTGAAACACATCGTCTTTACGAGCATATTATCCGACCTATAATGGTAGGATTGCTGGAGTCTTTTCTGTCTGATAAACAAGCAAGATAACAGGTACATCTTGCTACTACTTACGTTAACTACACATTCATCAACACCTGTATGTACCCACACCTATCTGAGTTTTCTGGTTTGTCTCGGTAGCTCTTGTTCGTATTTATTTTCTTTGGTCTCCATGAGGATGTGTTGAATCTTTCCTGTATAAGCCATGCATGTCGTAAAAGGCGACTAAAATACCGGGAGCAAGAGACTAGTAACTCCGTTATTTAAATTATTGCTGGTAAAAAGAAAAACTTTCGTTTTCCTTCTTAGGTCGCCCTGCCTCGGTATTCGTGTGTGTGTGTGTGTGTGTGTGTGTGTGTGTGTGTGTGTGTGTGTGTGTGTGTGTGTGTGTGTGGTGTGTGGTGTGTGGTGTGTGTGTGTGTGGTGTGTGTGTGTGTGTGTGTGCGCGTGTGCGCGTGTGCGCGTGTGTATATATATGTATATATGTGTATATATGTGTATGTGTATATATATATGTGTATATATATGTATATATATATGAGTATATATATATGTATATATATATGTGTATATATATATGTGTATATATGTGTATATATATGTGTATATATATGTGTATATATATGTGTATATATATATGTGTATATATATATATATATATACACATATATATATATACACATATATATATATATATATATATATATATACACACACACACACATACATGAAGCTGTATATAACGTCTGCCTCCACCCTCAGGCTCAAAAAATACTTCTTGACATCTTTATGGTTGCTATCTGTGTAACTTCCACTTGTGTTCCCATTTCCCGTTTCTCGAACACTCTCTCCTTGTGTAACCTTGAAAGTCTTAAGTTTATTTTGTGCTTCGTATCTTCTGGTCTAATGTTATCACATTATTATTTTAATCTGCCGCTGTGTGTGTGTGTGTGTGTGTGTGTGTGTGTGTGTGTGTGTGTGTGTGTGTGTGTGTGTGTGTGTGTGTGTGTGTGTGTGTCGTGACTGTTTTGGTGGGAGTTGAGACTTGTGATGAATGAAATTTTTGCTAGATATTTCATTCAGTATTTTTGCAGGCGACGTGTTTGTATTGTATAAACAATACATTAAGGTGTTCTTGATGTAGTCGCCACCACCACCACTACTACTGAATCTTGTTGATGTAGTCGCCACCACCACCACTACTACTGAATCTTGTTGATGTAGTCACCACCACCACCACTACTACTGAATCTTGTTGATGTAGTCGCCACCACCACCACTACTACTGAATCTTGTTGATGTAGTCACCACCACCACTACTACTACTGAATCTTGTTGATGTAGTCGCCACCACCACCACCTCCACTACAGGATCTTCTGGACGAGTTAGTCTACACTTCCACCTCCACTACAGGATCTTCTGGACGAGTTAGTCTACACTTCCACCTCCACTACAGGATCTTCTGGACGAGTCACCACCACCACTACTACTACTGAATCTTGTTGATGTAGTCACCACCACCACCACTACTACTGAATCTTGTTGATGTAGTCTACACTTCCACCTCCACTACAGGATCTTCTGGACGAGTTAGTCTACACTTCCACCTCCACTACAGGATCTTCTGGACGAGTTAGTCTACACTTCGACCACCACTACTGGATCTTCTGGACGAGTTAGTCTACACTTCCACCTCCACTACTGGATCTTCTGGACGAGTTAGTCTACACTTCCACCTCCACTACTGGCTCTTCTGGACGAGTTAGTCTACACTTCCACCACCACTACTGGATCTTCTGGACGAGTTAGTCTACACTTCGACTACCACTACTGGATCTTCTGGACGAGTTAGTCTACACTTCCACCTCCTCTACTGGATCTTCTGGACGAGTTAGTCTACACTTCCACCACCACTACTGGATCTTCTGGACGAGTTAGTCTACACTTCCACCTCCACATTTGTGCTTCTATGCTTCCTTATCCAGAATTTTCAGATGTCGTAAAAGTGTTTCGTTGGCTGTTATACCTTTTTTATTCTGGTCTCCGTCTCTCCCAAGTCTTTCTTTACTTGTAAAACTTTTCTTCCAGTTATATTGCAGTCTTTAAATATTATTTTTATTCTTTTATATATTGGCTTTGATTACTGTTCCTCCTGCTGCGTATGACCAATTTTCTCCTTCATATTTGTATTATTTATCTTGCAAATTTAATCTAATTCCCCTTCCTTCCCTTTTATGATGTCTTCTTGTGGAGTATGAAATTGTTGTGTTGCAGGAGGGGTGTTGTGTTGTAGGAGTGTAGTGTAGTGTTGCAGGAAGGGTAGTGTGTTGCAGGAGGGGTGTTGTAGGAGGAGTGTAGTGTTGCAGGAGGGGGTATTTCCACTCGTCTTGCATCTAGCACAGCTGTTATATTAAGCTGGTTCTGATAGGCTAGCTGCTGCTGGTTCTGATAGGCTAGCTGCTTCTATAGCAGCGTCAGATCCTCTCACCATCCATGATATCCTGACCAAAGTAATCCAGGCTTTATACCTCACCCATCACCCCTACATCCATCACCCTTACATCCACCACCCTTACTCTCATGACTCTTACATCCACCACCCTTGGATCCACCACCCTTGGATCCACCACCCTTGGATCCACCACCCTTGGATCCACCACCCTTGGATCCACCACCCTTGGATCCACCACCCTTGGATCCACCACCCTTGGATCCATCACCCTTGGATCCATCACCCTTGGATCCATCACCCTTGGATCCATCACCCTTGGATCCATCACCCTTGGATCCATCACCCTTGGATCCATCACCCTTGGATCCATCACCCTTGGATCCATCACCCTTGGATCCACCACCCTTGGATCCACCACCCTTGGATCCATCACCCTTGGATCCACCACCCTTACATCCACCACCCTTACATCCACCACCCTTACATCCACCACCCTTACATCCACCACCCTTACATCCACCACCCTTACATCCACCACCCTTACATCCACCACCCTTACATCCACCACCCTTACATCCACCACCCTTACATCCACCACCCTTACATCCACCACCCTTACATCCACCACCCTTACATCCACCACCCTTACATCCACCACCCTTACATCCACCACCCTTACATCCACCACCCTTACATCCACCACCCTTACATCCACCACCCTTACATCCACCACCCTTACATCCACCACCCTTACATCCACCACCCTTACATCCACCACCCTTACATCCACCACCCTTACATCCACCACACTTACATCCACCACCCTTACATCCACCACACTTACATCCACCACACTTACATCCACCACCCTTATATCCACCACACTTACATCCACCACACTTACATCCACCACCCTTACATCCACCACCCTTACATCCACCACACTTACATCCACCACCCTTACATCCACCACCCTTACATCCACCACCCTTACATCCACCACCCTTACATCCACCACACTTACATCCACCACACTTACATCCACCACACTTACATCCACCACCCTTACATCCACCACCCTTACATCCACCACCCTTACATCCACCACCCTTACATCCACCACCCTTACATCCACCACCCTTACATCCACCACCCTTACATCCACCACCCTTACATCCACCACCCTTACATCCACCACCCTTACATCCACCACCCTTACATCCACCACCCTTACATCCACCACCCTTACATCCACCACACTTACATCCACCACACTTACATCCACCACACTTACATCCACCACCCTTACATCCACCACACTTACATCCACCACACTTACATCCACCACACTTACATCCACCACACTTACATCCACCACACTTACATCCACCACCCTTACATCCACCACACTTACATCCACCACCCTTACATCCACCACCCTTACATCCACCACACTTACATCCACCACACTTACATCCACCACACTTACATCCACCACACTTACATCCACCACCCTTACATCCACCACACTTACATCCACCACCCTTACATCCACCACCCTTACATCCACCACACTTACATCCACCACACTTACATCCACCACACTTACATCCACCACACTTACATCCACCACACTTACATCCACCACCCTTACATCCACCACACTTACATCCACCACACTTACATCCACCACACTTACATCCACCACACTTACATCCACCACACTTACATCCACCACCCTTACATCCAATCCACCACCCTTACATCCACCACCCTTACATCCACCACCCTTACATCCACCACCCTTACATCCACCACACTTACATCCACCACACTTACATCCACCACCCTTACATCCACCACCCTTACATCCACCACACTTACATCCACCACCCTTACATCCACCACACTTACATCCACCACACTTACATCCACCACACTTACATCCACCACCCCAGCACCTTCTCTCACATGCCTGAACCTTACTCACCTCCCGCTCCACACCCCTGGAATGTTTTTGTGTGCCCTGTTTCGGTCGATGTGTTATTTTTGACAGCAGCTCATTCACCTTCCTACCGTGTTCTCTCCTGCCACCCCCTCCTCCTCCTCCTCCTCCTCACCCCACTCTCCCCCTCCCCCACTACGTCCCTCTGTCACTTTTCTCCTCTCTCTCCCTCCCACTAGCGTCCAGACGAAAGTAAATACGAGAGTAATCCTTGGGAAGACTGTTGGGGGTGTGGTTGGTTTTGTGGGTGTTTCACACAGATGATAGTGGGTGGGGAGGGAGTGTATGATGATGGTAGTAGAGGGAGGAGTTATATGGATGGTGGTAGTGTGGGAGTTACAGATGATGGTAGTAGAGGGAGGAGTTATATGGATGGTGGTAGTGTGGGAGTTACATAGATGATGGTAGTGTGGGAGTTACAGATGATGGTAGTAGAGGGAGGAGTTATATGGATGGTGGTAGTGTGGGAGTTACAGATGATGGTAGTAGAGGGAGGAGTTATATGGATGGTGGTAGTGTGGGAGTTACATAGATGATGGTAGTGTGGGAGTTACATAGATGATGGTAGTGTGGGAGTTACAGATGATGGTAGTAGAGGGAGGAGTTATATGGATGGTGGTAATGTGGGGGTTACAGATGATGGTAGTAGAGGGAGGAGTTATATGGATGGTGGTAGTGTGGGAGTTACAGATGATGGTAGTAGAGGGAGGAGTTATATGGATGGTGGTAGTGTGGGAGTTACATAGATGATGGTAGTAGAGGGAGGAGTTATATGGATGGGGGTAGTGTGTGGGATTCTTATTGCACAGGGCAAGGAAAGTCCTCACAAGGGTGATGCGAAGGGTCATCTTCTCCAGCTATTCCTGTAGGAAGGTTCAACTTAACCAGCTTCTCTGTAGGAATGCTCAACTTATCCAGTTCTTCCTGTAGGAAGCCACATTCTTGTTTATTGCCAGTCCAACATTATAACATCTCTGCTTGTTGCTGACACTACCCAGCAGTGGTGCTAGTTGCTGACACTACCCCAGCAGTGGTGCTAGTTGCTGACACTACCCCAGCAGTGGTGCTACTTGCTGACACTACCCCAGCAGTGGTGCTAGTTGCTGACACTACCCCAGCAGTGGTGCTAGTTGTTGATACTACCCCAGCAGAGGTGCTAGTTGCTGACACTACCAGAGCAGTGGTGCTAATTGCTGACACTACCGCAGCAGTGGTGCTAGTTGCTGACACTACCGCAGCAGTGGTGCTAGTTGCTGACACTACCGCAGCAGTGGTGCTAGTTGCTGACACTACCGCAGCAGTGGTGCTAGTTGCTGACACTACCGCAGCAGTGGTGCTTATTGCTGGCACTACCGCAGCAGTGGTGCTAGTTGCTGACACTACCGCAGCAGTGGTGCTAGTTGCTGACACTACCGCAGCAGTGGTGCTAGTTGCTGACACTACCCCAGCAGAGGTGCTAGTTGCTGCCACTACCCAAGCAGTGGTGCTCATTGCTGACACTACCGCAGCAGTGGTGCTAGTTGCTCACACTACCGCAGCAGTGGTGCTAGTTGCTGACACTACCGCAGCAGTGGTGCTAGTTGCTGACACTACCGCAGCAGTGGTGCTAGTTGCTGACACTACCGCAGCAGTGGTGCTTATTGCTGGCACTACCGCAGCAGTGGTGCTAGTTGCTGACACTACCGCAGCAGTGGTGCTAGTTGCTGACACTACCGCAGCAGTGGTGCTAGTTGCTGACACTACCGCAGCAGTGGTGCTAGTTGCTGACACTACCGCAGCAGTGGTGCTAGTTGCTGACACTACCGCAGCAGTGGTGCTAGTTGCTGACACTACCGCAGCAGTGGTGCTAGTTGCTGACACTACCGCAGCAGTGGTGCTAGTTGCTGACACTACCGCAGCAGTGGTGCTTATTGCTGACACTACCGCAGCAGTGGTGCTTATTGCTGACACTACCGCAGCAGTGGTGCTTATTGCTGACACTACCGCAGCAGTGGTGCTTATTGCTGACACTACCCCAGCAGTGGTGCTTATTGCTGACACTACCCCAGCAGTGGTGCTTATTGCTGACACTACCCCAGCAGTGGTGCTTATTGCTGACACTACCCCAGCAGTGGTGCTTGTTGCTGACACTACCCCAGCAGCAGTGGTGCTTGTTGCTGACACTACCCCAGCAGCAGTGGTGCTTGTTGCTGACACTATCCCAGCAGCAGTGGTGCTTGTTGCTGACACTATCCCAGCAGCAGTGGTGCTTGTTGCTGACACTATCCCAGCAGCAGTGGTGCTTGTTGCTGACACTATCCCAGCAGCAGTGGTGCTTGTTGCTGACACTATCCCAGCTGCAGTGGTGCTTGTTGCTGACACTATCCCAGCAGCAGTAGTGCTTGTTGCTGACACTATCCCAGTAGCAGTGGTGCTTGTTGCTGACACTACCCCAGCAGTGGTGCTTGCAGCAGGGTGCTGCTGACACTTCAGCAGTGGTGCTTGCAGCAGGGTGCTGCTGACACTTCAGCAGTGGTGCTTGCAGCAGGGTGCTGCTGACACTACCCCAGCAGCGGTGCTTGCAGCAGGGTGCTGCTGACACTACCCCAGCAGTGGTGCTTGCAGCAGGGTGCTGCTGACACTACCCCAGCAGTGGTGCTTGCAGCAGGGTGCTGCTGACACTACCCCAGCAGTGGTGCTTGCAGCAGGGTGCTGACACTATCCCAGCAGTGGTGCTTGCAGCAGGGTGCTGCTGACACTACCCCAGCAGTGGTGCTTGCAGCAGGGTGCTGCTGACACTACCCCAGCAGTGGTGCTTGCAGCAGGGTGCTGCTGACACTACCCCAGCAGTGGTGCTTGCAGCAGGGTGCTGCTGACACTACCCCAGCAGTGGTGCTTGCAGCAGGGTGCTGCTGACACTACCCCAGCAGTGGTGCTTGCAGAAGGGTGCTGCTGACACTACCCCAGCAGTGGTGCTTGCAGCACGGTGCTGTTGCTGACACTACCCCAGCAGTGGTGCTTGCAGCACGGTGCTGTTGCTGACACTACCCCAGCAGTGGTGCTTGCAGCAGGGTGCTGTTGCTGACACTACCCCAGCAGTGGTGCTGCTGCTGACACTACCCCAGCAGTGGTGCTTGCAGCAGGGTGCTGCTGCTGACACTACCCCAGCAGTGGTGCTTGCAGCAGGGTGCTGCTGCTGACACTACCCCAGCAGTTTTGCTTGGAGCAGGGTGCTGTTGCTGACACTACCCCAGCAGTGGTGCTTGCAGCAGGGTGCTGTTGTTGACACTACCCCAGCAGTGGTGCTTGCAGCAGGGTGCTGCTGCTGACACTACCCCAGCAGTGGTGCTTGCAGCAGGGTGCTGCTGCTGACACTACCCCAGCAGTTTTGCTTGGAGCAGGGTTCTGCTGCTGACACTACCCCAGCAGTTTTGCTTGCAGCAGGGTGCTGCTGCTGACACTACCCCAGCAGTTTTGCTTGCAGCAGGGTGCTGTTGCTGACACTACCCCAGCAGTGGTGCTTGCAGCAGGGTGCTGCTGCTGACACTACCCCAGCAGTTTTGCTTTGAGCAGGGTGCTGTTGCTGACACTACCCCAGCAGTGGTGCTTGCAGCAGGGTGCTGTTGCTGACACTACCCCAGCAGTGGTGCTTGCAGCAGGGTGCTGCTGCTGACACTACCCCAGCAGTGGTGCTTGCAGCAGGGTGCTGCTGCTGACACTACCCCAGCAGTGGTGCTTGGAGCAGGGTGCTGTTGACACTACCCCAGCAGTGGTGCTTGCAGCAGGGTGCTGTTGCTGACACTACCCCAGCAGTGGTGCTTGGAGCAGGGTGCTGTTGTTGACACTACCCCAGCAGTGGTGCTTGCAGCAGGGTGCTGTTGCTGACACTACCCCAGCAGTGGTGCTTGGAGCAGGGTGCTGTTGTTGACACTACCCCAGCAGTGGTGCTTGGAGCAGGGTGCTGCTGCTGACTCTACCCCAGCAGTGGTGCTTGCAGCAGGGTGCTGCTGCTGACACTACCCCAGCAGTGGTGCTTGCAGCAGGGTGCTCCTGACACTACCCCAGCAGTGGTGAAGTAGGTCTGTGCTCTAGTTCCATGAATTAAGACTAAATGCCTTCCCCCCTTCCACAGGCGCTGTAAAATTCCTACGGGTGTAGCGCTCCCCCGTGAAAATAACAATGATAATTTTCAGTTATTTGTTTTTTTTGACTGGAATGACGCATGTTTGTTAAAAAATCGAGTGTTTGATAATTAGCAGTGTGTAGTTCTGCTAGTGTGTTGTCTAGTCACTTGGTGGGGCTGTGTGCGCGCGCTCCTGTGTGTATGCATGCGCGTGTGCATGGGTGTGGGTGTGTGTGGGTGTGGGCGTACGCGCGTGTGCATGTAAGGGGAGGGAGGGGATGGCATCACTGGTACAATCAATACAGCGGGGCAGGCGGGCGGTCGGTGAGAGGAGCCATCTGAGGGTAAAACAAGTGTAGGTGGCAGATTATACCCTGCTGCTGCTGCCTCTTACAACTCCCACATAACCTTCACTACAAAGGCACTTCACTGGGGGCAGACATCATTGAAGTGTACAGTCTGAAAATTGGATATAAATGGAATGTTGAACATGTCTAGGAAAGACAGTAGACGTTAGTGGGTTAAAATAAGATAAATTTAGATTTAGAAAGGCAGTAGCAAAACACCAGGAGTGGCGAGAATAGATTTGTAGATCTGAACAAATTGTCAGGTAATGTCATTGATGCGAATGTTTTGATCAGGTTTAAAAATAGGTAAGACAGATGCAAGAGTGATTGTATTAAATGTAAGAACTGTCTAGCACTGGCATTGAGTAGATCTGTTGTAGTGCCTCTGTATAGGAACATTCTGGCACCAGCAACCAGTAGGTCTACTGTAGTGCCTGTGTAGGAACATCCTGGCGCCAGCAACCAGTAGGTCTACTGTAGTGCCTCTGTGTAGGAACATCTTGGCACCAGCAACCAGTAGGTCTACTGTAATGCCTCTGTGTAGGAACATTCTGGCACCAGCAACCAGTGGGTCTACTGTAGTGCCTCTGTGTAGAAACATCCTGGCACCAACAACCAGTAGGTCTACTGTAGTGCCTCTGTGTAGGAACATCCTGGCACCAGCAACCAGTAGTTCTACTGTAGTGCCTCTGTGTAGGAACATCCTGGCACCAACAACCAGTAGGTCTACTGTAGTGCCTCTGTGTAGGAACATCCTGATACCAGCAACCAGTAGGTCTACTGTAGTGCCTCTGTATAGGAACATCCTGGCACCAGCAACCAGTAGGTCTACTGTAGTGCCTCTGTGTAGGAACATTCTGGCACCAGTAACCAGTAGGTCTACTGTAGTGCCTCTGTGTAGGAACATCCTGGCACCAGCAACCAGTAGGTCTACTGTAGTGCCTCTGTGTAGGAACATTCTGGCACCAGCAACCAGTAGGTCTACTGTAGTGCCTCTGTGTAGGAACATCCTGATACCAGCAACCAGTAGGTCTACTGTAGTGCCTCTGTGTAGGATTCTGGCACCAGTAACCAGTAGGTCTACTGTAGTGCCTCTGTGTAGGAACATCTTGGCACCAGCAACCAGTAGGTCTACTGTAATGCCTCTGTGTAGGAACATCTTGGCACTAGCAACCAGTAAGCCTACTGTAGTGCCTCTGTGTAGGAACATCTTGGCACCAACAACCAGTAGGTCTACTGTAGTGCCTCTGTGTAGGAACATCCTGGCACCAGCAACCAGTAGGTCTACTGTAGTGCCTCTGTGTAGGAACATCCTGGCACTAACAACCAGTAGGTCTACTGTAGTGCCTCTGTGTAGGATTCTGGCACCAGTAACCAGTAGGTCTACTGTAGTGCCTCTGTGTAGGAACATCTTGGCACCAGCAACCAGTAGGTCTACTGTAATGCCTCTGTGTAGGAACATCTTGGCACCAACAACCAGTAGGTCTACTGTAGTGCCTCTGTGTAGGAACATCCTGGAACCAGCAACCAGTAGGTCTACTGTAGTGCCTCTGTGTAGGAACATCCTGGCACTAACAACCAGTAGGTCTACTGTAGTGCCTCTGTGTAGGATTCTGGCACCAGTAACCAGTAGGTCTACTGTAGTGCCTCTGTGTAGGAACATCTTGGCACCAGCAACCAGTAGGTCTACTGTAATGCCTCTGTAGGAACATCTTGGCACCAGCAACCAGTAAGCCTACTGTAGTGCCTCTGTGTAGGAACATCTTGGCACCAGCAACCAGTAGGTCTACTGTAGTGCCTCTGTGTAGGAACATTCTGGCACCAGCAACCAGTAGGTCTACTGTAGTGCCTCTGTGTAGGAGCATTCTGGCACCAGTAACCAGTAGGTCTACTGTAGTGCCTCTGTGTAGGAACATCCTGGCACCAACAACCAGTAGGTCTACTGTAGTGCCTCTGTGTAGGAACATCCTGGCACTAACAACCAGTAGGTCTACTGTAGTGCCTCTGTGTAGGAACATTCTGGCACCAGCAACCAGTAGGTCTACTGTAATGCCTCTGTGTAGGAACATCCTGGCACCAGCAACCAGTAGGTCTACTGTAGTGCCTCTGTGTAGGAACATCTTGGCACCAGCAACCAGTAGGTCTACTGTAGTGCCTCTTTTTAGGAACATCCTGACACCAGCAACCAGTAGGTCTACTGTAGTGCCTCTGTGTAGGAACATTCTGGCACCAGCAACCAGTAGGTCTACTGTAGTGCCTCTGTGTAGGAGCATTCTGGCACCAGTAACCAGTAGGTCTACTGTAGTGCCTCTGTGTAGGAACATCCTGGCACCAACAACCAGTAGGTCTACTGTAGTGCCTCTGTGTAGGAACATCCTGGCACTAACAACCAGTAGGTCTACTGTAGTGCCTCTGTGTAGGAACATTCTGGCACCAGCAACCAGTAGGTCTACTGTAATGCCTCTGTGTAGGAACATCCTGGCACCAGCAACCAGTAGGTCTACTGTAGTGCCTCTGTGTAGGAACATTCTGGCACCAGCAACCAGTAGGTATACTGTAGTGCCTCTGTGTCGGAACATCTTGGCACCAGCAACCAGTAGGTCTGCTGTAATGCCTCTGTGTAGGAACATCTTGGCACCAGCAACCAGTAAGCCTACTGTAGTGCCTCTGTGTAGGAACATTCTGGCACTAACAACCAGTAGGTCTACTGTAGTGCCTCTGTGTAGGAACATACTGGCACCAGCAACCAGTAGGTCTACTGTAGTGCCTCTGTGTAGGAACATCCTGGCACCAACAACCAGTAGGTCTACTGTAGTGCCTCTGTGTAGGGACATCCTGGCACCAACAACCAGTAGGTCTACTGTAGTGCCTCTGTGTAGGAACATCCTGACACCAGCAACCAATAGGTCTACTGTAGTGCCTCTGTGTAGGAACATTCTGGCACCAGTAACCAGTAGGTCTACTGTAGTGCCTCTGTGTAGGAACATCCTGGCACCAGCAACCAGTAGGTCTACTGTAGTGCCTCTGTGTAGGAACATTCTGGCACCAGCAACCAGTAGGTCTACTGTAGTGCCTCTGTGTAGGAACATCCTGATACCAGCAACCAGTAGGTCTACTGTAGTGCCTCTGTGTAGGATTCTGGCACCAGTAACCAGTAGGTCTACTGTAGTGCCTCTGTGTAGGATTCTGGCACCAGTAACCAGTAGGTCTACTGTAGTGCCTCTGTGTAGGAACATCTTGGCACCAGCAACCAGTAGGTCTACTGTAATGCCTCTGTGTAGGAACATCTTGGCACTAGCAACCAGTAAGCCTACTGTAGTGCCTCTGTGTAGGAACATCTTGGCACCAACAACCAGTAGGTCTACTGTAGTGCCTCTGTGTAGGAACATCCTGGCACCAGCAACCAGTAGGTCTACTGTAGTGCCTCTGTGTAGGAACATCCTGGCACTAACAACCAGTAGGTCTACTGTAGTGCCTCTGTAGGATTCTGGCACCAGTAACCAGTAGGTCTACTGTAGTGCCTCTGTGTAGGAACATCTTGGCACCAGCAACCAGTAGGTCTACTGTAATGCCTCTGTAGGAACATCTTGGCACCAGCAACCAGTAAGCCTACTGTAGTGCCTCTGTGTAGGAACATCTTGGCACCAGCAACCAGTAGGTCTACTGTAGTGCCTCTGTGTAGGAACATCCTGGCACTAACAACCAGTAGGTCTACTGTAGTGCCTCTGTGTAGGAACATTCTGGCACCAGCAACCAGTAGGTCTACTGTAATGCCTCTGTGTAGGAACATCCTGGCACCAGCAACCAGTAGGTCTACTGTAGTGCCTCTGTGTAGGAACATCTTGGCACCAGCAACCAGTAGGTCTACTGTAGTGCCTCTGTTTAGGAACATCCTGACACCAGCAACCAGTAGGTCTACTGTAGTGCCTCTGTGTAGGAACATTCTGGCACCAGCAACCAGTAGGTCTACTGTAGTGCCTCTGTGTAGGAGCATTCTGGCACCAGTAACCAGTAGGTCTACTGTAGTGCCTCTGTGTAGGAACATCCTGGCACCAACAACCAGTAGGTCTACTGTAGTGCCTCTGTGTAGGAACATCCTGGCACTAACAACCAGTAGGTCTACTGTAGTGCCTCTGTGTAGGAACATTCTGGCACCAGCAACCAGTAGGTCTACTGTAATGCCTCTGTGTAGGAACATCCTGGCACCAGCAACCAGTAGGTCTACTGTAGTGCCTCTGTGTAGGAACATTCTGGCACCAGCAACCAGTAGGTATACTGTAGTGCCTCTGTGTCGGAACATCTTGGCACCAGCAACCAGTAGGTCTGCTGTAATGCCTCTGTGTAGGAACATCTTGGCACCAGCAACCAGTAAGCCTACTGTAGTGCCTCTGTGTAGGAACATTCTGGCACTAACAACCAGTAGGTCTACTGTAGTGCCTCTGTGTAGGAACATACTGGCACCAGCAACCAGTAGGTCTACTGTAGTGCCTCTGTGTAGGAACATCCTGGCACCAACAACCAGTAGGTCTACTGTAGTGCCTCTGTGTAGGGACATCCTGGCACCAACAACCAGTAGGTCTACTGTAGTGCCTCTGTGTAGGAACATCCTGACACCAGCAACCAATAGGTCTACTGTAGTGCCTCTGTGTAGGAACATTCTGGCACCAGCAACCAGTAGGTCTACTGTAGTGCCTCTGTGTAGAAACATCCTGGCACAAGCAACCAGTAGGTCTACTGTAGTGCCTCTGTGTAGGAACATCTTGGCACCAGCAACCAGTAGGTCTACTGTAATGCCTCTGTGTAGGAACATCTTGGCACCAGCAACCAGTAGGTCTACTGTAGTGCCTCTGTGTAGGAACATTCTGGCACCAACCAGTAGGTCTACTGTAGTGCCTCTGTGTAGGAACATCCTGACACCAGCAACCAGTAGGTCTACTGTAGTGCCTCTGTGTAGGAACATTCTGGCACCAGCAACCAGTAGGTCTACTGTAGTGCCTCTGTGTAGAAACATCCTGACACCAGCAACCAGTAGGTCTACTGTAGTGCCTCTGTGTAGGAACATTCTGGCACCAGCAACCAGTAGGTCTACTGTAGTGCCTCTGTGTAGGAACAGCCTGGCACCAGCAACCAGTAGGTCTACTGTAGTGCCTCTGTGTAGGAACAGCCTGGCACCAGCAATCAGTAGTCCGAGACAACAGATGTTGATACAATTTTCTCTTATTGTGCCCACGGTGCCACCGTTGTTCACTGAGTGACCTTTACCTAAGGTGAGAGCAGACCTGGGTCACGTGGTTTATGTATCAGTGCGCCTGTTGGTTGTCTTGGCACCGACCTTCTGTAGTCGTGCAGCCAACACCAGGAAACTTGAGGATTTTCAACGAAAATTAATTAGTTAAAAATAGGTTCAGTTAAGAAGATATTTATGCACAACAATAGAATAAAAGTCGCATAAAATGACACGGCTGTGTTAATCGCCATATACAAATACAACTCCAAGATTATAAGTTACCACATTTGTACTTGAGATGGATCTCTTCTCTATGCTTACTTTATACTTGTATTGAAAACTACAGAACTTATATGGAATAGTATTGCCCGAGAGGTTTAGCAGCAAGCTATAAATTCTTAAAAATTCTCAGTCCCTAAAAATATAGAAAGTTTCTTGTACGGTATATATTTCACTGCTAGGAAACAGTTTTGTGTTAGATGTTCACACACGTAATGTGTTCAACAGTGTCATTTTCATCTGTTGGTGAACTTTCACAAGGAACGCAATAACTAATGACTATCTTTTACAACAGGTAGTCTGTATGCCTGACACCTCACTTGTTTGCCGACACAAACTGTCAGTCCATTTTTTTCACTTGAAGGAAAGATCTTAGAGTATTATAAACGACGTGCAAATTGTCATTGTCAATACGGATAGATTAAAACTGACTTTTTTTTAGGTATCCTCACTTCATCTCTTTTGTATGTATAAAAATGATATTTTGTGCGAGCTCTTTATATATAATAACTGAAGGCGTTTCCAGCCTTAATCACGTCATCTGCTGATGCTTGTTGATTATTGAAAACAGATACACGTGCTTCAGAATTTCAAGTGCTGTTTTTCTTGTCTTTGCCACATAGAGCTGACGTTGTCATCAACGGTGATTGAGTAAAGGAAGAGAAGATGCACGCACTTGCCCGACATTTGCAATTTACTAATACCATAAAACTTTATATTTACCAGCCTTCATAGATTATGTTGGTGTATCTCTTGGAAAGGGGACATAAGAAGTGCCAAGTAAATCAGTGTCATTACATGGGACTTTAAGTTTTCTCTTCATCATCTAGTCTTTAAGTTGGTTTAACATTTAATTTATCATCACCATTCGCCTGATGAACCACGGTAACAGCGGCTTAGAGGTATACGTTAGGTATAATTATCGGTTTTGTCTTAATAGATTAAACTAATAAGGATATTATTTGTGACATTGTTGTGGCTACGTTTTCAACAGAAACGTGTTTGGAACTCGTCGATTTTGTTCTTGAGTTTTAATTGTTGGTGTTTGTGCATCATGAGAGACCACGAATGCTCTGTTTGAGGACATGTTGGTACATTGCAGGTCGAGGCCACACTATGACGAAGGTGACAGCAACCTACGACATGCTGGTAATGTTCTTAGACTGACTGCCTCTCCAGGTCCGCATGATTCAAGCAGAGATGCGAGTGTTGTCTTGTTTGCTTTCCTCGTTGAAACCTCGTCAGAGAGTGAAGGGGGTTGAGGGGCTAACTCATAATTCATGTAACTGACCAATTAGTCACCCTCTTACATTAACCACATTGTTCTGTTGAATAACTCTTGGAAACTGATTGCAATAGCTGCTTCTTCATGAACTTCACCTTCAGTAGTTATTATTTAAAAGGATCGTAGCTTGTTCCTTTTTAGATGTGCAGTAAGTTTGAAAAAAATACTTACCACAATAAGGACATATTTCTGCTAAACCAATAACTTCTGCTATCTCGCATTTACTGAATCATCAGTTACTATTCTTGTTCTAGAGAGATCAAACCATCAGATTCTGGAAATAGTGATTGTAACCTGTTCATTTGTTCCTGTAATTTTTTCTTCCCGAATCTGTCGTGATTACCGCAGTTCACCACTGATCTGTGGTTGTGGAGAACATATAATTTCTCTATAGTTTGTGAGGTAGTAGTAATATCTTCGTATACAGGATAGACTGAATTATCATATACGTGCGAACGAATGTCATTACGTATGGGGGAAGAATCATTTAAAACAATTGTCTCATCGATGTTATAGCACAGCTATAACAACTTCAGCACAGGCTGCGAAGTCAGTTACGTTGTCAGTTCTTCCTAATAACAAACGACCGAAGTCACTGTTACTCTGTATTGTTCTTTCTCGCAGTTTCATGGATTCTCAGTTGAAACTTTTTTATATATATATATATATATGTCTTAGATTTTTTTCTTTTTAAAGTTGTGTGGTTTTGTGTTCGACTCACCACATCTGTGATTTGACTCGCAGACGACGCACATTCATGCATGGTTTAACTGTAATGTCTGGGGCTGGTCTTCGAGTGTTTTACAACAGTAATAACTTTGCTGATGTTTTATTCGCCAGTTTTTCATGTAAACTATCCATGCGAGACTGACTATATACTAGTGTATCAGGGTCTTCAGTCCTCGAGTCACAAGCACAGTCAGTGAGAGACCGACTATACTAGTGCATCAGGGTCTTCAGTCCTCGAGCCACAAGCACAGTCAGTGAGAGACCGACTATACTAGTATATCAGGGTCTTCAGTCCTCGAGTCACAAGCACAGTCAGTGAGAGACCGACTATACTAGTGTATCAGGGTCTTCAGTCCTCGAGTCACAAGCACAGTCAGTGAGAGACCGACTATACTAGTGTATCAGGGTCTTCAATCCTCGAGTCACAAGCACAGTCAGTGAGAGACCGACTATACTAGTATATCAGGGTCTTCAATCCTCGAGTCACAAGCACAGTCAGTGAGAGACCGACTATACTAGTGTATCAGGGTCTTCAATCCTCGAGTCACAAGCACAGTCAGTGAGAGACCGACTATACTAGTGTATCAGGGTCTTCAATCCTCGAGTAACAAGCACAGCCAGTGAGAGACCGACTATACTAGTGTATCAGGGTCTTCAATCCTCGAGTCACAAGCACAGTCAGTGAGAGACCGACTATACTAGTGCATCAGGGTCTTCAATCCTCGAGTCACAAGCACAGTCAGTGAGAGACCGACTATACTAGTGCATCAGGGTCTTCAATCCTCGAGTCACAAGCACAGCCAGTGAGAGACCGACTATACTAGTGCATCAGGGTCTTCAATCCTCGAGTCACAAGCACAGCCAGTGAGTAGAAACTCACAAAGAAGACAACCCGTGAAGACCAGTAGAGCTGAACGGCAAATTGGTGGTATGGGCACATCATGTTGTATACATTTATTTTAAAGGGCCACTTCTAAATGGTGCATTCATTCTCATATAGCACGGAAATACTTGGAGAACGAAAATGTAGTAACAAGTCCTAATTAGGATAAGTATGTATACAAAAATGTGTTAAATGTGAATGTGAAATTTGCAAGGAAATGTTTAACAAATTATCTCACAGAAATTATTAATTATGCGGGAATGATTTCCTTTGACATTTTCGTTACTATATTTGTTACCTACAATAGAGAGAATAAAATAACTGAATATAATAAAATGTATATTGAGCAATATATTTATTGATCAGTAAAGTGAAGTGCTAGTAGTGTATAATGAAACCAAATTGTCTTTATGCCAAATAAAAGTGTATACGTTATTCAGCCTATTACCCTCATATTAAATCTTGTTAAGGCTGAACACGTGGCTGATACACTGAAGCAACCACTGGTACTTACATAGCCTCGCTCGTGCGCTTCTTCATCTGTTATCCTGAACACGTGGCTGATACACTGAAGCAACCACTGGTACTTACATAGCCTCGCTCGTGCGCTTCTTCATCTGTTATCCTGAACACGTGGCTGATACACTGAAGCAACCACTGGTACTTACATAGCCTCGCTCGTGCGCTTCATCTGTTATCCTGAACACGTGGCTGATACACTGAAGCAACCACTGGTACTTACATAGCCTCGCTCGTGCGCTTCTTCATCTGTTATCCTGAACACGTGGCTGATACACTGAAGCAACCACTGGTACTTATATAGCCTCGCTCGTGCGTGGCTGATACACTGAAGCAACCACTGGTACTTATATAGCCTCTCTCGTGCGTGGCTGATACACTGAAGCAACCACTGGTACTTATATAGCCTCGCTCGTGCGTGGCTGATACTGAAGCAACCACTGGTACTTATATAGCCTCTCTCGTGCGTGGCTGATACACTGAAGCAACCACTGGTACTTATATAGCCTCGCTCGTGCGTGGCTGATACTGAAGCAACCACTGGTACTTATATAGCCTCGCTCGTGCGTGGCTGATACACTGAAGCAACCACTGGTACTTATATAGCCTCGCTCGTGCGTGGCTGATACACTGAAGCAACCACTGGTACTTATATAGCCTCGCTCGTGCGTGGCTGATACTGAAGCAAACACTGGTACTTATATAGCCTCGCTCGTGCGTGGCTGATACACTGAAGCAACCACTGGTACTTATATAGCCTCGCTCGTGCGTGGCTGATACACTGAAGCAACTACTGGTACTTATATAGCCTCGCTCGTGCGTGGCTGATACTGAAGCAACCACTGGTACTTATATAGCCTCGCTCGTGCGTGGCTGATACACTGAAGCAACCACTGGTACTTATATAGCCTCGCTCGTGCGTGGCTGATACACTGAAGCAACTACTGGTACTTATATAGCCTCGCTCGTGCGTGGCTGATACTGAAGCAATCACTGGTACTTATATAGCCTCGCTCGTGCGTGGCTGATACTGAAGCAATCACTGGTACTTATATAGCCTCGCTCGTGCGTGGCTGATACTGAAGCAACCACTGGTACTTATATAGCCTCGCTCGTGCGTGGCTGATATACTGAAGCAATCACTGGTACTTATATAGCCTCGCTCGTGCGTGGCTGATACTGAAGCAACCACTGGTACTTATATAGCCTCGCTCGTGCGTGGCTGATACTGAAGCAATCACTGGTACTTATATAGCCTCGCTCGTGCGTGGCTGATACTGAAGCAATCACTGGTACTTATATAGCCTCGCTCGTGCGTGGCTGATACTGAAGCAACCACTGGTACTTATATAGCCTCGCTCGTGCGTGGCTGATACTGAAGCAACCACTGGTACTTATATAGCCTCGCTCGTGCGTGGCTGATACTGAAGCAACCACTGGTACTTATATAGCCTCGCTCGTGCGTGGCTGATACTGAAGCAACCACTGGTACTTATATAGCCTCGCTCGTGCGTGGCTGATATACTGAAGCAATCACTGGTACTTATATAGCCTCGCTCGTGCGTGGCTGATACTGAAGCAACCACTTGTACTTATATAGCCTCGCTCGTGCGTGGCTGATACTAAAGCAATCACTGGTACTTATATAGCCTCGCTCGTGCGTGGCTGATACTGAAGCAATCACTGGTACTTATATAGCCTCGCTCGTGCGTGGCTGATACTGAAGCAACCACTGGTACTTATATAGCCTCGCTCGTGCGTGGCTGATATACTGAAGCAACCACTGGTACTTATATAGCCTCGCTCGTGCGTGGCTGATACACTGAAGCAACCACTGGTACTTATATAGCCTCGCTCGTGCGTGGCTGATACTGAAGCAACCACTGGTACTTATATAGCCTCGCTCGTGCGTGGCTGATACACTGAAGCAACCACTGGTACTTATATAGCCTCGCTCGTGCGTGGCTGATACACTGAAGCAACCACTGGTACTTATATAGCCTCGCTCGTGCGTGGCTGATACACTGAAGCAACCACTAGTACTTATATAGCCTCGCTCGTGCGTGGCTGATACACTGAAGCAACCACTGGTACTTACATAGCCTGGCTCGTGCGTGGCTGATACACTGAAGCAACCACTGGTACTTATATAGCCTCGCTCGTGCGCTTCATCTGTTATCCTGAACACGTGGCTGATACACTGAAGCAACCACTGGTACTTATATAGCCTCGCTCGTGCGCTTCATCTGTTATCCTGAACACGTGGCTGATACACTGAAGCAACCACTGGTACTTACATAGCCTCGCTCGTGCGCTTCATCTGGCAAGCAGAACCAACGCTGCATTATTGTGTTATTTCCAATATGATTTATAACTTGTAGATATATATGAAAAAAGTATTTTGCTCTACATCGTTTGTTTAGGCGACCAATTCTGTGAATATCCGTTTGTAATAGTTGTTTTGCCTTAATGTTTTAGTTATAAATTTAGTATTAACTAAATAATATCATTGTTTACATACAAGACACGAATTTTAGCAACTTTTATTGAATAATTATTTTTGGATAAACAAAAGCCACTTATTTAGCTTTTATAAGTTTCCAATATGGCTGCCTTTTTTGAAGATATTGAGTAAGTCCAGAGTGAAGCTTAAGTATATTATTCTCAATGTGTATCTTTACATCTCTTAATATTTTCATTATTTGTCTTCTTCCATTCTACTTTTATTTCATACGAGTTAATTCTCACATGTGTATCACCACAGCACACTAACTGATCTCTTGGCTTAGTCTTTCCTTTCATGCACTCTCTCTCTCTCTCTCTCTCTGTCTCTCTCTCTCTCTCTCTCTCTCTCTCTCTCTGCTTTTTATTTAATGGAAACTAACCTGTTCCGTCAATTATAATTTAAAATTTTAGTCTAACTCTCTTTTAACCCGCTAGTTGTCGCACACCCCAACCTTTGATTCTTAACCTTCGTACTCCCCAACCTCTGATTCTTAACCTTCGCACACTCCAACCTTTGATTCTTAAACTTCGCACACCCCAACCTCTGATTCTTAACCTTCGCACACCCCAACCTCTGATTCTTAACCTTCGCACACCCCCAACCTCTGATTCTTAACCTTCGCACACTCCAACCTTTGATTCTTAAACTTCGCACACCCCAACCTCTGATTCTTAACCTTCGCACACCCCAACCTTTGATTCTTAAACTTCGCACACCCCAACCTCTGATTCTTAACCTTCGTACACCCCAACCTCTGATTCTTAACCTTCGTACACCCCAACCTCTGATTCTTAACCTTCGTACACCCCAACCTCTGATTCTTAACCTTCGTACACCCCAACCTCTGATTCTTAACCTTCGCACATCCCCAACCTCTGATTCTTAACCTTCGTACACCCCAACCTCTGATTCTTAACCTTCGTACACCCCAACCTCTGATTCTTAACCTTCGTACACCCCAACCTCTGATTCTTAACCTTCGTACACCCCCAACCTCTGATTCTTAACCTTCGTATACCCCAACCTCTGATTCGTAAGCTTCGTACACCCCAACCTCTGATTCTTAACCTTCGTACACCCCAACCTCTGATTCTTAACCTTCGTACACCACAACCTCGGATTCCTAACCCTCGTACACCCCAACCTCTGATCCCTAACCTTCGCAAACTCCTTCCCCTGATCCCTAACCTTCGCACACTCCAACCGCTGATCCCTAACCTTCGCACACTCCTACCCCTGATCCCTAACCTTCGCATACTCCTACCCCTGATCCCTAACCTTCGCACACTCCTACCCCTGATCCCTAACCTTCGCACACTCCTACCCCTGATCCCTAACCTTCGCACACTCCTACCCCTGATCCCTAACCTTCGCACACTCCTACCCCTGATCCCTAACCTTCGCGCACTTCTACCCCTGATCCCTAACCTTGGCACACTCCTACCCCTGATCCCTAACCTTCGCACACTCCTACCCCTGATCCCTAACCTTCGCACACTCCTACCCATGATCCCTAACCTTCGCACACCCCAACCCCTGATCCCTAACCTTCGCACACTCCAACCCCTGATCCCTAACCTTCGCACACTCCAACCCCTGATCCCCAACCTTCGCACACTCCAACCCCTGATCCCTAACCTTCTCACACTCCTTCCCCTTGTCCCTAACCTTCGCGCACACCAACCCCTGATCCCTAACCTTCGCACACTCCAACCCCTGATCCCTAACCTTCGCACACTCCAACCCCTGATCCCTAACCTTCGCACACTCCTTCCCCTGGTCCCTAACCTTCGCACTCTCCTACCCATGATCCCTAACCTTCGCACACTCCAACCCCTGATCCCTAACCTTCGCATGCTCCTACCCCTGATCCCTAACCTTCGCACACTCCAACCCCTGATCCCTAACCTTCGCACACTCCTACCCCTGATCCCTAACCTTCGCACACTCCTACCCATGATCCCTAACCTTCACACACTCCTACCCCTGATCCCTAACCTTCGCACACTCCTACCCCTGATCCCTAACCTTCGCACACTCCTACCCCTGATCCCTAACCTTCGCACACTCCTACCCCTGATCCCTAACCTTCGCACACTCCAACCCCTGACCCCTAACCTTCGCACACTCCTACCCCTGATCCCTAACCTTCGCACACTCGTACCCCTGATCCCTAACCTTCGCACACTCCTACCCCTGATCCCTAACCTTCGCACACTCCTACCCCTGATCCCTAACCTTCGCGCACACCAACCCCTGATCCCTAACCTTCGCACACTCGTACCCCTGATCCCTAACCTTCGCACACTCGTACCCCTGATCCCTAACCTTCGCACACTCGTACCCCTGATCCCTAACCTTCGCACACTCGTACCCCTGATCCCTAACCTTCGCACACTCGTACCCCTGATCCCTAACCTTCGCACACTCGTACCCCTGATCCCTAACCTTCGCACACTCGTACCCCTGATCCCTAACCTTCGCACACTCCTACCCCTGATCCCTAACCTTCGCACACTCGTACCCCTGATCCCTAACCTTCGCACACTCGTACCCCTGATCCCTAACCTTCGCACACTCGTACCCCTGATCCCTAACCTTCGCACACTCGTACCCCTGATCCCTAACCTTCGCACACTCGTACCCCTGATCCCTAACCTTCGCACACTCTGGTACCCCTGATCCCTAACCTTCGCACACTCGTACCCCTGATCCCTAACCTTCGTACCCCTGATCCCTAACCTTCGCACACTCCTACCCCTGATCCCTAGCCTTCGCACACTGGTACCCCTGATCCCTAACCTTCGCACACTCGTACCCCTGATCCCTAACCTTCGCACACTCGTACCCCTGATCCCTAACCTTCGTACCCCTGATCCCTAACCTTCGCACACTGGTACCCCTGATCCCTAACCTTCGCACACTCGTACCCCTGATCCCTAACCTTCGCACACTCGTACCCCTGATCCCTAACCTTCGCACACTCGTACCCCTGATCCCTAACCTTCGTACCCCACACTCGTACCCCTGATCCCTAACCTTCGCACACTCTGGTACCCCTGATCCCTAACCGTCGCACACTCGTACCCCTGATCCCTAACCTTCGCACACTGGTACCCCTGATCCCTAACCTTCGCACACTCGTACCCCTGATCCCTAACCTTCGCACACTCTGGTACCCCTGATCCCTAACCTTCGCACACTTCGCACACTGGTACCCCTGATCCCTAACCTTCGCACACTCGTACCCCTGATCCCTAACCTTCGCACACTCGTACCCCTGATCCCTAACCTTCGCACACTCGTACCCCTGATCCCTAACCTTCGCACACTCGTACCCCTGATCCCTAACCTTCGCACACTCGTACCCCTGATCCCTAACCTTCGCACACTCGTACCCCTGATCCCTAACCTTCGTACCCCTGATCCCACCTTCGCACACTGGTACCCCTGATCCCTAACCTTCGCACACTCGTACCCCTGATCCCTAACCTTCGCACACTCGTACCCCTGATCCCTAACCTTCGCACACTCGTACCCCTGATCCCTAACCTTCGCACACTCGTACCCCTGATCCCTAACCTTCGCACACTCGTACCCCTGATCCCTAACCTTCGCACACTCGTACCCCTGATCCCTAACCTTCGCACACTCGTACCCCTGATCCCTAACCTTCGCACACTCGTACCCCTGATCCCTAACCTTCGCACACTCGTACCCCTGATCCCTAACCTTCGCACACTCGTACCCCTGATCCCTAACCTTCGCACACTCGTACCCCTGATCCCTAACCTTCGCACACTCGTACCCCTGATCCCTAACCTTCGCACACTCGTACCCCTGATCCCTAACCTTCGCACACTCGTACCCCTGATCCCTAACCTTCGCACACTCGTACCCCTGATCCCTAACCTTCGCACACTCGTACCCCTGATCCCTAACCTTCGCACACTCGTACCCCTGATCCCTAACCTTCGCACACTCGTACCCCTGATCCCTAACCTTCGCACACTCTCTGTACTCCCCTGATCACTAACCTGCACACTCGTACCCCTGATCCCTAACCTTCGCACACTCGTACCCCTGATCCCTAACCTTCGCACACTCGTACCCCTGATCCCTAACCTTCGCACACTCGTACCCCTGATCCCTAACCTTCGCACACTCGTACCCCTGATCCCTAACCTTCGCACACTCGTACCCCTGATCCCTAACCTTCGCACACTGGTACCCCTGATCCCTAACCTTCGCACACTCGTACTCGTACCCCTGATCCCTAACCTTCGCACACTCGTACCCCTGATCCCTAACCTTCGCACACTCGTACCCCTGATCCCTAACCTTCGCACACTCGTACCCCTGATCCCTAACCTTCGCACACTCGTACCCCTGATCCCTAACCTTCGCACACTCGTACCCCTGATCCCTAACCTTCGCACACTCGTACCCCTGATCCCTAACCTTCGCACACTCGTATCCCTGATCCCTAACCTTCGCACACTCGTACCCCTGATCCCTAACCTTCGCACACTCGTACCCCTGATCCCTAACCTTCGCACACTCGTACCCCTGATCCCTAACCTTCGCACACTCGTATCCCTGATCCCTAACCTTCGCACACTCGTACCCCTGATCCCTAACCTTCGCACACTCGTACCCCTGATCCCTAACCTTCGCACACTCGTATCCCTGATCCCTAACCTTCGCACACTCGTACCCTTGCACATTCCAACCCACACTACTGTATGATATATACAGGTTCAACGCTTAAAATTATCATTATTATTGTCATTGCTGTTATTATGATAAAGTTGTTGAAATATTATATGCATTATAAATTATTTATTAGTAATAATTCTCAATGACTATGAATAATGAATTAGTGATTGAGGTGAAGGAGACATCCTGGATGTCTTGGAGGATGTCTCCTTCACCTCAATCACTAATTCATTATTCATAGTCATTGAGAATTACTACTAATAAATAATTTATAATGCATATAATTATAGTAAGTGACTAATTATTGATAATAGTACATAGTTATTAGATAGATGATTGTGGATAATGAGAGAGAGGGTAAGAGGGAAGGAAAATGAAGGAGGAAGGTTGTTTTTTTAAATTACTGTACTGGCATGAGATACCAAGGCAGCTTCCACCTACTGCTGGTATATGCTACAACTATATTATATTCTTACCAGGTTGATCAACCGTGTTTTACAGTGGAAGATCACTCGGGAATTGCGGGGTATTTGTATGTGTGTGTGTGTGTGTGTGTGTGTTTGTGTGTTTGTGTGTGTGTACTCACCTAGTTGTACTCACCTAGTTGAGGTTGCAGGGGTCGAGTCCAAGCTCCTGGCCCCGACTCTTCACTGGTCGCCACTAGGTCACTCTCCCTGAACCATGACCTTTATCGTACCTCTGCTTAAACCTATGTATGGATCCTGCCTCCACTACATCTCTTCCCAAACTATTCCACTTCCTGACTACTCTGTGGCTGAAGAAATACTTCCTAACATCCCTGTGATTCATCTGTGTCTTCAGCTTCCAACTGTGTCCCCTTGTTGCTGTGTCCAGTCTCTGGAACATCCTGTCTTTGTCCACCTTGTCAATTCCTCTCAGTATTTTGTAAGTCGTTATCATGTCCCCCTATCTCTCCTGTTCTCCAGTGTCGTCAGGTTGATTTCCCTTAACCTCTCCTCGTAGGACATACCTCTTAGCTCTGGGACTAGTCTTGTGGCAAACCTTTGCACTTTCTCTAGTTTCTTTACATGCTTGGCTAGGTGTGGGTTCCAAACTGGTGCCGCATACTCCAATATGGGCCTAACGTACACGGTGTACAGGGTCGTGTGTGTGTGTGTGTGTGTGTGTGTGTGTGTGTGTGTGTGTGTGTGTGTGTGTGTGTGTGTGTGTGTGTGAGAGAGAATTTTGCAGGCCTGCAGTGATTTGCTGTTAAGATAATGTGATAACCTAGTGTTCTACCCACACAATACCACAGCTGTGTGTTCCAGTCTTACTCTAATGTTTACTACACTTCGCTAGCCATATATTTCAAAGTTAGCTAGTATAGCATAAGTGTGTCTTTCTTTTTTCCAAGTTCTTAAATTGAAGCCTCTTGGTGTTTTCACCAATTTTAATGTTGCATTTTGAGCGTTTAGTTTCGTCATCGATTTTGCTCCACTTGCATAGTTTATCTAAATCCTGTAAATCTTTACTATCATTTTTATTAAGTACGTAAGAACTCCACTTTATCCATAAACATATACTAAAATAATATAGAATATAAATAACACATACACACTCAGTGGTCACTTTATTGTATATACCCTTCTAGTACTGGATAGGGGATTCTCCTTTGCCGCCAGAATAGCCTGAATTCTTGGTGCCGGGAACTTCTTAGAGATTTTGTTTCATTTTGACATGGTAGCATCATGTAGCTGATGCAGATTTGTCAGCTGCACATTTATGCTGAAGATCTCCCGTTCCACCGAGCCAAATTCTGACCCTACCATCTGCATGTCACAGCAGAAATCGCGATTTGTCAGAACAGGCGACGTTTTTTTCCAATCTTCAACTGTCCAGTTTTGATGAGCCTGTGACCAATGTAGCCTCAGTTTCCTGTTCTTAGTTGACAGGAGCGGTATCTGGTGTGGTCTGCTGCTGTAACCCATCTACCTCAAGGTTCGACGTGTTGTGAGTTCAGAGATGCACTTTTGCATTCCACTGTTGTAAGGTGTGGTTATTTGAGCTACTGTCACCTTGTCTAGCCACTTTTGTTTTTGTTTTTTACACCATTTTCTGTTAACTCTGGAGACTATTGTGCGCGAAAATCTCAGGAGATCGTCAGTTACTCAGACCCGTCTGTCACCAACGGTCATTCCATGATGTTCGATCTGAACATCTCAAAGTTTTGACCATATCCGCATGCTTTTACGCAGTGAGGTGTTGCCACGTGATCGGCAGTAAAGACCAGGTGTACCTAATAAAGTGGCCACTGAGTGTATAATACACACATCTGTCATCCCACATATAGTGTGTGTGTACGGTGATGGATGTGATGAATGGTTTGAAAAACCGACAAGTTGAAGATTGAGACACTTATGCAGCATATGGGAATCTTTATTCAGGAAACGTTTCGCCACACAGTGGCTTCATCAGTCCAATACAAAGAGGAAGGCGTAAGGAGAGGAGTAGTATGAGGTAATCAGTCCCTCAGCCTGGAGTCGATGTGTTCAGTCCATCAATAGATGGACTGAACACATCGACTCCAGGCTGAGGGACTGATCACCTCATACTCCTCTCCTTACGCCTTCCTCTTTGTATTGGACTGATGAAGCCACTGTGTGGCGAAACGTTTCCTGAATAAAGATTCCCATATGCTGCATAAGTGTCTCAATCTTCAAGAATGGTATTCATCTTCTTATGCCCTGTTGTATGGATCATGATATCATCAGCATAGCTTATAGCTATATGTTTAGGTGAGGCAGGTAGAGTATTTAGGAGAGCATTAATCAGAATATTAAATAGCATGGGACTAAGAACTCCCTGCGGTGTACCTAAAGACATTTCTTTAGAATCACTTCTGAAGCCTTGGTAAAGGACAGATGATACTCTATTTGACAGGTATCCTATTATCCAGCAGAGTAAGCTACCACCAATATTCATTTTGGCTAGTTCATGTAGTATAACGGTTCTGTTCGCAATATCAAGTGCAGATTTTAGATCAAGAAAAGTGGTAAAACTAGTAGAGGTGTGTGCAGTGAGTAAGGTGGAAATACCGTTCTACACACTTTTACCTTTCATGAACCCATAGAGGTAGGGGGAAACTGGTGTCTGATTCTGTAGTACAGTCTGTTAAGTATCATTCTTTCAAAAGTTTTACAAAGACAACTAGTTAAAATCTTTTCCGATTTTCCTTTCCTCTTTACCTTGGTTTCCTTCTTTCTCTCCTACCCTTATGTTTTGTGTGTGTGTGTGTACGTATACTTATCTTTAGCTGTCCGTACATGGTTAGGTGTTGTAGTAGTATTGTGTGTATGAAGCGAATAGTGAAGCCTTACATTGCCATCCTCGCCGCCTCCCCTCAGTTATGTCATGGAGTGACGCGCACCACTCTTGCTAGAGTACTCACCTATTTGTGATTGCAGGGGTCGATTCTCGGATCCTGGCCTTCCCTCTTAACTTGCCACACTTCAGATTCACTCCCTCTTAGCCTCGTGGGTTCTATCGTACCTGCTCTTTAAAACTATGTATGGAACTTGCTTCTACTGCCTCGCCAAGACCATTCCACTTCTTAACCACTCTGAAACTGAGAGCTCCTCAGATGTCACAGGTGAGCTCCTCAGATGTCACAGGTCAGAGAGGTCCTCAGATGTCACAGGTCAGAGAGGTCCTCAGATGTCACAGGTCAGAGCTCCTCAGATGTCACAGGTCAGAGAGTTCCTCGGATGTCAAAACTTTCACTCTCCTGGTTCTGGTGCATGTCAGCAATTCTCTGCGGGTACTGTGTCAGCGTGCTGGGCATCCGCAAGTGATGTTTTCCGCAGGAAGATCGATGTTAATGATGATGTCCAGCTTGTATTTACGTAGTAAGGCTGGGGAGCTGCTGTTGTATTGCTGCCTTACTTCCCCTGACCCCGGCACACACACACAATTTCTCTTGTATGCTACATTATAGACATTGCTTTTAGTGTGCTGGGAGAGATGATCCAGCTGTACTTTTTGGCTTCATTCATACTGTGAGCACGTGCTGTTATTTTCAGGATGGGCACGTGTTGTCAGTCTTAGGGACAGCACGTGCTCTCAGACTTATCATAAAACACACACACACACACACACACACACACACACACACACACACACACACACACACACACACACACACACACACACACACACACACACACAGGTGGTAAATATTGCTGCTCGAGGTAAACAAAGAACTTTTGTGATTCACCTTTTTTTTGGGGGGGAGGGGTGTCAACATCAATTCAGTTTAAAATAACCACTTTAGTATCTGAACTAATTAATTGACTCTTTGCCTATGCGCAGTTAAAGACTTCCCATTAATTGTTCGTTTATAACTTGTACTGCCTTTGATGTAACATAGTAATAATGCTAATACAAAAGTACAATGAGTGGAAATGTGCAGTACTTACTTTGTTCTCTGTTTTTTGCCATAGTAATAAGTGTTGAGGGAGCACGTAAACAGTCACCACGTGGGATCTATCGCCTTGGTGCAAAACATAAACAATGTGTCTAAAGCGAGTTTACCTGCATCACACGTGGCTAGCGGGTGAGCCTGACCCCTGTGTATTCATCCTTGGAGTGTTACCACCACCACTACTATTACCATCACTATTATTACCATCACCACCACCACTACTGCCGCCACCACCACTACTGCCATCACCACTATTACCACCACTACTGTTACCATCACTAGCATCAATACCACCACTACGACCACTTGCCTCAGCTGGGTTGTAGCTAAGTGCTGCCGCCTGCTGCTAACGCTTTATATTTTTTCCTTAGCGTATCTCTGCTTGTAGCTTAAAACATTGTATATGGGAAAGATGTTAAGAGGTGGTGGTCTCGCGCGTCCTTCACCCCAGGTGAGGTTAAGAGGTGGTGGTCTCGCGCGTCTTTCACCCCGGGTGAGGTTAAGAGGTGGTGGTCTCGCGCGTCCTTCACCCCAGGTGGGGTTAAGAGATGGTGGTCTCGCGCGTCCTTCACCCCAGGTGGGGTTAGGTGGTGGTCTCGCGCGTCCTTCACCCCAGGTGAGGTTGAGGTGGTGGTCTCGCGCGTCCTTCACCCCAGGTGAGGTTAAGAGATGGTGGTCTCGCGCGTCCTTCACCCCAGGTGAGGTTAAGAGGTGGTGGTCTCGCGCGTCCTTCACCCCTGGTGGGGTTAAGAGGTGGTGGTCTCGCGCGTCCTTCACCCCAGGTGGGGTTAAGAGATGGTGGTCTCGCGCGTCCTTCACCCCTGGTGGGGTTAAGAGGTGGTGGTCTCGCGCGTCCTTCACCCCAGGTGGGGTTAAGAGATGGTGGTCTCGCGCGTCCTTCACCCCAGGTGGGGTTAAGAGGTGGTGGTCTCGCGCGTCCTTCACCCCAGGTGGGGTTAAGAGGTGGTGGTCTCGCGCGTCCTTCACCCCAGGTGAGGTTAAGAGGTGGTGGTCTCGCGCGTCCTTCACCCCTGGTGGGGTTAAGAGGTGGTGGTCTCGCGCGTCCTTCACCCCAGGTGGGGTTAAGAGATGGTGGTCTCGCGCGTCCTTCACCCCTGGTGGGGTTAAGAGGTGGTGGTCTCGCGCGTCCTTCACCCCTGGTGGGGTTAAGAGGTGGTGGTCTCGCGCGTCCTTCACCCCTGGTGGGGTTAAGAGGTGGTGGTCTCGCGCGTCCTTCACCCCAGGTGGGGTTAAGAGGTGGTGGTCTCGCGCGTCCTTCACCCCTGGTGGGGTTAAGAGGTGGTGGTCTCGCGCGTCCTTCACCCCAGGTGGGGTTAAGAGGTGGTGGTCTCGCGCGTCCTTCACCCCTGGTGGGGTTAAGAGATGGTGGTCTCGCGCGTCCTTCACCCCAGGTGGGGTTAAGAGGTGGTGGTCTCGCGCGTCCTTCACCCCAGGTGGGGTTAAGAGATGGTGGTCTCGCGCGTCCTTCACCCCAGGTGGGGTTAAGAGATGGTGGTCTCGCGCGTCCTTCACCCCAGGTGGGGTTAAGAGATGGTGGTCTCGCGCGTCCTTCACCCCAGGTGGGGTTAAGAGGTGGTGGTCTCGCGCGTCCTTCACCCCAGGTGGGGTTAAGAGATGGTGGTCTCGCGCGTCCTTCACCCCAGGTGGGGTTAAGAGATGGTGGTCTCGCGCGTCCTTCACCCCAGGTGGGGTTAAGAGGTGGTGGTCTCGCGCGTCCTTCACCCCAGGTGGGGTTAAGAGGTGGTGGTCTCGCGCGTCCTTCACCCCAGGTGGGGTTAAGAGATGGTGGTCTCGCGCGTCCTTCACCCCAGGTGGGGTTAAGAGATGGTGGTCTCGCGCGTCCTTCACCCCAGGTGGGGTTAAGAGGTGGTGGTCTCGCGCGTCCTTCACCCCAGGTGAGGTTAAGAGGTGGTGGTCTCGCGCGTCCTTCACCCCAGGTGAGGTTAAGAGGTGGTGGTCTCGCGCGTCCTTCACCCCTGGTGGGGTTAAGAGGTGGTGGTCTCGCGCGTCCTTCACCCCAGGTGGGGTTAAGAGGTGGTGGTCTCGCGCGTCCTTCACCCCAGGTGGGGTTAAGAGGTGGTGGTCTCGCGCGTCCTTCACCCGGTGAGGTTTTTGTATGAGGATGATTGAGGTATATAATAGTATTTATTATTTTGTGAAATAGCTATTGTTATGCTGTGAAACATCATTAGTTCTCGCCGGGTCGCCGTATGGAGAAGACCCGGGCCGGAAGTACCGGCGAATCTCTAATGAATGAATGAATCATTAGTTATTACTGTTTATACTTGTCTTCTCTTAGTATAACTCGTCATCTTTGACGGCAACGTGTTCATTACCCGTTACTCTCTTATGTAGCTCTGATAATACTTAGTATTTTTGAAATGTCCATAAATGTTACAGGTAGGTTAACTTTGGCCCAGGTACTGGGTGAAAAAACGTTGTGATAAGACCCCCCCCCCCCGCACACACACTCACACACTCACTCACTCACACTCTTGACAGTTTGTATTTCCTCAGTGACTTGAGTGTTGATATTTGTGCAGGTCAACATGTCTTTACCTAGCAACTGGTGTTCCTGTTTGTGGCTCTCACCCCTCCACTACAACTGTCCTTCTATCTCCCTCCACTACAACTCTGTCCTTTTATCTTCCTCCTACCTCTTGTACTCTCTCACCACATCTTCCCTCCTTCCCACCAGCCTCACAAACCACCAAGAGATTGATTGATAGCTCATGGGTAATTGGGAAGTTAAACCTGTGGAGGTGACTTAGGCACTGTGAGGTGACAGTCATTATGAAGCTTATGAGTAAACATCGGTGCTACTAGCTGGAGCGCCTCTTGCTTCCTCATTATTATCCAAATAACGTGTTACCATTACAGTGGAACCTCGGTGTTCGAACGTACCGGATCTCGAACAGATCGGAGTCCGAACAATTTTGTTCAGAAAAAATCGACCTGGTCTTTGAACGTTTTTCTGGAGTCCGAACGTGCTGACTTATTTAAAATTCAGTTGTAAAAAAATTGCAGGATAGACCTGTTTTAAAACTGCTTTGAAATGACTTCTGACACTGACCTGACTCGCAGAGACTTGGAAGAGTCAGTTCAACATCCTCCAGTGTCTGAGGCTGATAATAGCCTGGGAAATACTCTTTCCGACATGGAACTTTTTGGAGTTCGAACACCACCAGGGAACCAGTTAAGTTCAAACACCTGGGTTCCACTGCCTGCACCATCACTGTTACTATCCACCATCACTGTTGTTACTACCTACCATCACTGTTGTCACCACATACCATCACTGTTGTTGTCACCACTCACCATCACTGTTGTTGTCACCACCCACCATCACTGTTGTTGTCACCACCCACCATCACTGTTGTTGTCACCACCCACCATAACTGTTGTCACCACCCACCATCACTGTTGTCACCACATACCATCACTGTTGTTGTCTACTTACCATCACTGTTGTTGTCACCACCCACCATCACTGTTGTTGTCACTACCCACCATCACTGTTGTTGTCACCACCCACCATAACTGTTGTTGTCACCACCCACCATCACTGTTGTTGTCACTACCCACCATCACTGTTGTTGTCACTACCCACCATCACTGTTGTTGTCACCACCCACCATCACTGTTGTCACTACCCACCATCAATGTTGTTGTCACCACCCACCATCACTGTTGTTGTCACCACCCACCATCACTGTTGTTACTACCCACCATCACTGTTGTTGTCACCACCCACCATCACTGTTGTTGTCACTACCCACCATCACTGTTGTTGTCACTACCCACCATCACTGTTGTTGTCACTACCCACCATCACTGTTGTTATTTTTTCACAGTGGTTGTTCTTCATATTGTGATATCACCTGTTTACTGTGATCTTATTTGTGTGTGTGTGTGTGTGTGTGTGTGTGTGTGTGTGTGTGTGTGTGTGTGTGTGTGTACTCTCCTAATTGTACTCACCTAATTGTGGTTGCAGGGGTCGAGACTCGGCTCCTGGCCCCGCCTCTTCACTGATTGCTACTGGATCCTCTCTCTGCTTCCTGAGCTTTGTCATACCTCTTCTTAAAACTATGTATGGTTCCTG
>NC_091292.1:1079851-1310014 GCF_038502225.1 Cherax quadricarinatus
TAGGTATTTTCAGGTACCCTTGCAGGTAGGTACTTTCAGGTACCCTTGCAGGTAGGTACTTTCAGGTACCCTTGCAGATAGGCACTTTCAGGTACCCTTGCAGATAGTTACTTTCAGGTACCCTTGCAGATAGGCACTTTCAGGTACCCTTGCAGATAGGCGCTTTCAGGTACCCTTGCAGATAGGTGCTTTCAGGTACCCTTGCAGATAGGTACTTTCAGGTACCCTCGCAGATACACTGTTGCTCTCTATCATTTTCCTGTTTAGATTCAGTTAGGTGGTCAAGGATGTAAGGCACGGGTAATGTTGGTGGTCAAGGATGTAAGGCACGGGTAATGTTGGTGGTCAAGGATGTAAGGCACGGGTAATGTTGGTGGTCAAGGATGTAAGGCACGGGTAATGTTGGTGGTCAAGGATGTAAGGCACGGGTGATGTTGGTGGTGATCAAGGATGTAAGGCACGGGTAATGTTGGTGATCAAGGATGTAAGGCACGGGTAATGTTGGTGATCAAGGATGTCAAGGATGTAAGGCACGGGTAAGGCACGGGTAATGTTGGTGATCAAGGATGTAAGGCACGGGGATGTAAGGCACGGGTAATGTTGGTGTCAAGGATGTAAGGCACGGGTAATGTTGGTGATCAAGGATGTAAGGCACGGGTAATGTTGGTGATCAAGGATGTAAGGCACGGGTAATCAAGGATGTAAGGCACGGGTAATGTTGGTGATCAAGGATGTAAGGCACGGGTAATGTTGGTGATCAAGGATGTAAGGCACGGGTAATGTTGGTGGTCAAGGATGTAAGGCACGGGTAATGTTGGTGATCAAGGATGTAAGGCACGGGTAATGTTGGTGGTCAAGGATGTAAGGCACGGGTAATGTTGGTGATCAAGGATGTCAAGGATGTAAGGCACGGGTAATGTTGGTGGTCAAGGATGTAAGGCACGGGTAATGTTGGTGATCAAGGATGTAAGGCACGGGTAATGTTGGTGGTCAAGGATGTAAGGCACGGGGTGATCAAGGATGTGGTCAAGGATGTAAGGCACGGGTAATGTTGGTGGTCAAGGATGTAAGGCACGGGTAATGTTGGTGGTCAAGGATGTAAGGCACGGGTAATGTTGGTGGTCAAGGATGTAAGGCACGGGTAATGTTGGTGGTCAAGGATGTAAGGCACGGGTAACGGGTAATGTTCAAGGATGTAAGGCACGGGGTCAAGGATGTAAGGCACGGGTAATGTGTAAGGCACGGGTAATGTTGGTGATCAAGGATGTAAGGCACGGGTAATGTTGGTGATCAAGGATGTAAGGCACGGGTAATGTTGGTGATCAAGGATGTAAGGCACGGGTAATGTTGGTGATCAAGGATGTAAGGCACGGGTAATGTTGGTGATCAAGGATGTAAGGCACGGGTAATGTTGGTGGTCAAGGATGTAAGGCACGGGTAATGTTGGTGATCAAGGATGTAAGGCACGCGTAATGTTGGTGATCAAGGATGTAAGGCACGGGTAATGTTGGTGGCATGGCAATTGCAACAGTACTGGAATTTACCTTTGTGATATTTGAAAGACGGTGGTAGTAAAACGTGGGTGGCCGGTACCCTAGAGTTTTTTTTTTGGGTCTTCGCGTCAGGCTGGTGTTATTGTGTTCGCTCGACTTGTTTGTATACAGAGAGAGCCAAGGTTAACCACTAACACGTGCTGGCGTAGCTTGTCTTTATCGTTCTTGATTCGCTTTGCGAATTCCTCAGCCCCGTTTCCCTAATTAGAAAAACCTTATGTAGAAACATATCGTCTTGCATTGACATGTGATGGTATGAGTGCAAGAAAAATGATTACAGGATAATAGTGTTTAGTAGGAGAGGTGGTGAGGGTGTGAGGCTGCCAGTGTTTTTGGTTTTTAAGAGACAAACATCAGTGGAGGAAGTGCGTGCACTAAGAAGTAAAAGGAATGCAATGGTGGACATGGCTAAGCAGACCCGCAAGTTTGGCTCATAGTTAGCTGTGTTTGTGAAGGGGCGGTGTTTTACATGTGTAATTTATATTGTGTGAATTAGTGTGTTTGTGTGTACATCAAAGTGCTGGTTTGATGCACATTATTGATGAGAACGAGTATAAGAACCAGCAGACCGGCGCTCCACACTGCTTGCAATCATCATTTTCTCTCTTTCTCTCTCTTTCTCTCCCTTTCTCTCTCTCTCTCTCTCTCTCTCTCTCTCTCTCTCTCTCTCTCTCTCTCTCTCTCTCTCCCTCTCTCTCTCCCTTTCTCTCTCTCTCTCTTTCACACAAACAAGCTCAAGTTTCCTCCTCTTTCTACCAGTGTTATCTTCATTGTGGATGCTACTGTTACTGTTGCTACTGTAGTTTTAGTGTGTTGGATTGTGATGTGTGCGGGAGGCCTCTAGTGCTGCTTCACGTCATGCCAGGATGAGTCTTCACGCAAGCACACAAGATCGATGCTACGCTAGTCATGCCCACACACCCACCGCCACATATAAAACACACGCACACCACACACTAGACAAACTAGACACAAACATACCACACACTAGACACACACACACCACACACTACACACACACATACCACACACTAGACACACTACACACACACATACCACACACTAGACACTACACACACACATACCACACACTAGACACACTACACACACACACATACCACACACACACATACCACACACACACACACACACACACACACACACACACACACACACACACACACACACTACACACACACTACGCACACACTACACGCACACTACACACACACACTACACGCACACTACACACACACTACACGCACACTACACGCACACTACACGCACACTACACGCACACTACACACACTACACACACACTACACGCACACTACACGCACACTACACGCACACTACATGCACTACACGCACGCACGCACACACACACACACACACACACACACACACACACACACACACACACACACACACACTACACACACACTACACACACACTACACACACAGACACACTACACACACACACACACACAACACACAGACACACTACACACACAGACACACTACACACACAGACACACTACACACACACTACACACACAGACACACTACACACACAGACACACTACACACACAGACACACTACACACACAGACACACTACACACACAGACACACTACACACACAGACACACTACACACACAGACACACTACACACACAGACACACTACACACACAGACACACTACACACACAGACACACTACACACACAGACACACTACACACACAGACACACTACACACACAGACACACTACACACACAGACACACTACACACACAGACACACTACACACACAGACACACTACACACACAGACACACTACACACACAGACACACTACACACACAGACACACTACACACACAGACACACTACACACACAGACACACTACACACACAGACACACTACACACACAGACACACTACACACACAGACACACTACACACACAGACACACTACACACACAGACACACTACACACACAGACACACTACACACACAGACACACTACACACACAGACACACTACACACACAGACACACTACACACACAGACACACTACACACACAGACACACTACACACACAGACACACTACACACACAGACACACTACACACACAGACACACTACACACACAGACACACTACACACACAGACACACTACACACACAGACACACTACACACACAGACACACTACACACACACACACTACACACACACACACTACACACACAGACACACTACACACACACACACTACACACACACACTACACACACACACTACACACACACACTACACACACCACACACCACACACCACACACACACACACACACCACACACACACACACCACACACACACACACACACACCACACACACGTGTATAAGGCAGGTGGACTGTGATCACTATTGGTGTCGTGGTTATTTTTCTAGTGAGGATGTCATGCAGGTTTCCCATTACTCATAGTTTTGTGGCCACGACTGAGTGTGTAATTGTAGTTTTGTGTTCATGAAAGTGAGACGTGGTGGCGTAGTGGTGGTTGTGGTGTAGTAGCTTGTGTATAGTGGTAGCTGTGGCGTAGTAGTGGTTGTGGTGTAGTAGCTTGTGTATAGTGGTAGCTGTGGCGTAGTGGTGGTTGTGGTGTAGTAGCTTGTGTATAGTGGTAGCTGTGGCGTAGTAGTGGTTGTGGTGTAGTAGCTTGTGTATAGTGGTAGCTGTGGCGTAGTGGTGGTTGTGGTGTAGTAGCTTGTGTATAGTGGTAGCTGTGGCGTAGTGGTGGGTTGTGGTGTAGTAGCTTGTGAATAGTGGTAGCTGTGGCGTAGTGGTGGTTGTGGTGTAGTAGCTTGTGTATAGTGGTAGCTGTGGCGTAGTGGTGGGTTGTGGTGTAGTAGCTTGTGTATAGTGGTAGCTGTGGCGTAGTGGTGGTTGTGGTGTAGTAGCTTGTGTATAGTGGTAGCTGTGGCGTAGTAGTGGTTGTGGTGTAGTAGCTTGTGTATAGTGGTAGCTGTGGCGTAGTGGTGGTTGTGGTGTAGTAGCTTGTGTATAGTGGTAGCTGTGGCGTAGTGGTGGTTGTGGTGTAGTAGCTTGTGTATAGTGGTAGCTGTGGCGTAGTGGTGGTTGTGGTGTAGTAGCTTGTGTATAGTGGTAGCTGTGGCGTAGTGGTGGTTGTGGTGTAGTAGCTTGTGTATAGTGGTAGCTGTGGCGTAGTGGTGGTTGTGGTGTAGTAGCTTGTGTATAGTGGTAGCTGTGGCGTAGTGGTGGTTGTGGTGTAGTAGCTTGTGTATAGTGGTAGCTGTGGCGTAGTGGTGGTTGTGGTGTAGTAGCTTGTGTATAGTGGTAGCTGTGGCGTAGTGGTGGTTGTGGTGTAGTAGCTTGTGTATAGTGGTAGCTGTGGCTTAGTGGTGGTTGTGGTGTAGTAGCTTGTGTATAGTGGTAGCTGTGGCGTAGTGGTGGTTGTGGTGTAGTAGCTTGTGTATAGTGGTAGCTGTGGCGTAGTGGTGGTTGTGGTGTAGTAGCTTGTGTATAGTTGTAGCTGTGGCGTAGTGGTGGTTGTGGTGTAGTAGCTTGTGTATACTGGTAGCTGTGGCGTAGTGGTGGTTGTGGTGTAGTAGCTTGTGTATAGTGGTAGCTGTGGCGTAGTGGTGGTTGTGGTGTAGTAGCTTGTGTATAGTGGTAGCTGTGGCGTAGTGGTGGTTGTGGTGTAGTAGCTTGTGTATAGTGGTAGCTGTGGCGTAGTGGTGGTTGTGGTGTAGTAGCTTGTGTATAGTGGTAGCTGTGGCGTAGTGGTGGTTGTGGTGTAGTAGCTTGTGTATAGTGGTAGCTGTGGCGTAGTGGTGGTTGTGGTGTAGTAGCTTGTGTATAGTGGTAGCTGTGGCGTAGTGGTGGTTGTGGTGTAGTAGCTTGTGTATAGTGGTAGCTGTGGCGTAGTGGTGGTTGTGGTGTAGTAGCTTGTGTATAGTGGTAGCTGCGGCGTAGTTGTGGTTGTGGTGTCTTAGCTTGTGTATAGTGGTAGCTGTGGCGTAGTGGTGGTTGTGGTGTAGTAGCTTGTGTATAGTGGTAGCTGTGGCGTAGTGGTGGTTGTGGTGTAGTAGCTTGTGTATAGTGGTAGCTGTGGCGTAGTGGTGGGTTGTGGTGTAGTAGCTTGTGAATAGTGGTAGCTGTGGCGTAGTGGTGGTTGTGGTGTAGTAGCTTGTGTATAGTGGTAGCTGTGGCGTAGTGGTGGTTTTGGTGTAGTAGCTTGTGTATAGTGGTAGCTGTGGCGTAGTGGTGGTTGTGGTGTAGTAGCTTGTGTATAGTGGTAGCTGTGGCGTAGTGGTGGGTTGTGGTGTAGTAGCTTGTGAATAGTGGTAGCTGTGGCGTAGTGGTGGTTGTGGTGTAGTAGCTTGTGTATAGTGGTAGCTGTGGCGTAGTGGTGGTTGTGGCGTAGTAGCTTGTGTATAGTGGTAGCTGTGGCGTAGTGGTGGTTGTGGCGTAGCAGCTTGTGTATAGTGGTAGCTGTGGCGTAGTGGTGGTTGTGGTGTAGTAGCTTGTGTATAGTGGTAGCTGTGGCGTAGTGGTGGGTGGTGTGGTGTAGTAGCTTGTGTATAGTGGTAGCTGTGTAGTAGCGAATAGTGGTAGCTGTGGCGTAGTGGTGGTTGTGGTGTAGTAGCTTGTGAATAGTGGTAGTTGTGGCGTAGTGGTGGGTTGTGGTGTAGTAGCTTGTGAATAGTGGTAGTTGTGGCGTAGTGGTGGGTTGTGGTGTAGTAGCTTGTGTATAGTGGTAGCTGTGGCGTAGTGGTGGTTGTGGTGTAGTAGCGTGTGTATAGTGGTGGGTTGTGGTGTAGTAGCTTGTGTATAGTAGTAGCTGTGGCGTAGTGGTGGTTGTGGTGTAGTAGCGTGTGTATATAGTGGTGGGTTGTGGTGTAGTAGCTTGTGTATAGTGGTAGCTGTGGCGTAGTGGTGGTTGTGGTGTAGTAGCTTGTGAATAGTAGTAGCTGTGGCGTAGTGGTGGTTGTGGTGTAGTAGCTTGTGAATAGTGGTAGCTGTGGCGTAGTGGTGGTTGTGGTGCAATAGCTTGTGAATAGTGGTAGCTGTGGCGTAGTGGTGGTTGTGGTGTAGTAGCTTGTGAATAGTAGTAGCTGTGGCGTAGTGGTGGGTTGTGGTGTAGTAGCTTGTGTATAGTGGTAGCTGTGGCGTAGTGGTGGTTGTGGTGCAATAGCTTGTGAATAGTGGTAGCTGTGGCGTAGTGGTGGTTGTGGTGTAGTAGCTTGTGTAAGTGGTAGCTGTGGCGTAGTGGTGGTTGTGGTGTAGTAGCTTGTGTATAGTGGTAGCTGTGGCGTAGTGGTGGTTGTGGTGTAGAAGCTTGTGTATAGTAGTAGCTGTGGCGTAGTGGTGGTTGTGGTGTAGTAGCTTGTGAATAGTGGTAGCTGTGGCGTAGTGGTGGTTGTGGTGTAGTAGCTTGTGAATAGTGGTAGTTGTGGCGTAGTGGTGGGTTGTGGTGTAGTAGCTTGTGAATAGTGGTAGCTGTGGCGTAGTGGTGGTTGTGGTGTAGTAGCTTGTGAATAGTGGTAGCTGTGGCGTAGTGGTGGTTGTGGTGTAGTAGCTTGTGTATAGTGGTAGCTGTGGCGTAGTGGTGGTTGTGGTGTAGTAGCTTGTGTATAGTGGTAGCTGTGGCGTAGTGGTGGTTGTGGTGTAGTAGCTTGTGTATAGTGGTAGCTGTGGCGTAGTGGTGGTTGTGGTGTAGTGGCTTGTGAATAGTGGTAGCTATGGCGTAGTGGTGGTTGTGGTGTAGTAGCTTGTGAATAGTGGTAGCTGTGGCGTAGTGGTGGTTGTGGTGTAGTAGCTTGTGTATAGTGGTAGCTGTGGCGTAGTGGTGGTTGTGGTGTAGTAGCTTGTGTATAGTGGTAGCTGTGGCGTAGTGGTGGTTGTGGTGTAGTAGCTTGTGTATAATGGTAGCTGTGGCGTAGTGGTGGTTGTGGTGTAGTAGCTTGTGTATAGTGGTAGCTGTGGCGTAGTGGTGGTTGTGGTGTAGTAGCTTGTGTATAGTGGTAGCTGTGGCGTAGTGGTGGTTGTGGTGTAGTAGCTTGTGTATAGTGGTAGCTGTGGCGTAGTGGTGGTTGTGGTGTAGTAGCTTGTGAATAGTGGTTATGGCGGGGGCGTGGAAGGTAGTCTTACGGTGGTAGTCCTTGTGTCTGATCAATCATTATTTTTACAAGTTTGTGGTGGAGGAAGAGAAGGAAGGAATCAGCTGTTGGTTCTACTATACCTCGTCAAGTCTCGACTATGTAACATGAAGTAACTTTGTCACGTCAGTTATGTTTATGAACCTCTGTATGTAGCTCGCCTCAGTCTTAATTCTTCATCTTATTGTACCTTTTACCACTCGAATGTTTTAAGATGTTTTTGATAGCCCAGAGAATGATTTAAGAATATAATTTGCAAGTGTCGTCTTGCATCATCACTAAGTCCATCACGTATTGTATATTGTCATCATATTTATCTTTGTGTCCCAGTTTTTCCAATGCCGGAAGTCATAGCTGTTACCTTTGTTCTCTGCTACCTGCTTACCCCTCTCAGTACTGTCTGCTGTCTAGCTAGTATAACAACTGGTCCAGCTCTCGGTACTGTCTGCTGTTTAGCTAGTATAACAACTGGTCCAGCTCTCAGTACTGTCTGCTGTTTAGCTAGTATAATAACTGATCCGGCTCTCAGTACTGTCTGCTGTTTAGCTAGTATAACAACTGGTCCGGCTCTCAGTACTGTCTGCTGTTTAGCTAGTATAATTGGTCCGGCTCTCAGTACTGTCTGCTGTTTAGCTAGTATAATAACTGGTCCGGCTCTCAGTACTGTCTGCTGTTTAGCTAGTATAATAACTGGTCCGGCTCTCAGTACTGTCTGCTGTTTAGCTAGTATAATAACTGGTCCGGCTCTCAGTACTGTCTGCTGTTTAGCTAGTATAATTGGTCCGGCTCTCAGTACTGTCTGCTGTTTAGCTAGTATAATAACTGGTCCGGCTCTCAGTACTGTCTGCTGTTTAGCTAGTATAATTGGTCCGGCTCTCAGTACTGTCTGCTGTTTAGCTAGTATAATAACTGGTCTGGCTCTCAGTACTGTCTGCTGTTTAGCTAGTATAATTGGTCCGGCTCTCAGTACTGTCTGTTGTTTAGCTAGTATAATAACTGGTCCGGTTCTCAGTACTGTCTGCTGTCTAGCTAGTATAATTCTTCCGGCTCTCAGTACTGTCTGCTGTTTAGCTAGTATAATAACTGGTCTGGCTCTCAGTACTGTCTGCTGTTTAGCTAGTATCATAACTGGTCCGGCTCTCAGTACTGTCTGCTGTTTAGCTAGTATAATTGGTCTCGCTCTCAGTACTGTCTGCTGTCTGGCTAGTATAACAACTGGTCCGGCTCTCAGTATTGTCTGCTGTTTAGCTAGTATAATAACTGGTCTGGCTCTCAGTACTGTCTGCTGTCTGGCTAGTGTAACAACTGGTCCGGCTCTCAGTACTGTCTGCTGTTTAGCTAGTATAACAACTGGTCCGGCTCTCAGTACTGTCTGCTGTCTAGCTAGTATAACTGATCCAGTCTTCCAGGCTGTCAGTACTGTCTGCTGTCTAGCTAGTATAACTGATCCAGTCTTCCAGGCTGTCAGTACTGTCTGTTGTCTGGCTAGTATAACTGATCCAGTCTTCCAGGCTGTCAGTACTGTCTGTTGTCTAGCTAGTATAACAACTGATCCAGTCTTCCAGGCTGTCAGTACTGTCTGCTGTCTAGCTAGTATAACTGATCCAGTCTTCCAGGCTGTCAGTACTGTCTGCTGTCTCTAGTATTTTAACTGATACAGTCCTATTGGCTTAAGACACTAACTTTACTACCTTGTCTCTGGTGAAGGGTCTTGATAAAGACAGTTTGCACTAACCTTCTTTTACTCTGATCAGACTTCATTATCCCAAATTTCCCATGTGTTGTATCACCTTCAGATTCATCATTCTTCTCTCGTTAATATCATCATTTATGTCTTTGTAATTTTCTCATCGTCATAATTTTAAATGTCTTTATCAGGTCATATATCGGCTTGTCATCAGTGTGTAGTTGATGCCTTGAGGCTGCCACGGCTCCCTTATGTTCTCTCTTTCTCTCACACATTATGTAGAGTTCTCCCTCTCTCCTTACTGAGATAATATCCAGAGTGACATGTGCGCCACCTGGGTATCTTTATTGAAAGTTTTATGAGATAGTGGTAGTGGTGGTGATGGTAGTAGTGGCGGTGGTGATCATGGTAGTTTTATGGTGGTCTTTGTCATGGTGGTGTTATAAAGGTGATGGTGTTGGTGGTAGTGTTAGGAAGGTGGTGGTAGTGTTAGGAAGGTGGTGGTAGTGTTAGGAAGGTGGTGGTAGTGTTATGAAGGTGATGGTGGTGGTAGTGTTATGAAGGTGATGGTGGTGGTAGTGTTATGAAGGTGGTGGTAGTGGTAGTGTTATGAAGGTGGTGGTAGTGTTATGAAGGTAATGGTGGTGGTAGTGTTATGAAGGTAATGGTGGTGGTAGTGTTATGAAGGTAATGGTGGTGGTAGTGTTATGAAGGTAATGGTGGTGGTAGTGTTATGAAGGTAATGGTGGTGGTAGTGTTATGAAGGTAATGGTGGTGGTAGTGTTATGAAGGTGATGGTGGTGGTAGTGTTATGAAGGTGATGGTGGTGGTAGTGTTATGAAGGTGATGGTGGTGGTAGTGTTATGAAGGTGATGGTGGTGGTAGTGTTATGAAGGTGATGGTGGTGGTAGTGTTATGAAGGTGATGGTGGTGGTAGTGTTATGAAGGTGATGGTGGTGGTAGTGTTATGAAGGTGATGGTGGTGGTAGTGTTATGAAGGTGATGGTGGTGGTAGTGTTATGAAGGTGATGGTAGTGTTATGAAGGTGGTGGTAGTGTTATGAAGGTGATGGTGGTGGTAGTGTTATGATGGTGGTGGTAGTGTTATGAAGGTGGTGGTAGTGTTATGAAGGTGGTGGTAGTGTTATGAAGGTGGTGGTAGTGTTATGAAGGTGGTGGTAGTGTTATGAAGGTGGTGGTAGTGTTATGAAGGTGGTGGTAGTGTTATGAAGGTGATGGTGGTGGTAGTGTTATGAAGGTGATGGTGGTGGTAGTGTTATGAAGGTGATGGTGGTTGTAGTGTAATGAAGGTGGTGGTAGTGTTATGAAGGTGATGGTGGTGGTAGTGTTATGAAGGTGGTGATGGTGGTAGCGTTATGAAGGTGATGGTGGTGGTAGTGTTATGAAGGTGATGGTGGTGGTAGTGTTATGAAGGTGGTGATGGTGGTGGTAGTGTTATGAAGGTGGTGATGGTGGTAGTGTTATGAAGGTGATGGTGGTGGTAGTGTTATGAAGGTGATGGTGGTGGTAGTGTTATGAAGGTGATGGTGGTGGTAGTGTTATGAAGGTGATGGTGGTGGTAGTGTTATGAAGGTGATGGTGGTGGTAGTGTTATGAAGGGGGTGGTAGTGTTATGAAGGTGATGGTGGTGGTAGTGTTATGAAGGTGGTGGTGGTGGTAGTGTTATGAAGGTGGTGGTGGTGGTAGTGTTATGAAGGTGGTGGTGGTGGTAGTGTTATGAAGGTGATGGTGGTGGTAGTGTTATGAAGGTGGTGGTAGTGTTATGAAGGTGGTGGTGGTGGTAGTGTTATGAAGGTGGTGGTGGTGGTAGTGTTATGAAGGTGGTGGTGGTGGTAGTGTTATGAAGGTGATGGTGGTGGTAGTGTTATGAAGGTGGTGGTGGTGGTAGTGTTATGAAGGTGGTGGTAGTGTTATGAAGGTGATGGTGGTGGTAGTGTTATGAAGGTGGTGGTAGTGTTATGAAGGTGATGGTGGTGGTAGTGTTATGAAGGTGATGGTAGTGTTATGAAGGTGATGGTGGTGGTAGTGTTATGAAGGTGGTGGTGGTGATGGTGGTAGTGTTATGAAGGTGATGGTGGTGATAGTAGTGTTATGAAGGTGATGGTGGTGATAGTGTTATGAAGGTGATGGTGGTAGTGTTATGAAGGTGATGGTGGTGGTAGTGTTATGAAGGTGATGGTGGTGGTAGTGTTATGAAGGTGATGGTGGTGGTAGTGTTATGAAGGTGATGGTGGTGGTAGTGTTATGAAGGTGATGGTGGTGGTAGTGTTATGAAGGTGATGGTGGTAGTGTTATGAAGGTGATGGTGGTGGTAGTGTTATGAAGGTGGTGGTGGTGGTAGTGTTATGAAGGTGATGGTGGTGGTAGTGTTATGAAGGTGATGGTGGTGGTAGTGTTATGAAGGTGATGGTGGTGGTAGTGTTATGAAGGTGGTGGTGGTGATGGTGGTAGTGTTATGAAGGTGATGGTGGTGGTAGTGTTATGAAGGTGATGGTGGTGGTAGGTTAAAGGGGCGAGCCTCAAGTGTTGGATGCTTGATCACGTGATCACTGACGTCACTCACCCCACCAGCTGCCTGCTGGCTGTACCCCCCCCCCTTTATGTGTGTGTGTGTGTGTGTGTGTGTGTGTGTGTGTGTCCCTGGTCTGTGTGTGTATGGTCCCCTGGTGTGTGTATGGCACCTGGTCTGTGAGTATGGTCCCCTGGTCTGTGTGTATGGTCCTTTGGTCTACATTTGGTCCCTGGTCTGTGTGTATGGTCACCTGGTCTGTGAGTATGGTCCCCTGGTCTGTGTGTATGGTCCTTTGGTCTACATTTGGTCCCTGGTCTGTGTGTATGGTCCCCTGGTCTGTGTGTATGGACCCTGGTCTGTGTGTGGTCCCCTGGTATGTGTGTATGACACCTGGTCTGTGAGTATGGTCCCCTGGTCTGTGTGTATGGTCCTTTGGTCTATGTATGGGCCCTGGTCTATGTGTATGGTCCCCTGGTCTGTGTACGGCCCCTGGTCTGTGTATGGTCCCCTGGTCTGTGTGTATGGCCCCCTGGTCTGTGTGTATGGTCCTTTGGTCTATGTATGACCCCTGGTCTGTGTGTATGGTCCCCTGGTCTGTGTGTATGGCCCCTGGTCTGTGTGTATGGGCCCCTGGTCTGTGTGTATGGTCCCCTGGTCTGTGTGTATGGCCTCCTGGTCTGTGTGTGTATGGTCCTTTGGTCTATGTATGGCCCCTGGTGTGTGTGTATGGTCCCCTGGTGTGTGTGGCCCCCTGGCCTGTGTGTATGGTTCCCTGGTATGTGTGTATGGTTCCCGGGTATGTGTGTATGGTTCCCGGGTATGTGTGTATGGTTCCCGGGTGTGTGTGTATGGTTCCCGGGTACGTGTGTATGGTTCCCGGGTATGTGTGTATAATGGTATATTGAAGTAACTAAAGGGAATTAAGAAACTCAGTGTTAGTTGATATTCCTGTTGGACTCTTGTGGCTCACTTAACTCGAACACTTGACTCCGACACTCGGACCATACTTGGGGACTGGGAGATACTTTGATTGTGGTGATTTTGATGATGGTTGATGCTGGAGATGAGTATGGAGGTGATAGATGATGCTAGAGATGAGTATGGAGGTGATGCTGGAGATGAGTATGGAGGTGACAGATGATGGAGATGAGTATGGAGGTGATAGATGATGCTGGAGATGAGTATGGCTGTGATGATGCTGGAGATAAGGAATAGGGTTGTTGTGTTTTTTTATGAAGAGAAAAAAAAGGTGGTGGGTGTGTAGGGGGAGAGAGAGAAGGAGGGAGAGGAAGAGAAGAAAAGGAATAGAGAGAGAGAGAGAGAGAGAGAGAGAGAGAGAGAGAGAGAGAGAGAGAGAGAGAGAGAGAGAGGGAGGATAGGAAGAGGTAGAGGTAGGGAGGTGGTGGATGGGTTGTAGGTTTGGCATCGGTAATAAAGACTGAACACTAAGATAATATTGTCATCCTCCAGGTTACCACCATCAAGGTTGTGGCCGAGACGTATTTCTCCTGGCATCTTATAATACTATTTTTACCTCAGAGGTAAAACCTGGGAGGTGATGTTGTATACTTACACACCTCCACCCCCTCAATCCCTCCCTAACACCTCCATCCATTCCTTCCCCCCCCCACCTCCCAACCCTTAGTGTTTCTCCTCTCCCGTCTATCCCCCTTAATGCCCAGTTACATCCGTTCCTCCGGATCTTCCTTCTCAGTTGGTCATAACTCTGCCCCTGCCTTCATCTGCAACACTCCTTCCCTCCTCCTTCACTGCCAACATATTCTTGATGTAACTCATAAAGGTAAAGTTAAGGGATATATTCCAGGAAGTCTTCTCCATGAAACACCTTCTTCACAGTGGTTATTGTAAACTAGTAATTTATTTTCTTCACAGTGTGATTACTATACATTCTATTGTAAACTGAGTACATTAGTATGATCACTATACCTTCTAGTACAGTGATTACTATACATTCTAGTACACAGTGATCACTATACCTTCTAGTACAGTGATGACTGTACATTCTAGTACACAATGATCACTATACCTTCTAGTACAGTGATTACTATACATTCTAGTACACATTATCCAGCGAGTGCTGACTACACTACGTATATACTACCACAAAGTGATTACTATACATTCTAGTACACAATGATCACTATACCTTCTAGTACAGTGATGACTGTACATTCTAGTACACAATGATCACTATACCTTCTAGTACACATTGATCACTATACATTGTAAGAGAAAGTAGCCAGGCTCTAAAGAGCGGTAGGAAGTCGTCAAACTCTACATTCTAGGAGAAAGTGAAGAACATTTATACACTTGTCAGACATTGGTAACTACCTCACTCTTAAAGAGCTAACACTTTGTTCAGTCTGGAGAGTAATGCAGTAAGTAATTGACAGTGTAATGTGTCACACAACCTGCCAAGTGGAACCTGGTTACCCTTGGTACCTTGGTACCGTGTCCATAATAACTATCACATTTTGTCTGCTTCGTAAGGTGAAGTTCAGGATCTTTACTTAATTCATGGTATAACTTAACAAATGTTTGAGGAGAGTTGTGTTGCAGAGGTGTGAGCGAAGCTCGGTCATACCATGAATTAAGATCCTGGACTTCACCTTACGAAACAGACAAAGCAAATACAATAGTTCTTATGGACAAGTTAGAATATAGTGGGAAAAAGAACATGTTATTAGAAGACGGGTGACTTAAGTGCCTCTTAACATTACTGCACTCGCTTATTCATAAAATAATCAGAGGTGGACCTGATGAGATATCACCCTGGGTAACTTTTTTTGCATCTTCCCTAACACGGAGACTAACAGTGTGTCAATATTTAACAAAAATAATCTTAAACTATTAAACTGTAGGCAGAAAGCCGTGAACTGCAAATTTATACTGATAACGTATACAAGCTTCTGCTGTTACACTCTGTTATACGAGAGTGAAAGTGAAGCCCCAGTTAACTTCTGACACTTTGCCACACTTGCTCGCTTTTTCTTTCTCTTTTATAAACATGTTCGATAGATAAATTTAAGGGATTTGTATTTACATTCAATATACACTTGTCATTAGTTTCGTATGAGTTTCTGATACCTCTTAGTCATGTAATATTTCCTCTCTAATTAAAGAGTCATAATGTAAGAGTGAGCCACGGGGACGGGGATCCTCGCAATTATTGCCTTATTAACAGCTAAACAGCTATGTATTATGACTTCTTAACACATTCCTAGTAAACCTCTTCAATTTTGTCTCACTTATCCTGTCACAGACCGACCCTTATATAACCTAGGCAGTGACCCAGTCATATATTTTTGTGTTGCTAGCTCATACACTCTCGCTGCAGTCATTGTCAAACATAAGTTCTTCGCTCCTGGATAACCTGGACGTCTACCTTAATATTCATGGAGTGGCCATTATCAACACTTATTGTCTTCATATTTCTGAACCATGACCTTCTTGAATCCGCCATATATAGGAATATCAGTCAATTTTAGCGGTTAGTCATCATCCCTTATTACACCCTCTGTGTGAGCTGTTGTGTGATAGCACACAAGTGTGGTCCAGTGAGTGGCACACAAGTGTGGTCCAGTGAGTGGCACACAAGTGTGGTCCAGTGAGTGGCACACAAGTGTGGTCCAGTGAGTGGCACACAAGTGTGGTCCAGTGAGTGGCACACAAGTGTGGTCCAGTGAGTGGCACACAAGTGTGGTCCAGTGAGTGGCACACAAGTGTGGTCCAGTGAGTGGCACACAAGTGTGGTCCAGTGAGTGGCACACAAGTGTGGTCCAGTGAGTGGCACACAAGTGTGGTCCAGTGAGTGGCACACAAGTGTGGTCCAGTGAGTGGCACACAAGTGTGGTCCAGTGAGTGGCACACAAGTGTGGTCCAGTGAGTGGCACACAAGTGTGGTCCAGTGAGTGGCACACAAGTGTGGTCCAGTGAGTGGCACACAAGTGTGGTCCAGTGAGTGGCACACAAGTGTGGTCCAGTGAGTGGCACACAAGTGTGGTCCAGTGAGTGGCACACAAGTGTGGTCCAGTGAGTGGCACACAAGTGTGGTCCAGTGAATGACACAGCTGTGTGGTCCAGTGAGTGGCACACAAGTGTGGTCCAGTGAATGACACAGCTGTGTGGTCCAGTGAGTGGCACACAAGTGTGGTCCAGTGAACGACACAAATATACAGTCCAGTGAGGTGATAGTGGGTGTCAGATGTGTATGGACCATCGTGGTGGGAGTGTAGTGTGGTCCTCCAAGGTTACACAGTATGGACCATCGTGGTGGGAGTGTAGTGTGGTCCTCCAAGGTTACACAGTATGGACCATCGTGGTGGGAGTGTAGTGTGGTCCTCCAAGGTTACACAGTATGGACCATCGTGGTGGGAGTGTAGTGTGGTCGCAAGGTTACTCGCACAATATTTCTACACCTTCAGTATCTGCGTCTCGTCTCAGACAGTCTTTGTGGTTTTCCCGCAATTATGAGCAATTTCTGATGACCCGGAAGTGTAGAATGAGCGCAACCGCAAATGTCAGTGATGACCGCAGGAGACCACTTGTTAACAGTGGCAGTAGTGGAGGGAAGGTTGGTGCTGGCCGCAAGTGTTAGTGGTAACCGCAGGAGACCACTTGTTAACAGTGGCAGTAGTGGAGGGAAGATTGGTGCTGGAATCTTAAGTGGCACGTAAGTACCCTTGTCTACTAATCATATGTTCATTTTTCCACTATAATCTACCTTGTCCATAATTAATATCGCATTTGATTTGTCTGTTTCGTAAGGTAAAGTCCAGGATCTTTACTTAATTCATAGTATAACTTGTGTTGTAGAGGTCTGAGTTGTGCTCAAACCTCTACAACACAATTGTCATCAAACACAATTGTCCTCAAAGATTTGTTAAGTTATACCTTGAATTAAGGTGTTTGAGGAGGTAGATCATGGTAATGAATATGATATTGTGTATATGGACTTCAGTAAGGCTTTCGATAAAGTTCCACACCAGAGGCTATTGAGGAAACTTAAGGCACACGGAATAGGAGAATTTTTTTCCTGGGTAGAGGCATGGCTGACAAATAGGCAGCAGAGAGTTTGCATAAATGGGGAGAAATCAGAATGGGGGCACGTCACAAGCGGTGTTCCTCAGGGGTCAGTGTTGGACCCGTTGTTGTTCACAATTTACATAAACGACATAGATGAGGGAATAAATAGCGACATAAGCAAATTTGCTGATGACACCAAAATAGGCCATCCAATTCATTCTAAAGAGGACACTAGAGCACTCCAGGATGATTTGAATAGAAGTGGCAGATGCAGTTTAATATTAAAAAATGCAAAGTTCTAAATGTTGGACAGGTAAATAACCATGACACATATAAACTAAATAATGTAGATCTTAATACTACTGATTGCGAAAAGGATTTAGGAGTTCTGGTTAGTAGTAATCTAAAACCAAGACAACAGTGCATTAGTGTTCGCAATAAAGCTAACAGAATTCTTGGCTTGATATCTAGAAGTATAAATAATAGAAGTCCTCAGGTTGTTCTTCAACTCTATATATCCTTGGTTAGGCCTCATTTAGACTATGCTGCTCAGTTCTGGTCACCGTATTACAGAATGGATATAAATGCTCTGGAAAACGTACAGAGGAGGATGACAAAGTTGATCCCATGTATCAGAAATCTTCCCTATGAGGATAGACTGAGGCCCTGAATCTGCACTCTCTCGAAAGGCGTAGAATTAGGGGGGATATGATCGAGGTGTATAAATGGACAACAGGAATAAATAAAGGGATGTAAATAGCGTGCTGAAAATTTCCAGCCAAGACAGGACTAGCAGCAATGGTTTCAAGTTGGAAAAATTCAGATTCAAGAAGGATATAGGAAAGCACTGGTTTGGTAATAGTTGTGGATGAGTGGAACAAACTCCCGAATACAGTTATTGAGGCTAAAACGTTGTGTAGTTTTAAAAATAGGTTAGATAAATGCATGGGTGGGTGTGAGTTGGACCTGACTTGCTGGGTCTAGTGCCGTGCTCCTTCCTTGAGTGGAGGTGGCCAGACTGGGTGGGTCATTGGGCTAATCCAGGGGGGGGGGGGTTATTGGGCTAATCCGGGGGGGATGACATGGACCTGCTCCGCATGGGTCAGTAGGCCTGTTGTAGTGTTCCTTCTTTCTTATGTTCTTATTAAGGAAAGATCCTGGACCTCACCTTACGAAACAGACAAAGCAAAGGTGATAGTTATTATGGACAAGGTAGATTATAGTGGAAAAATGAACATGTTATTAGAAGACGGGTGAACTTACGTGCCTCTTAAGTGTAATTCCTGACAGAAAGTCTGTCGGATGTCATACCTAGTGTCTGTTGAGGGTGCTGCTGCTTGATGCTATGTTGAGGGTGCTGCTGCTGCTTCTTGATGCTATGTTGAGGGTGCTGCTGCTGCTGATGCTATGTTGAGGGTGCTGCTGCTGCTTGATGCTATGTTGAGGGTGCTGCTGCTGCTTGATGCTATGTTGAGGGTACTGCTGCTTGATGCTATGTTGAGGGTACTGCTGCTTAATGATATGTTGAGGGTGCTGCTGGTTGATGCTATGTTGAGGGTGCTGCTGCTGCTTGATGCTATGTTGAGGGTGCTGCTGCTGCTTGATGCTATGTTGAGGGTGCTGCTGCTGCTTGATGCTATGTTGAGGGTGCTGCTGCTGCTTGATGCTATGTTGAGGGTACTGCTGCTTGATGCTATGTTGAGGGTACTGCTGCTGCTTGATGCTATGTTGAGGGTGCTGCTTCTGCTTGATGCTATGTTGAGGGTGCTGCTGCTGTTTGATGCTATGTTGAGGGTGCTGCTGCTGCTTGATGCTATGTTGAGGGTGCTGCTGCTGCTTGATGTTGAGGGTGCTGCTGCTGCTTGATGTTGAGGGTGCTGCTGCTGCTTGGTGTTGAGGGTGCTGCTGCTGCTTGATGCTATGTTGAGGGTGCTGCTGCTGCTTGATGCTATGTTGAGGGTGCTGCTGCTGCTTGATGCTATGTTGAGGGTGCTGCTGCTGCTTGATGCTATGTTGAGGGTGCTGCTGCTGCTTGATGCTATGTTGAGGGTGCTGCTGCTGCTTGATGCTATGTTGAGGGTGCTGCTTCTGCTTGATGCTATGTTGAGGGTGCTGCTGCTGTTTGATGCTATGTTGAGGGTGCTGCTGCTGCTTGACGCTATGTTGAGGGTGCTGCTTCTGCTTGATGCTATGTTGAGGGTGCTGCTGCTGCTTGATGCTATGTTGAGGGTGCTGCTGCTGCTGCTGCTTGATGCTATGTTGAGGGTGCTGCTGCTGCTTGATGCTATGTTGACGGTACGCTGCTTGATGCTATGTTGAGGGTGCTGCTGCTTGATGCTATGTTGAGGGTGCTGCTGCTGCTTGATGCTATGTTGAGGGTGCTGCTGTTGTTTGATGCTATGTTGAGGGGTTCTGCTGCTTGATGCTATGTTGAGGGTGCTGCTGCTGCTTGATGCTATGTTGAGGGTACTGCTGCTGCTTGATGCTATGTTGAGGGTGCTGATGCTGCTTGATGCTATGTTGAGGGTGCTGCTGCTGCTTGATGCTATGTTGAGGGTGCTGCTGCTGCTTGATGCTGTATTGAGGGTGCTGCTGCCGCTTGATGCTATGTTGAGGGTCCTCCTGCTGCTTGATGCTACGTTGAGGGTCCTGCTGCTGCTTGATGCTACGTTGAGGGTCCTGCTGCTGCTTGATGCTACGTTGAGGGTGCTGCTGCTGCTTGATGCTAAAATCTTGTACTCTTCTCTTGCTTTGAGACACCTTAATAATTAATGATGATTGCTACTTTGTTCCACTCCAGGGAGTGAGAATGTTGCTTCATCTCGTATGTAAGACTTGTTAAGAGTTGATTCTTCAACCACACGGAGACTGTTGTATTGTGGACCAGTGTTGCTGACAGTAGTATAGTAACTGTTGTATTGTGGGTAAGTGTTGCTGACAGTAGTTTAGTAACTGTTGTATTGTGGACCAGTGTTGCTGACAGTAGTGTAGTAACTGTTGTATTGTGGATCAGTGTTGCTGACTGTAGTGTAGTAACTGTTGTATTGTGGATCAGTGTTGCTGACAGTAGTGTAGTAACTGTTGTATTGTGGACCAGTGTTGCTGACAGTAGTGTAGTAACTGACCAGTGTTGCTGACAGTAGTGTAACTGATCAGTGTTGCTGACAGTGTAGTAACTGATCAGTGTTGCTGACAGTAGTGTAGTAACTATTGTATTGTGGACCAGTGTTGCTGACAGTAGTGTAGTAACTGATCAGTGTTGCTGACAGTAGTGTAGTAACTGTTGTATTGTGGACCAGTGTTGCTGACAGTAGTGTGGTAACTGTTGTATTTTGGACCAGTGTTGCTGACAGTAGTTTAGTAACTGTTGTATTGTGGATCAGTGTTGCTGACAGTGTAACTGTTGTATTGTGGATCAGTGTTCCTGACAGTAGTGTAGTAACTATTGTATTGTGGACCAGTGTTGCTGACAGTAGTGTAGTAACTGTTGTATTGTGGATCAGTGTTGCTGACAGTGTAACTGTTGTATTGTGGATCAGTGTTGCTGACAGTAGTGTAACTGTTGTATTGTGGATCAGTGTTGCTGACAGTAGTGTAGTAACTGTTGTATTGTGGATCAGTGTTGCTGACAGTGTAACTGTTGTATTGTGGATCAGTGTTGCTGACAGTAGTGTAACTGTTGTATTGTGGATCAGTGTTGCTGACAGTAGTGTAGTAACTGTTGTATTGTGGATCAGTGTTGCTGACAGTAGTGTAGTAACTGTTGTATTGTGGATCAGTGTTGCTGACAATAGTGTACTAACTATTGTATTGTGGACCAGTGTTGCTGACAGTAGTGTAGTAACTGTTGTATTGTGGATAAGTGTTGCTGACAGTAGTGTAGTAACTGTTGTATTGTGGACCAGTGTTGCTGACAGTAGTGTAGTAACTGTTGTATTGTGGATCAGTGTTGCTGACAGTAGTGTAGTAACTGTTGTATTGTGGATCAGTGTTGCTGACAGTAGTGTAGTAACTGTTGTATTGCGTGCCAGTGTTGCTGACATTAGTGTATTAACTGACCAGTGTTGCTAACAGTAGTGTAGTAACTGACCAGTGTTGCTGACAGTGTAGTAACTGATCAGTGTTGCTGACAGTGTAGTAACTGATCAGTGTTGCTGACAGTGTAGTAACTGATCAGTGTTGCTGACAGTGTAGTAACTGATCAGTGTTGCTGACAGTAGTGTAGGAACTGTTGTATTGTGGACCAGTGTTGCTGACAGTAGTGTAGTAACTGATCAGTGTTGCTGACAGTAGTGTAGTAACTGTTGTATTGTGGACCAGTGTTGCTGACAGTAGTGTAGTAACTGTTGTATTTTGGACCAGTGTTGCTGACAGTAGTGTAGTAACTGTTGTATTGTGGACCAGTGTTGCTGACAGTAGTGTAGTAACTATTGTATTGTGGACCAGTGTTGCTGACAGTAGTGTAGTAACTGTTGTATTGTGGATCAGTGTTGCTGACAGTAGTGTAGTAACTGACCAGTGTTGCTGACAGTAGTGTAGTAACTGACCAGTGTTGCTGACAGTAGTGTAGTAACTGACTCTGTTGCTGACAGTAGTGTAGTAACTGACCAGTGTTGCTGACAGTAGTGCAGTAACTGTTGTATTGTGGACCAGTGTTGCTGACAGTAGTGTAGTAACTGTTGTATTGCGTGCCAGTATTGCTGACAGTAGTGTAGTAACTGTTGTATTGCGTGCCAGTGTTGCTGACAGTAGTGTAGTAACTGTTGTATTGCGTGCCAGTGTTGCTGACAGTAGTGTAGTAACTGTTGTATTGCGTGCCAGTATTGCTGACAGTAGTGTAGTAACTGTTGTATTGCGTGCCAGTGTTGCTGACAGTAGTGTAGTAACTGTTGTATTGCGTGCCAGTGTTGCTGACAGTAGTGTAGTAACTGTTGTATTGCGTGCCAGTGTTGCTAACAGTAGTGTAGTAACTGTTGTATTGCGTGCCAGTGTTGCTGACAGTAGTGTAGTAACTGTTGCATTGTGGACCAGTGTTGCTGACAGTAGTGTAGTAACTGTTGTATTGCGGACCAGTGTTGCTGACAGTAGTGTAGTAACTTGTATTGCGTGCCAGTGTTGCTGACAGTAGTGTAGTAACTGTTGTATTGTGGACCAGTGTTGTTGACAGTAGTGTAGTAACTGTTGTATTGCGTGTCAGTGTTGCTGACAGTAGTGTAGTAACTGTTGTATTGCGTGCCAGTGTTGCTGACAGTAGTGTAGTAACTGTTGTATTGCGTGCCAGTGTTGCTGACAGTAGTGTAGTAACTGTTGTATTGCGTGCCAGTGTTGCTGACAGTAGTGTAGTAACTGTTGTATTGCGTGCCAGTGTTGCTGACAGTAGTGTAGTAACTGTTGTATTGCGTGCCAGTGTTGCTAACAGTAGTGTAGTAACTGTTGCATTGTGGACCAGTGTTGCTGACAGTAGTGTAGTAACTGTTGTATTGCGGACCAGTGTTGCTGACAGTAGTGTAGTAACTTGTATTGCGTGCCAGTGTTGCTGACAGTAGTGTAGTAACTGTTGTATTGTGGACCAGTGTTGTTGACAGTAGTGTAGTAACTGTTGTATTGCGTGCCAGTGTTGCTGACAGTAGTGTAGTAACTGTTGTATTGCGTGCCAGTATTGCTGACAGTAGTGTAGTAACTGTTGTATTGCGTGCCAGTGTTGCTGACAGTAGTGTAGTAACTGTTGTATTGTGGACCAGTGTTGCTGACAGTAGTGTAGTAACTGTTGTATTGCGTGCCAGTGTTGCTGACAGTAGTGTAGTAACTGTTGTATTGCGTGCCAGTGTTGCTGACAGTAGTGTAGTAACTGTTGTATTGCGTGCCAGTGTTGCTGACAGTAGTGTAGTAACTGTTGCATTGTGGACCAGTGTTGCTGACAGTAGTGTAGTAACTGTTGTATTGCGGACCAGTGTTGCTGACAGTAGTGTAGTAACTTGTATTGCGTGCCAGTGTTGCTGACAGTAGTGTAGTAACTTGTATTGCGTGCCAGTGTTGCTGACAGTAGTGTAGTAACTGTTGTATTGCGTGCCAGTGTTGCTGACAGTAGTGTAGTAACTTGTATTGCGTGCCAGTGTTGCTGACAGTAGTGTAGTAACTGTTGCATTGTGGACCAGTGTTGCTGACAGTAGTGTAGTAACTGTTGTATTGCGTGCCAGTGTTGCTGACAGTAGTGTAGTAACTGTTGTATTGCGTGCCAGTGTTGCTGACAGTAGTGTAGTAACTGTTGTATTGCGTGCCAGTGTTGCTGACAGTAGTGTAGTAACTGTTGCATTGTGGACCAGTGTTGCTGACAGTAGTGTAGTAACTGTTGTATTGCGGACCAGTGTTGCTGACAGTAGTGTAGTAACTTGTATTGCGTGCCAGTGTTGCTGACAGTAGTGTAGTAACTGTTGTATTGCGTGCCAGTGTTGCTGACAGTAGTGTAGTAACTGTTGTATTGCGTGCCAGTGTTGCTGACAGTAGTGTAGTAACTGTTGTATTGCGTGCCAGTGTTGCTGACAGTAGTGTAGTAACTGTTGTATTGCGTGCCAGTGTTGCTGACAGTAGTGTAGTAACTGTTGTATTGCGTGCCAGTGTTGCTGACAGTAGTGTAGTAACTGTTGCATTGTGGACCAGTGTTGCTGACAGTAGTGTAGTAACTGTTGTATTGCGGACCAGTGTTGCTGACAGTAGTGTAGTAACTTGTATTGCGTGCCAGTGTTGCTGACAGTAGTGTAGTAACTTGTATTGCGTGCCAGTGTTGCTGACAGTAGTGTAGTAACTGTTGTATTGCGTGCCAGTGTTGCTGACAGTAGTGTAGTAACTGTTGTATTGCGTGCCAGTGTTGCTGACAGTAGTGTAGTAACTGTTGTATTGCGTGCCAGTGTTGCTGACAGTAGTGTAGTAACTGTTGTATTGCGTGCCAGTGTTGCTGACAGTATTGTGGTAAAAACCTTTGTTTTGCTATTTTATTGTCATTATTATATTATTGCAGCTATTGTTGTCAGTGCTATTATCGTCAGACAAGTAATCTGTAATAGTTCTATCATGTACTTGTACAAATACATAATTATTATGTATTTATTTGTATTAAATTATTATTATTATTATTATTATTATTATTATTATAGGTTTGAAGCCTGTTTCCTGACTCTATACATAGTTTTTGGTCTTTCTCCCCTTTTCTAAATTTCATAATCTTGCATTTGCTGGGGGGTTGAACTCCAGTAGCCACTTGCACAGTCCTTCAGTTTGTGTAGGTTCATTTGTAGCCTTACTGGAGGATATTAAGAGGATATTATCTCCTACCATCCTCTTTATTTCCACTTTTTAAATTTTCCCACTGTCTGTCTATTTGTCTTTGGCAGTGTTTATTTGGAGCATTAATTTTTGATCATACGGAAAAACGGATACATGTGAGCAGCAGGTAGGTGTGTGTGTGTGTGTGTGTGTGTGTGTGTGTGTGTGTGTGTGTGTGTGTGCGCGCGGGCGCGCGCGCGCGTGTGTACTCACCTAATTGTGGTTGCAAGTGTCGAGACTTAGCTCCTGGCCCCGCCTCTTCACTGATAGCTACTAGGTCCTCTCATCCCCTGCTCAGTAAATTCTATCAAACCTCGTCTTAAAACCATGTATGGTTCCTGCTTCCACAACGTCGCTTGCCAGACTTCCACTTCCTGACAACGCTGTGACTAAAGAAACACTTCCTAACATCTCTTTGACTCGTCTGAATCTTCAGCTTCCAATTGTGACCCCTTGTTACTGTGTCCCATCTCTGGAACATCCTGCCTGTCCACCTTGTCAATTCCTCGCAGTATTTTGTTTTCATGTCTCCCCTAATCTTCCTATCCTCTAGTGTCGTCAGGACGATTTCCCTTAACCTTTCTAGCTGTGTGTGTGTGTGTGTGTGTGTGTGTGTGTGTGTGGATGTGGATGTCCCCCACTTGGCCACATTGTTGTGTTTGTGCATGGTACCAGTGTGACGGAAAGTTGTCTAGGTGCTCACTGTGTCAACCAGTAATGTTTACACACACACACACACACACACACACACACACACACACACACACACACACACACACACACACACACACACACAGGAAGGACTCTGGGGGGACAGACCAGATGGGGACACCAACAAGGAATACACCAACAAGTGTTGGACGACATACATACAGATGAGGAGGTGAAGAAACTGCTAAGGGACATCGATACCTCAAAGGCAATGGGACCGGACAACATCTCTCCGTGGGTCCTTAGAGAGGGAGCAGATATGTTGTGCGTACCACTTACCACAATCTTCAACACATCCCTGGAAACTGGGCAACTACCTGAGGTATGGAAGACGGCAAATGTAGTTCCCATTTTCAAAAAAGGAGACAGAAAAGAGGCACTAAACTATAGACCTGTGTCATTGACGTGTATAGTATGCAAAATTATGGAGAAGATTATCAGGAGGAGAGTGGTGGAGCACCTGGAACGGAACAGGAGTATAAATGCCAACCAGCACGGATTCACGGAAGGCAAATCCTGTGTCACAAACCTTCTGGAGTTTTATGATAAAATAACAGAAGTAAGACAAGAGAGAGAGGGGTGGGTTGATTGCATCTTCTTGGACTGCAAGAAGGCCTTTGACACAGTTCCTCACAAGAGATTAGTGCAGAAGCTAGAGCATCAGGCACATATAACAGGAAGGGCACTGCAATGGATCAGAGAATACCTGACAGGGAGGCAACAACGAGTCATGGTACGTAATGATGTATCACAGTGGGCACCTGTGACGAGCGGGGTCCCACAGGGGTCGGTCCTCGGACCAGTGCTATTTTTGGTATATGTGAACGACATGACGGAAGGGTTAGACTCCGAAGTGTCCCTGTTTGCAGATGATGTGAAGTTAATGAGGAGAATTAAATCTGATGAGGACTAGGCAGGACTTCAAAGAGACCTGGACAGACTGGACACCTGGTCCAGCAAATGGCTTCTCGAATTTAATCCTGCCAAATGCAAAGTCATGAAGATAGGGGAAGGGCACAGAAGACCACAGACAGAGTATAGGCTAGGTGGCCAAAGACTGCAAACCTCACTCAAGGAGAAAGATCTTGGGGTGAGTATAACACCGAGCATGTCTCCGGAAGCACACATCAATCAGATAACTGCTGCAGCATATGGGCGCCTGGCAAACCTGAGAACAGCATTCCGATACCTTAGTAAGGAATCATTCAAGACACTGTACACCGTGTATGTCAGGCCCATACTGGAGTATGCAGCACCTGTTTGGAACCCGCACTTGATAAAGCACGTCAAGAAACTAGAGAAAGTACAAAGGTTTGCAACAAGGTTAGTTCCAGAGCTAAGGGGAATGTCCTATGAAGAAAGATTAAGGGAAATCGGCCTGACGACACTGGAGGACAGGAGGGTCAGGGGAGACATGAAAACGACATATAAAATACTGCGTGGAATAGACAAGGTGGACAAGGACAGGATGTTCCAGGGAGGGGACACAGAAACAAGAGGCCACAATTGGAAGTTGAAGACACAAATGAGTCAGAGAGATAGTAGGAAGTATTTCTTCAGTCATAGAGTTGTAAGGCAGTGGAATAGCCTAGAAAATGACGTAGTGGAGGCAGGAACCATACACAGTTTTAAGACGAGGTTTGATAAAGCTCATGGAGCGGGGAGAGAGAGGGCCTAGTAGCAACCGGTGAAGAGGCGGGGCCAGGAGCTAGGACTCGACCCCTGCAACCACAAATAGGTGAGTACACACACACACACACACACACACACACACACACACACACACACACACACACACACACACACACACACACACACACAGAATCACACGCACACAGACAGGAGCTATGAATCAACCCCCCCCCCCCAACCACTATTAGGTGAGTACACACAAAAGTTGGCTGTCTGACCGGATGACTTGCTGGATGGATGACTGGCTGCTGTGGCTGGCTGGCTGACTGACTGGCTGTCTGGCTGGCTGCCTGTCTGTCTGGCTGGCTGGCTGGCTGGCTGGCTGTAACTTGTCCTTAGTACGAGGTGTTGTGGCCTGGCTACACTTTGACCTTAAGCTTCCTCTTTCCCCTCTGTCTGTGTCTCCCTCCCTCCTTCCCTCCCTGCCGCTGTTCTACCTACATCAGCTGCTGTACTGGGTTATGCACTCCTCTTCTCTCCTTCAACCTTTACTTTGACCTTACTCTGCCTTTTCACTTTAATTTGACCTATGTGTTTGTTCTACCAATATAGTTAATATGCCTAGGTGGGCGAGACTTTGATGACCTCGTAGTATATGTCACGCAGGATATCTCACCTTCCTTACCTCACCCAGATGTGTTTGATGGGATCCAGCTCCTGGCCCTCCCTCCTACACTACAGTGATCAGCTTCACTGATATCTGGCCTCATTGATCTTATCTACTCATGATGTGTATTGAGTTTCCCTTCACTACTGCCTCATGCAACTCTGTGTTGCAACCAACCTGACACCAACACTTTCATTCCTATGGCTCATCTGTGTCGTCACCTTCCATCTTTGTCACCTTGGTCCTGGTTCTCTTTATTCAGTCTCTAACTATCTACCCTGTCAGTTCTTGTTTGTGTCTGTGTAGTCACCTGTTTATGGTTGCAGGGGTTGAGTCACAGCTCTTGTGTGTGTTTGTATTTATATAAAATATTAATAGGTTGGTAAGTGATGGGAGGGTAGGGGGGGTAGAGAGGAAGTTTCCCAGGTTGTGGCGCGCATGCGCGTCCCAACGTCGTAATAAATCTCTTCACTAGGTATATTGAGCGTGAAATGTAATATTCAGACATGGTGTTGTGTTCACTTTCATTAAACATGTGAAGGTGATAGGAAGAGTTGTAAATAATGAAGCACAATGAAAGGCTGATAACGTTACACATACCTTCGTTGTCTAATAGAAACAAGAATGGAGATATGTTGGCACTTGTAAAAGATACGAAAGAATACATCAAGAAGGTTAGTCACCACTAACAAAGACAACAAGAAGTTACAGTCGTAATATGAGACGTAAACCTCTGTATAAGCATATTAAAAATATTTTCCAACAACTAGTACTGAAACAGTGGAATGAGGCAGTAAGAGAGTACCACTGCATATATTTATCAAACTGTGGCAGTCCAGGACTCGACCCTACGAACATTGTACCGCCTCCAGAGGCAACACAATATACGCATCACCTTACCTCTGAACCAACGGTAAATTATTTAAAATCACTTGTTTCGTGATTTCATTGCTATTTAGACTGCTTGTTGAGGCGGGTTATTCAAACGGGAGGAGGCTGAAATTAATCCTTGAAATACCACTGTCCTCGGATCACGAGAGAAGTATGTATCTCAGTTGCATGCGCCATCTTTGAAGGATCGCTGGCTCAGAGGTAAGATGATCCGTACATTCTCTTGTCTCTGGAGGCGCTACAATCTTCGTAGGGTCGAGTCCAGGACTGCCGCAGTTTCGTAAATGATTTAAAATAACTTGTTTCGTGATTTCATTGTATGTATATATATATATATATATATATGTATATATATATATATATATATATATATATATATATATATATATATATATATATATATATATATATATATATATATATATATATATATATATATATGTCGTGCCGAATAGGCAGAACTTGCGATCTTGGCTTAAATAGCAACGCTCATCTTGCCATATAGGACAATCGAAAATTTGTGTATGCAATAATTTCGCCAAAATCATTCTGAACCTAACGAAAAAAATATATTTCACCGTTTGTTTAGTATTAAATTATTGTAAACAAATCTAAAATATATTTAGTTGGGTTAGGCTAAAATAAATTGCACTTGTTATAATAAGGTTAGGTAAGTTTTCTAAGAGTCTTTTGGTGCAAAATTAAATTTTTTTACATTAACATTAATAAAAAAAATGTATCTTTAAACGTATAAGAGTAAATTTTAAGGTAAAAAAAAAAGATCCAGTATTAGTTGTTGTAGGTGAAACTTAAACTGATGACGGTAAAGTAATAAACGAAATACTTAAGTTCCTATAAGAGGACTCTTGTGTTCTGTCAGCCCTTCACAGTACTCAGCGAGCCCTTCACAGTACTCAGCGAGCCCTTCACAGTACTCAGCGAGCCCTTCACAGTACTCAGCGAGCCCTTCACGGTACTCAGCGAGCCCTTCACAGTACTCAGCGAGCCCTTCACAGTACTCAGCGAGCCCTTCACGGTACTCAGCGAGCCCTTCACAGTACTCAGCGAGCCCTTCACTGTACTCAGCGAGCCCTTCACAGTACTCAGCGAGCCCTTCTCAGTACTCAGCGAGCCCTTCACGGTACTCAGCGAGCCCTTCACAGTACTCAGTGAGCCCTTCACAGTACTCAGCGAGCCCTTCACAGTACTCAGCGAGCCCTTCACGGTACTCAGCGAGCCCTTCACAGTACTCAGCCCTTCACAGTACTCAGCGAGCCCTTCACAGTACTCAGCGAGCCCTTCACAGTACTCAGCGAGCCCTTCACAGTACTCAGCGAGCCCTTCACAGTACTCAGCGAGCCCTTCACAGTACTCAGCGAGCCCTTCACAGTACTCAGCGAGCCCTTCACAGTACTCAGCGAGCCCTTCACAGTACTCAGCGAGCCCTTCACAGTACTCAGCGAGCCCTTCACAGTACTCAGCGAGCCCTTCACAGTACTCAGCGAGCCCTTCACAGTACTCAGCGAGCCCTTCACGGTACTCAGCGAGCCCTTCACGGTACTCAGTGAGCCCTTCACGGTACTCAGCGAGCCCTTCACAGTACTCAGCCCTTCACAGTACTCAGTGAGCCCTTCACAGTACTCAGCGAGCCCTTCACAGTACTCAGCGAGCCCTTCACAGTACTCAGCGAGCCCTTCACAGTACTCAGCGAGCCCTTCACAGTACTCAGCGAGCCCTTCACAGTACTCAGCGAGCCCTTCACAGTACTCAGCGAGCCCTTCACAGTACTCAGCGAGCCCTTCACGGTACTCAGAGAGCCCTTCACGGTACTCAGCGAGCCCTTCACAGTACTACTCAGTACTCGAGCCCCCAGTACTCAGTGAGCCATTCACAGGACTCAGCGAGCCCTTCACAGTACTCAGCGAGCCCTTCACAGTACTCAGCGAGCCCTTCACGGTACTCAGCGAGCCCTTCACAGTACTCAGCGAGCCCTTCACGGTACTCAGCGAGCCCTTCACAGTACTCAGCGAGCCCTTCACAGTACTCAGCGAGCCCTTCACGGTACTCAGCGAGCCCTTCACAGTACTCAGTGAGCCCTTCACAGTACTCAGAGAGACCTTCACAGTACTCAGCGAGCCCTTCACAGCGAGCCCTTCACAGTACTCAGCGAGCCCTTCACAGTACTCAGCGAGCCCTTCACAGTACTCAGCCAGCCCTTCAGTACTCAGCGAGCCCTTCACTGTACTCAGCGAGCCCTTCACTGTACTCAGCGAGCCCTTCACAGTACTCAGCCCTTCACAGTACTCAGCGAGCCCTTCACAGTACTCAGCGAGTCCTTCACAGTACTCAGCGAGCCCTTCACAGTACTCAGCGAGCCCTTCACAGTACTCAGCGAGCCCTTCACAGTACTCAGAGAGCCCTTCACAGTACTCAGCGAGCCCTTCACAGTACTCAGCGAGCCCTTCACAGTACTCAGCGAGCCCTTCACAGTACTCAGTGAGCCATTCACAGTACTCAGCGAGCCCTTCACAGTACTCAGCGAGCCCTTCACAGTACTCAGCGAGCCCTTCACGGTACTCAGCGAGCCCTTCACGGTACTCAGTGAGCCCTTCACAGTACTCAGCGAGCCCTTCACAGTACTCAGCCCTTCACAGTACTCAGCCCTTCACAGTACTCAGCGAGCCCTTCACAGTACTCATCGAGCCCTTCACAGTACTCAGCGAGCCATTCACAGTACTCAGCGAGCCCTTCACGGTACTCAGTGAGCCCTTCACGGTACTCAGCGAGCCCTTCACAGTACTCAGCGAGCCCTTCACAGTACTCAGCGAGCCCTTCACAGTACTCAGCGAGCCCTTCACAGTACTCAGCGAGCCCTTCACAGTACTCAGTGAGCCCTTCACAGTACTCAGCGAGCCCTTCACAGTACTCAGCGAGCCCTTCACAGTACTCAGTGAGCCCTTCACAGTACTCAGCCCTTCACGAGCCCTTCACAGTACTCAGCGAGCCCTTCAGCGAGCCCTTCACAATACTCAGCCAGCCCTTCACAGTACTCAGCAGCCCTTCACAGTACTCAGCGAGCCCTTCACAGTACTCAGCGAGCCCTTCACAGTACTCACGAGCCCTTCACAGTACTCAGCGAGCCCTTCACAGTACTCAGCGAGTCCTTCACAGTACTCAGCAGTCCTTCACAGTACTCAGCGAGTCCTTCACAGTACTCAGCGAGAGCCCTTCACAGTACTCAGCGAGCCCTTCACAGTACTCAGCGATCCCTTCACAGTACTCAGCGATCCCTTCACAGTACTCAGTGAGCCCTTCACAGTGAGCCCTTCACAGTACTCAGCGAGCCCTTCACAGTACTCAGCGAGCCCTTCACAGTACTCAGTGAGCCCATTCACAGTACTCAGCGAGCCCTTCACGGTACTCAGTGACACGGTACTCAGCGAGCCCTTCACAGTACTCAGTACTCAGTGAGCCCTTCACAGTACTCAGCGAGCCCTTCACAGTACTCAGCGAGCCCTTCACAGTACTCAGCGAGCCCTTCACAGTACTCAGTGAGCCCTTCACAGTACTCAGCGAGCCCTTCACAGTACTCAGCGAGCCCTTCACAGTACTCAGCCCTTCACAGTACTCAGTGAGCCCTTCACAGTACTCAGTGAGCCCTTCACAGTACTCAGTCAGCGAGCCCTTCACAGTACTCAGTCAGCGAGCCCTTCACAATACTCAGCCAGCCCTTCACAGTACTGTCAGCGAGCCCTTCACAGTACTCAGCGAGCCCTTCACAGTACTCAGCGAGCCCTTCACAGTACTCAGCGAGCCCTTCACAGTACTCAGCGAGTCCTTCACAGTACTCAGCGAGTCCTTCACAGTACTCAGCGAGTCCTTCACAGTACTCAGCGAGCCCTTCACAGTACTCAGCGAGCCCTTCACAGTACTCAGCGAGCCCTTCACAGTACTCAGCGATCCCTTCACAGTACTCAGCGATCCCTTCACAGTACTCAGTGAGCCCTTCACAGTACTCTGAGCCCTTCACAGTACTCGGCGAGCCCTTCACAGTACTCAGCGAGCCCTTCACAGTACTCAGCGAGCCCTTCACAGTACTCGGCGAGCCCTTCAAAGTACTCAGCGAGCCCTTCACAGTACTCAGCGAGCCCTTCACAATACTCAGCGAGCCCTTCACAGTACTCAGTGAGCCCTTCACAGTACTCAGTGAGCCCTTCACAGTACTCAATGAGCCCTTCACAGTACTCAGTGAGCCCTTCACAGTACTGTCAGCGAGCCCTTCACAGTACTCAGCGAGCCCTTCACAGTACTCAGTCACAGTCAACACTATTTTTATGAATGAAATTCAAGACTGCCAACCTGTTCAATACTTGTGACTCTGCTCCTGCTCCTGCTCCTGCCCCTGCTCCTGCTCCTGCCTCTGCCTCTGCCCATGCTCCTGTCCCTGCCTCTGCCCATGCTCCTGCCCCTGGTCCAAACAAACAGTTGATGGTATATCCATGTACTCTGCCCCTGGTCCAAACAAACAGTTGATGGTATATCCATGTACTCTGCCCCTGGTCCAAACAAACAGTTGATGGTATATCCATGTACTCTGCCCCTGGTCCAAACAAACAGTTGATGGTATATCCATGTACTCTGCGCCTGGTTCAAACAAACAGTTGATGGTATATCCATGTACTCTGCCCCTGGTCCAAACAAACAGTTGATGGTATATCCATGTACTCTGCCCCTGGTTCAAACAAACAGTTGATGGTATATCCATGTACTCTGCCCCTGGTCCAAACAAACAGTTGATGGTATATCCATGTACTCTGCCCCTGGTCCAAACAAACAGTTGATGGTATATCAATGTACTCTGCCCCTGGTCCAAACAAACAGTTGATGGTATATCCATGTACTCTGCCCCTGGTTCAAACAAACAGTTGATGGTATATCCATGTACTCTGCCCCTGGTCCAAACAAACAGTTGATGGTATATCAATGTACTCTGCTCCTGGTTCAAACAAACAGTTGATGGTATATCCATGTACTCTGCCCCTGGTTCAAACAAACAGTTGATGGTATATCAATGTACTCTGCCCCTGGTCCAAACAAACAGTTGATGGTATATCCATGTACTCTGCCCCTGGTTCAAACAAACAGTTGATGGTATATCCATGTTCTCTGCCCCTGGTCCAAACAAACAGTTGATGGTATATCAATGTACTCTGCTCCTGGTTCAAACAAACAGTTGATGGTATATCCATGTACTCTGCCCCTGGTCCAAACAAACAGTTGATGGTATATCAATGTACTCTGCTCCTGGTTCAAACAAACAGTTGATGGTATATCCATGTACTCTGCCCCTGGTTCAAACAAACAGTTGATGGTATATCAATGTACTCTGCCCCTGGTTCAAACAAACAGTTGATGGTATATCCATGTACTCTGCCCCTGGTTCAAACAAACAGTTGATGGTATATCAATGTACTCTGCTCCTGGTTCAAACAAACAGTTGATGGTATATCAATGTACTCTGCTCCTGGTTCAAACAAACAGTTGATGGTATATCAATGTACTCTGCTCCTGGTTCAAACAAACAGTTGATGGTATATCAATGTATTCTGCTCCTGGTTCAAACAAACAGTTGATGGTATATCCATGTACTCTGCCCCTGGTTCAAACAAACAGTTGATGGTATATCCATGTACTCTGCTCCTGGTTCAAACAAACAGTTGATGGTATATCCATGTACTCTGCTCCTGGTTCAAACAAACAGTTGATGGTATATCAATGTACTCTGCCCCTGGTTCACACTGCTGTAACTCAGTCTTTATCAAAACCCGAAAACAAATTCTAGCGTGCCTTAAATATCGTATGAAGACGGAGTCTGAGCACAGTTAACACCAGTGATAGTCTAGACACAGGTATCATCCACAGTTATTAACACCAGTGATACAGTCTAGACACAGGTGTCATCCACAGTTATTAACACCAGCGATGTAGTCCGGATCAGTGCTGTTTCTGGTTTATGTGAACGACCTACCCTGATGGAACTGAGTTAGATGTATCTCAGTTCGCTGATGATATAAAACTATTGAGGAGAATACAAACAGATGGGGACAGGGATGTGGACAACCTGAAGGGTTGGTCAGACAAGTGGTTGCTTGAATTGAACTCCAGCAGATGCAAGGAAAGTTGACAGCAGACCGGACACGGTGTATAGCTCGGGGGACAGACTGCAGACCTCATTCAAGGAGGGCCTGAGAGTAAGCATAGTGCCTAGCATATCACCAGAGGCTCACGTTAACCGAATAGCTTCTGCAGTCAGTGCTCGCTGGCAAAACTGAGAGTGACCTTTAGGAATCTCAACAGTCATTCCGAGCGTTTTATAAATGTCAGGCCCATCTTGGAGTACGCAGCACCAGCATGGAGCCTACACCTGAAGAAGCATCTTTAGAAACTGGAGAAAGTTCTGAAGTGTGCAACGAGACTACTTCTAGAGCTAAGAGGTATAAGCTACAAAGAGAGGCTAGAGGACTTGAATCTAACGACCCTGAAGGGCAGAAAGACCGAACATAATAACAATATACAAAATACTCAAAGGAATTGATAGGACAGACAGGCACAGGGAAATAGGTACTCGGGGGCACAGCTGGAAGTTAGACACACATAAATCATATGGAAGTCAGTCTCAGGATACTTAACCAGTGGAATAACCTGGTGGAGGCAGATACACGCTATACATAATTTTAAGAATAGGTACGATAGTACCCACGAGGCTAGGAGAGAAAGAGTCTGGCTAGCAGAAAGTTGAGAGGCGGAGCCAGGAGCTACGACTCGATCCACTGCACCCACATATAAGTGAATACGTAGGTACACACACACTACACACACACTACACACACACTACACACACACTACACACACACTACACACACACTACACACACACTACACACACACTACACACACACACACTACACACACACACACTACACACACACACACTACACACACACACACTACACACACACACACTACACACACACACACTACACACACACACACTACACACACACACACTACACACACACACACTACACACACACACACTACACACACACACACTACACACACACACACTACACACACACACACACTACACACACACACACACACTACACACACTACACACACACACTACACACACACACTACACACACACTACACACACACACTACACACACACACTACACACACACACTACACACACACACTACACACACTACACACACACACTACACACACACACTACACACACACACTACACACACACACTACACACACACACTACACACACACACACACTACACACACTACACACACACTACACACACACTACACACACACTACACACACACACTACACACACACACTACACACACACACTACACACACTACACACTACACACACTACACACTACACACACTACACACACTACACACACTACACACACTACACACACTACACACACTACACACACTACACACACTACACACACTACACACACACACACTACACACTACACACTACACACACACACACACACACACACACACTACACACACACACTACACACACACACTACACACACACACTACACACACACACTACACACACTGGTATAAACCTTGGTAATAAATACCGACAAGTTGGTTTAGAAAGACACGTAAGCAAACACTAACATATTTATTAGAAAACGTTTCGGTCCTGGGACCTTGATCACTTCTAACATACAGAGGTAGAAAGTCACACCTCACTCTCCGCCTATATATATAATGTCTTTCTACCTCTGTATGTTAGAAGTGATCAAGGTCCCAGGACCGAAACGTTTTCTAATAAATATGTTAGTGTTTGCTTACGTGTCTTTCTAAACCAACTACACACACACTACACACACACACTCGGTATTGAAAATTGTGTGAGAAAGGTAAAGCTTTTGAAAGTCAGAAGTTGGTCCAGACAAATTTCTTTTTAACTCATTATTGCCGTATTTGACTGTGTTGATTGTATGTTGCGAGAACGAAGGGAGGGAGGGAGTGTGAGGGAAGGAGGACGATGGTGACATTGGTGTGTTCATGATCACTTAGTGGTGATGGTGAGATGGGATGGATATGTGTGTGTGTGTGTTAGTGTAGTGTAGTTCAGTGTAGTGTGGTAAGGCTTGGTGCTGCTACCAGTATTGATTGTAGCAGTGTCACACCATGAGAGTAGTGTTGGTCCTGGTGCCCACATACTCCTGCCCAGCTGCTCCACTACCTTCCTCAACAACTCTCACTTTGTGTCTCGCTGCTGCTGCTGCTCCCTCTACTCTCATCTACTCTCTCTCTCTCTCTCTCTCTCTCTCTCTCTCTCTCTCTCTCTCTCTCTCTCATGATCATGATCATGATCATGATCATCACTGCCTCGTCTGCGTTTTGTTTCAGCTTTTTAGTTTACCCAGATTTGTTGTCTTGTATTTTCCCTCCATTCTTTCCTGCCCATCTCTCTCTTTATCTTTACTACACACACACACACCCTACACACACCCTACACACACCCTACACACACCCTACACACACACCCTACACACACACCCTACACACACCCTACACACACCCTACACACACCCTACACACACCCTACACACACCCTACACACACCCTACACACACCCTACACACACCCTACACACACCCTACACACACCCTACACACACCCTACACGTACACCCTACACGTACACCCTACACGTACACCCTACACGTACACTACACACACACACACACACACTACACACTACACACTACACATACACACACACACACACACACACACACACACACACACACACACACACACACACACACACACACACACACACAACCATGCTAGACTGGTCTACTAGCCCACTTCAGGCAGCTTCTGCACGAACTGAAACATTCACACTTATGTAGTATATCTCTTAAGTCATTTCCAAAGTTTAGCCAAGTATTAACATTCATGGCTTCACTTAGCACTTTCTTACACTCAGCTGCTTCACGTCAACTGTCACATTTTGTTCACTGTCCAATGTGTTGTGATGGATTATGATCATCTCAACATGTGTACATCATCTGTTGAGAAATGGGATTACCAGCTAAGTTTAAATATAGGGAAACTTAACTTAGAAAGACAGCTCATCGCCTGCACAGCCGCCCCTGCAGACGAGGTCTTGAGGAGCTGTCGAAGTCATCTCTCAACGGGCTGTAATGAGTTATAATTTGTAAGATTATAAATTACCCCTAGGGGGTGTTATGTCAGCATATTTCATTCACTGATGGCTGACAAACTTACTTGTGTGGACTCAATGGTCCGCATATCACCGGGGTTTATGATAAGTGACTAACTCACGACTTTATACTCAACTGTGCATGTTGAGAAATGGCATTACCAGTTAAGTTTAAATAGTTTGTACTTAACTTAGAAAGACAGCTCGTCGCCTGCACAGCCGCCCCTGCAGACGAGGTCTTGAGAAGCTGTCGAAGTCATCTCTCAACGGGCTGTAAAGATTTATAATTTGTAAGATTATAAATTACCCCTAGGGGGTGTTATGTCAGCATATTTCATTCACTTATTGCTGACAAATTACATACTTGTTTGGACTCAAAAGTCTGCACCTTACTGCCGACTATAGGTTGATTACAACTCCTTGCAACTCAAGAACTGTGCAGTCCCCCGTACTACAAGAAATTCGTAACCTACCTTACTCTTGTAGCGTGAGCTATGGTGTTCTTCACACCTTCGACAGGTATCGGTGACTTGATAGAAGCTGAAGTGTCCTTGGATGTCCACGTCTTCCATAGTCTAGGAATACGCACACTGGTACACTATGTTCCACAAGATTTGTCTTTATTATTCACAATCTTATCACTAAAGAAGCTGATCACACTTCTCTTAAGTGTTTATTGTGTTTTATGAGACACTTTGTTCACACTAACGCACAGATCGTTCTTTGTTGGTTATCCTGGCGTCAGTGTCACTCTCAGTAGAGTCAAAAGTAATCTGAAGACGCCACAGCGCCCCACGCCATTACTCTCCTAGCACAAAGGAAAAGCTGACCTAGTACTTTTGCTTCCTTGCCACTTCCTCGATGAAGCAAAGCAGAATGTTTGATTCTTGCTGTCTTAAGCATAGACAACAATGTCCACTATCTTTACTATGGTAATAAAGTGGGAGCAGGATTTTCCTTAATTGTCCTGCTAAGGTAAGAGATGAACTGTCTTTTATTAAGCTACACTTTGCAACACAGGACCGCACTGAGCGTCAAGCCACGTCACATACTGGTACTGCATCTGGGGTCAATTACTCACTGTAGCAGTAAACAAGATATTTGCCCCTTCTGAGAGGGCTGGGCCCCTCAGGGCTGAAAGGGGCTGATACCCCCCTCCTGGAGAAATTTTCTCCACAGCGCAGTCAATAGTAGTACATCACGAGTTAGAACACTTCGGTATCTGTATCTGACCCGTAATTACGCCCGGATATCCGTTGAGTTGATTGAAGAATAGTGTTCTTTGAAGAATGTCGCACTACACTCTGTTGGATCGCAACACTCGTTGTTACACTGTTCATCAATAATTGTTCACACAATATCACTGAAGAAGCTGATCACACTTCTCTGTAAGTGTTTATTGTGTTTTGTGAGACACTTTTTCACACTAACGCACAGATCGTTCTTTGTTGGTTATCCTGGCATCAGTGTCACTCTCAGTAGAGTCAAAAGTAATCTGAAGACGCCACAGCACCCCACGCCGTTACTGCCCCCAGCACAAAGGAAAAGCTGACCTAGTACTTTTTGCTTCCTTGCCACTTCCTCGATGAAGCAAAGCAGAATGTTTGTTTCTTGCTGTCTTAAGCATAGACAACAATGTACACTATCTTTACCATGGTAATAAAGTGGGAGCAGGATTTTCCTTAATTGTCCTGCTAAGGTAAGAGATGAACTGTCTTTTATTAAGCTACACTTTGCAACACAGGACCGCACGGAGCGTCGAGCCACGTCACATACTGGTACTGCATCTGGGGTCAATTACTTGCTGTAGCAGTAAACAAGATATTTGCCCCTTCTGAGAGGGCTGGGCCCCTCAGGGCTGAAAGGGGCTGAAGGGGGCTGATACCCCCCTCCTGGAGAAAATTTCTCCACACTGGGGGGCGGCGGAGGTTCGCTGCAGGTGAACTATTCATCACTTAACATTAATTTGATTTTTTCACTCGCCACCACTGCTGCTTGTCTTTTCTGAACAACTTTAGTCTGTGGTTTCTGGAGAATCACTAATTTTGTTTTTAACACTGTAATTCTAATGGCACTAGTTTATTTATTGTCCGCTTATTCACTACACCTTTGCTTAAAACATCAACTGTCCTGATGATTCCATCTGCATCAGGATATATGGTCACAATTTTTCCAAGTGGCCATTGGGACCTTGGACCATCATTGTCAATAATGACTATGTCACCAGGTCTTAAACTTATGATTTTCAGGAACACCAGCTCCATAGAAGTGTTCTCTCAATGAGGTGAGATAGTCTTCTCGCCAAATTTTCTCCCAACATTCAATCACTTTATTAAGGTGTTTGAATTTACGTCTGAGTTGCTCAGGTTCGAAATAAGTAGGATCCTCTATGATTTCTTTATCATTCGACCCTTCTGCCATTGAGTAAATGAGATGGACTTAACACTCTAAATTGTCCAGATCATCGGTAACATAAGTTAGAGGTCTGTTGTTGACTCTATTTTCTATTTCAGTCACAACTGTACGGAATTCTTCTAAGTCTATTCTCTGACGATGAAGAGTCTTCCTTAAACAACGTTTTACAATGCCGATCATTCTTTCATAAAATCCGCCGTGCCATGGAGATTTAGGAGGAATGTATCTCCAACGACAACTGCGTTGATTCAGCATCTGTTGTACTTCTGGTTGATCAAAGATCTTGCTTATATAAGCAGCACCAGCAACAAAGTTCGTTGCATTATCTGAAATCATCAGTCTGGGACATGCCCTTCTGGCTGCAAACCGTCTGAATAATTTGATAAAGGTTTCAGCAGACATGTCAGTGGCTACTTCTAGATGTACTGCTCTAGTCGTAGCACAAGTGAACAAACAGATGTACACCTTGATGGGAACTTTGTCAACTGTTTTGGTTAAAATTATTGGTCCAGTGTAATCTACACCTGTCACCTCAAATGGAGTGATATGACACTTTCAGAGGGATATGGAGGTGGACCTGGATACTGACATACTCGCATATCATAGTGACGACAAGTAATAGTCCCTTATTTGTTTTTTCACACTTTGTCGACCTTGAGGTATCCAGTAGGACTGTTGTATATGACAGTGTTTCAGCTACCCCACCATGTAACACGTTACTGTGGGCGTTTTGCACAATCAGTTTTGTTAGCCAATGATTCTTGGGGATCAATATTGGATGTATGGCTTCTTTAGGTAGTGAAGAATTATGAATTCTTCCTCGACATCTTATAATCTTTTCTGAGTCGAGATAAAGTCCTAAAGAATTAATCATATCAGGTTTCTTTGGGGATTTATCTTGTGTTTCTAGAAATTTGTATTCTGTAGAGAAAACATCTTTCTGTATTAGTTTCACCCAGTATTTAATGGGTTCAAGATATTTATAATCAGGTTTTATTCCTTTAATGAATTTATGGACAAGAGCTGTAACTCTTAAGAGTTTACCCAAAGATGAGTATTTAGATCCATCAATGACTATTTCTGTTGTGTCTGCAGTATTTACACAACTTATTTCTACTGTGTTCAAGCAGACTGTTTCTTCTGGCATAATGTGAGCTTTTTGCTGAGGCCAGTTATTTTCATTAGAGAGCCAGTTCGGTCCGTGGAGCCATAATTTATTATCCACAAATTTCTTGAGTGGGACACCACGTGACATGTCAGCTGGATTCTCTTGGGTAGAGACGTGGAGAAAGAGATAAACTCTCTGCATCTCTTTTATTTCTGCTACTCTATTCTGTACATAGACCAGCTTACTCTTATTATTTCTTAACCACTGGAGAACTGCTTCATTATCACTCCAGATCACGGTTTTCTCAATAGTGAGATGATCAAGTACTTTGTTGAGATACAGCTAATTTTGTACCTGCATAGAGTGCTGTCAGTTCCAATTGTGGTACTGTTCTGACCTTCAAGGGTGCTACCCTGGCCTTTGAAGTAATTAGTGTACTTCCTTCAGCATTACTCATGTAAGCTACGGCGCCATAACCTCTGGTTGACGCATCACAGAACACATGTAATGTGTAATTGTTTCCCTCTTGACCTATTTGTCTGGGAAATGTAATTTGATGAAGTTGTTTAAACTCCTTGGATATTTCATCCCATGCTTGACTCATTTCTAGAGGCAAGTTCTCATCCCATCCAATTTTGAGTTTCCATGCATCTCGCATAAGCATTTTACCCTTTATGGTAATTGGTGAGACGAGTCCTAGAGGATCAAAACAGTGATACCTCTGACAGTAAACTACGTTTAGTGAGTGTACTGCATGATTTATTGTTTATCTTTTTGAGACTCAAAGTATCTTCCTGTGTGTTCCAATTAAGTCCCAGCATATTGTTGCAATCAGGAATTTCAGCTTCAGGGAAATCTTCTTTGATAAGTTCCCTTAATTGCATTGAATTAGTATTCCACATCCTTAGAAGCATATTTGCTTCCTTCATCTCCTTGTTAGCTTCTCTGTATAAGGATTTCAAATCCTCCTCTTTATTCACAGTACCTTGAAGATTGTCCACATAGAAACTTTTCAAGATTTCTTTGAAGGGACTTTCAAATTTCTTCAAATGTGTATTTAGAGTAGCGTCTAGTAAGAATGGAGAGGATGTTGCACTAAATAATACTGATTTGAAACGATAAGTTTTCACAGGACTTTGAGGATCATGTGGATTTTCAGGCCACAAGAATCGAGTATAATCTCTATCTATTTCTTGTAGTCCTACTCTTAAGAAAGCTTTGGAAATATCAGCCGTGTAGGCATATGGGTTTGTGCAAAATTTCATAAGCACGTCTCCAAGCTTCTCAGTTAGTGAGGGTCCGGTCATCAGACAGTCATTAAGACTTGCTACATCTTTATTTGCACGTGCGCTGCAATTATATACAACACGTAGTGAAGTGGTTTCAGAATCTTTTCTGACTCCATGGTGCGGGAGATAATGAGCGTCTGTCTTCAACTTGTCTTCGACTATTTCCTCAATGAATTTATTGTCCAACTGTTCTTGTATGATATTATCATAGACAGTCAGTAGCTCTGGATTCTTCCTGAGCTCATGTATTTGTGCTTTCATCTGTCCGAAAGCCATGCGATAATTGCTAGGCAGATGTGGTGGATTTAATTTCCATGGTAACCTAACCCAATACTGTCCATCTTTATATTTGACAGTATCCAAATATTGGTTATAAGACTGAGACTCTTGTGGGCTTGGTTTATTTACATCAATACCTATCGCATCTAAATCCCACAACTTATCAACTGGTTCATTCATTTCTTCCAGTAATGACAATTTTTGTTGTGGTACATGATCAGCGGTTATTCTCGTAACTAGTACATTTTCCACTGAATCAATATCAGCTTCTTTCCCACTTTGAGAGGGAATGGGACCACATATCATGTGGCCTCCTCCTGTTTTCAGCAAGTGAACATCATGTTTACTTACTATATTTTGCACAAAACATTGATAATAATCACTTCCAATGATTAAATCAATTGGACTAATAGTGTCCGTCTGTATGTCAGGACAGGCTAACTTGACCTTAGCTGCTTTCAGTGCTGCAACTGTTTCTTTTAATCCCTGGATCTGCACAGACTTAGGCAAATCATCTACTACCACAGCTTCTACTGTCTTTTTCCTGTTTCCTAGACCAACAGTGATTCTGGCTAGGTCATATGTCTGTTTACCAGAATTGTGGAAAAAACCAGCTATATCTTTTGGCATAGGGTTGTTTATTCAGTTTCTGCAACACTGTTCTTCTTATGAAGGACCTTTGTGAGCCTTGATCAAATAGTGTTAGCACATTGGTTTTGTGTAATTTATTAGATAACTCAATTCGAGCTATCGGGAGAGCAGTTGCTTTAAACTTATCTCTCACATTTAATGCTGTTGCTTGTTGACTTCCTGATTCTGTGGAAGTCTTCGGCTGTTCAGCAAAAGTATTTGGGCATAATGCTGTATGATGCATACCCTTGCATTTAAAACACTTCTTCAGTGAGCATTTACCTCCCTTATGTTCACCTAAACACTTGATGCACCTTTTCAGCTGATGAACACGTTGTTTACGTGCCTCCATTGATGTGTATTGACTACAATACTGTGCCCAATGTGTTCCATCACAAAGTACACATTTTGGAGTACGTTTATGTGTGACAGTCTGTTTACTGTCTGTTGTATTCACAGCTTGATAAATGCCTATATGGGATTTCCCATTCTGTGTTTTAGTGGGAGTAGTTATACTCTTTTTATACTGAGTTGAAGGTTTATTATCCACGCGATTTGTGGATTTTTCCTCTTGTCTCGTTGCTTGCATGCATGAAACTATTGTTTGTAAACCATTGCTAATTTCTTCACAAGTGAAATAGCGTTTATTGAACATAATATTTAATCGTTCAATAGTTTGTGGTGACAGCTTATCTTGTACAATACCACTGATAAACCAATCACATTGTCTTAGGTCATATTTAGCATCCAGAGATCTGAGACTATTGTCTAATGTGATTCGAAATGCCTGTAAGTCTGAAAAACAATGTTTGGGTGGCTTCAAGCTTGATATTAAGACTGCATGTCTAACTCTGGCCTTGTCAGCATCAAAGTAATTGTCTGCTAAGACACGTAAGGCTATTTGATAATTGCCTTTAACCACCGGAAATGACTTAATCAGTTCATAGGGTTCTCCCTTCACAAGACATTTAAGGTAATTGAACTTAGCAATCTCATCTATGTCAGTTCGTGAATTTACTATGGATTGAAAACCACTAATGAATTCTTCATAATTATGACCTTGGAAAATAGGTAATGACAAGGTAGGTAAGCTTGGTAATGGGACACTTGTTGTTGTTACAGGTGTAACAGGTGTTTGACCACTAGTTACAGTAGATCTGTGTGACAGAGTTTTACGGCAGATAGCCTGTACTCCTGTCCACCTTAATTGTTGATTACTATATGTATCCAAAACATTTTTAATTTCATCCTCAGATGGGTCTGATTCAAGATATTTATTTTCATAATGTGTATAGTCTGAATTAATTATTTCCAGACGTTGTGTAAGTAATTCAAATTTGACCTCAAGATCATCAAAATCTATGTTTGTATCTTGAGTTAATCCTATACAGACTGAAATTAGATTTTCTAATTGTGTAATCTTAGTCTGTAAAGACTGAAACTGAGTTTTCAAACAAGCCATTTTAATGGTATATCGAAAATTCTAGCACCACACTTAGAATGTTTAAAAAACACTGTACTGCTATAAACAGCTAAGTTTTTGTTATGCTTAAGTCAGCAATAATCGAGTCAGACACTACTGACCTACTAAGCTTAACCTCAGGGTCAATGACCATGAAGGGTACACAGTACATGTGGCTGGTGTTTATGGCTCGAGTTTGCTGTGTCAGCCTGACCACGATGATTAATCGTAAATAACGATGTTATACACTTCATTCACTATACACTATAAATGTCACTGTATAACTGTAAATCACACATGAATATTACTTACACATATATAAATGTCACTGTTAATATATATTTGAAAGCTTACACTTTATATATAAGTTCCTTTAATATAACAGGTATATCTTTAAGAAACAAACTTTAACACAATCTTGTCTCTTAATTTCTGTCTATAAACATTATGAACACTGTGTATATACACTCAGACAAACTGAACATCAGTTGGGTTGTTGTAGTCAGCGATTTTCGAGATTGGAGCAGTGGATGCAGGGTGCCATCCCCCGTTTTCTTGTTGGGTGAGTCACTCAGCTCCCGTTTTCTTTGGGTGAACGCTGGATGAGCGCCCGTTTTCTTTTGGCTGCCCATTCTCTGTGATTGAGTCTGGAGGGACTCATTTATACTGATTTAAATTGTAAAACACTAGTTTTACAGCTTTTTTCGAAGGACCTTGGCTCGCAGGTTATTTGTACACTGTAGTACAACGTATTTGGACCACAGTGTGGCCTTTATCCGGTTCGAGCACGACCAATATGTTGAGAAAAGGGATTACCAGCTAAGTTTAAATATAGGGAAACTTAACTTAGAAAGACAGCTCATCGCCTGCACAGCCGCCCCTGCAGACGAGGTCTTGAGAAGCTGTCGAAGTCATCTCTCAACGGGCTGTAATGAGTTATAATTTGTAAGATTATAAATTACCCCTAGGGGGTGTTATGTCAGCATATTTCATTCACTGATGGCTGACAAACTTACTTGTGTGGACTCAATGGTCCGCATATCACCGGGGTTTATGATAAGTGACTAACTCACGACTTTATACTCAACTGCACAGTCAATAGTAGTACATCACGAGTTAGAACACTTACTTGGGTATATGTATCAGGCCCGTAATTATGCCCGGATATCTGTTGAGTTGATTGAAGAATAGTGTTCTTTGAAGAATGTCGCACTACACTCTGTTGGATCGCAACACTCGTTGTTACACTGTTCATCAATAATTGTTCACACAATATCACTGAAGAAGCTGATCACACTTCTCTGTAAGTGTTTATTGTGTTTTGTGAGACACTTTTTCACACTAACGCACAGATCGTTCTTTGTTGGTTATCCTGGCGTCAGTGTCACTCTCAGTAGAGTCAAAAGTAATCTGAAGACGCCACAGCACCCCACGCCGTTACTGCCCCCAGCACAAAGGAAAAGCTGACCTAGTACTTTTTGCTTCCTTGCCACTTCCTCGATGAAGCAAAGCAGAATGTTTGTTTCTTGCTGTCTTAAGCATAGACAACAATGTACACTATCTTTACCATGGTAATAAAGTGGGAGCAGGATTTTCCTTAATTGTCCTGCTAAGGTAAGAGATGAACTGTCTTTTATTAAGCTACACTTTGCAACACAGGACCGCACTGAGCGTCGAGCCACGTCACATACTGGTACTGCATCTGGGGTCAATTACTCGCTGTAGCAGTAAACAAGATATTTGCCCCTTCTGAGAGGGCTGGGCCCCTCAGGGCTGAAGGGGGCTGATACCCCCCTCCTGGAGAAAATTTCTCCACATCAGTGTTCATCTCAACACGTGCACATCACCAGTGGTCATCTCAACATGTGTACATCATCAGTGTTCATCTCAACACGTGCACATCACCAGCGGCCATCTCAACATGTAACACGTGTACATCATCAGTGGCCATCTCAACACGTACATAATCAGTTCGTCTCAATACGTGTACATAATCAGTGGCATGTGATTTGTTTGAGGACTGTGTGATACCTGATGTTGACATTAAGAAAGGTAGTCAGGCTACAGTCTGCCCGGTCTTGTTGTATATTAATTGTCTCGTGGTGTGGACCGCTGGTCCAGGTGGGGGTATTTGTGAATATTGACCTGGTATATATCTCTCCCCAGGCATATATGCTTGATACTCTTGCCCTCACTCTCCCCGGTGTCCCCTCCCTGGTGTCCCCTCCCTGGTGTCCCCTCCCTGGTGTCCCCTCCCTGGTGTTCCCCTCCCTGGTGTTCCCCTGCCTGGTGTTCCCCTCCCTGGTGTTCCCCTGCCTGGTGTCCCCTCTGAGGTGGTAGCACTACCGGGTCCATGAGAGTGAAGGAAGGTACCGCATCATGCAACCCTTTGACCTGACTCTCTTATGCTACATTAGCACTGCTGTGTTAGTGGTGGTACACCAGCACTACTGTGTTAGTGGTGGTACACCAGCACTGCTGTGTTAGTGGTGGTACACCAGCACTGCTGTGTTAGTGGTGGTACACCAGCACTGCTGTGTTAGTGGTGGTACACCAGCACTGCTGTGTTAGTGGTGGTACACCAGCACTGCTGTGTTAGTGGTGGTACACCAGCACTGCTGTGTTAGTGATGGTACACCAGCACTGCTGTGTTAGTGGTGGTACACCAGCACTGCTGAGTTAGTGGTGGTACACCAGCACTGCTGTGTTAGTGGTGGTACACCAGCACTGCTGAGTTAGTGGTGGTACACCAGCACTGCTGTGTTAGTGGTGGTACACCAGCACTGCTGTGTTAGTGGTGGTACACCAGCACTGCTGTGTTAGTGGTGGTACACCAGCACTGCTGTGTTAGTGGTGGTACACCAGCACTGCTGTGTTAGTGGTGGTACACCAGCACTACTGTGTTAGTGGTGGTACACCAGCACTGCTGTGTTAGTGGTGGTACACCAGCACTGCTGTGTTAGTGGTGGTACACCAGCACTGCTGTGTTAGTGGTGGTACACCAGCACTGCTGTGTTAGTGGTGGTACACCAGCACTGCTGTGTTAGTGGTGGTACACCAGCACTGCTGTGTTAGTGGTGGTACACCAGCACTGCTGTGTTAGTGGTGGTACACCAGCACTGCTGTGTTAGTGGTGGTACACCAGCACTGCTGTGTTAGTGGTGGTACACCAGCACTGCTGTGTTAGTGGTGGTACACCAGCACTGCTGTGTTAGTGGTGGTACACCAGCACTGCTGTGTTAGTGGTGGTACACCAGCACTGCTGTGTTAGTGGTGGTACACCAGCACTGCTGTGTTAGTGGTGGTACACCAGCACTGCTGTGTTAGTGGTGGTACACCAGCACTGCTGTGTTAGTGGTGGTACACCAGCACTGCTGTGTTAGTGGTGGTACACCAGCACTGCTGTGTTAGTGGTGGTACACCAGCACTGCTGTGTTAGTGGTGGTACACCAGCACTGCTGTGTTAGTGGTGGTACACCAGCACTGCTGTGTTAGTGGTGGTACACCAGCACTGCTGTGTTAGTGGTGGTACACCAGCACTGCTGTGTTAGTGGTGGTACACCAGCACTGCTGTGTTAGTGGTGGTACACCAGCACTGCTGTGTTAGTGGTGGTACACCAGCACTGCTGTGTTAGTGGTGGTACACCAGCACTGCTGTGTTAGTGGTGGTACACCAGCACTGCTGTGTTAGTGGTGGTACACCAGCACTGCTGTGTTAGTGGTGGTACACCAGCACTGCTGTGTTAGTGGTGGTACACCAGCACTGCTGTGTTAGTGGTGGTACACCAGCACTGCTGTGTTAGTGGTGGTACACCAGCACTGCTGTGTTAGTGGTGGTACACCAGCACTGCTGTGTTAGTGGTGGTACACCAGCACTGCTGTGTTAGTGGTGGTACACCAGCACTGCTGTGTTAGTGGTGGTACACCAGCACTGCTGTGTTAGTGGTGGTACACCAGCACTGCTGTGTTAGTGGTGGTACACCAGCACTGCTGTGTTAGTGGTGGTACACCAGCACTGCTGTGTTAGTGGTGGTACACCAGCACTGCTGTGTTAGTGGTGGTACACCAGTATCGCACCTTTCCTTAAAGCTGTGTATTAATTCTGCTTCTACCGCTTCACGTGCGCCCTCACGCCTACGCACGTTGGCTGGTGTACATTAAAATACTCTCTCAACTGCACACCCCTCCCCTTCCCACCTGCACACCCCTTCCCACCTGCACACCCCTCCCCTTCCCACCTGCACATCCCTCCCCGTCCCACCTGCACACCTCTTCCCACCTGCACACCCCTCCCCTTCCCACCTGCACACCCCTCCCCGTCCCACCTGCACACCCCTCCCCGGCCCACCTGCACACCCCTTCCCACCTGCACACCCCTTCCCACCTGCACACCCCTTCCCACCTGCACACCCCCTCCCACCTGCACACCCCCTCCCACCTGCACACCCCCTCCCCACCTGCACACCCCTCCCCACCTGCACACCCCTCCCCACCTGAACACCCCTCCCCACCTGCACACCCCTCCCCACCTGCACACCCCTCCCCTTCCCACCTGCACACCCCTTCCCACCTGCACACCCCTCCCCTTCCCACCTGCACACCCCTCCCCTTCCCACCTGCACACCCTTCCACTTCCCACCTGCACACCCTTCCACTTCCCACCTGCACACCCCTCCACTTCCCACCTGCACACCCCTCCCCTGCACACCCCTCCACTTCCCACCTGCACACCCCTCCCCTTCCCACCTGCACACCCCTCCCCTTCCCACTTGCACACCCCTACCCTTCCCTCTCCACACCCCTACCCTTCCCTTTCAACACCCCTTCCCTTCCCACCTGCACACCCCTCCACTTCCCACTTGCACACCCCTCCTTCCCTCTCCACAACCCTCCCCTTCCCACCTGTACACCCCTCCCCTTCCCTCTCCACACCCCTTCCCTTCCCACCTTCACACCCCTCCCCTTCCCTCTCCACACCCCTCCCCTTCCCACCTGCACACCCCTCCCCTTCCTTCTCCACACCCCTCCCCTTCCCACCTCCACGCCCCTCCCACCTCCACACCCCTCCCCCGTTCTCCCACACACGACCTCCCACACCCCACCCCCATTCTCCCACACCCTCCACTCCCTACACACACCCGTCCCCTCCCCATTCTCCCACACACGACCTCCCACACCCTCCACTCCCTACACACACCCGTCCCCTCCCCTTTCCATACTCCTCCCCCTCCACACCCCACCCCCCTTCCCCACCCTCAACCGCCCACACTCTCAGCCTCCCTCACACTCCCCTCCCCACATTCTCCCCTCCTCACAGTCTCCTTCCCCAAACTCCCAATCCCTTGCTTCTGATACCATAATACCGACACCAGCTGCTGGTTACACACAGACACACCAGCTACTGGTCACACACCAGCTGCTGGTTGCACACACACGCCAGCTGCTGGTTGCACACACACGCCAGCTGCTGGTCACACACACGCTAGCTGTTGGTCACACACACACACCAGCTACTGGTCACACACACACCAGCTACTGGTCACACACACACCAGCTACTGGTCACACACACACCAGCTACTGGTCACACACACACACACCAGCTACTGGTCACACAGACACACCAGCTGCTGGTCACACAGACACACCAGCTGCTGGTCACACACACACCAGCTGCTGGTCACACAGACACACCAGCTGCTGGTCACACAGGCATACTAGCTGCTGGTCACACACACACCAGCTGCTGGTCACACACACACACACACACACACACACACACACACACACACACACACACACACACTAGCTGCTAGTCACACACGCACCAGCTGCTGGCCACACACACGCGCGAGCGCGCCAGCTGCTGGTCACAGGGACACACCAGCTGCTGGTCACAGAGACGCACCAGCTGGTCACACACACCAGCTGCTGGTCACAGACACACCAGCTGCTGGTCACAGAGAGACACCAGCTGCTGGTCACAGAGAGACACCAGCTGCTGGTCACAGAGAGACACCAGCTGCTGGTCACAGAGAGACACCAGCTGCTGGTCACAGAGACACCAGCTGCTGGTCACAGAGACACCAGCTGCTGGTCACAGAGAGACACCAGCTGCTGGTCAGAGAGAGACACCAGCTGCTGGTCACAGAGAGACACCAGCTGCTGGTCACAGAGAGACACCAGCTGCTGGTCACAGAGAGACACCAGCTGCTGGTCACAGAGAGACACCAGCTGCTGGTCACAGAGAGACACCAGCTGCTGGTCACAGAGAGACACCAGCTGCTGGTCACAGAGAGACACCAGCTGCTGGTCACAGAGAGACACCAGCTGCTGGTCACAGAGAGACACCAGCTGCTGGTCACAGAGAGACACCAGCTGCTGGTCACAGAGAGACACCAGCTGCTGGTCACAGAGAGACACCAGCTGCTGGTCACAGAGAGACACCAGCTGCTGGTCACAGAGAGACACCAGCTGCTGGTCACAGAGAGACACCAGCTGCTGGTCACAGAGAGACACCAGCTGCTGGTCACAGAGAGACACCAGCTGCTGGTCACAGAGAGACACCAGCTGCTGGTCACAGAGAGACACCAGCTGCTGGTCACAGAGAGACACCAGCTGCTGGTCACAGAGAGACACCAGCTGCTGGTCACAGAGAGACACCAGCTGCTGGTCACAGAGAGACACCAGCTGCTGGTCACAGAGAGACACCAGCTGCTGGTCACAGAGAGACACCAGCTGCTGGTCACAGAGAGACACCAGCTGCTGGTCACAGAGAGACACCAGCTGCTGGTCACAGAGAGACACCAGCTGCTGGTCACAGAGAGACACCAGCTGCTGGTCACAGAGAGACACCAGCTGCTGGTCACAGAGAGACACCAGCTGCTGGTCACAGAGAGACACCAGCTGCTGGTCACAGAGAGACACCAGCTGCTGGTCACAGAGAGACACCAGCTGCTGGTCACAGAGAGACACCAGCTGCTGGTCACAGAGAGACACCAGCTGCTGGTCACAGAGACACCAGCTGCTGGTCACAGAGACACACCAGCTGCTGGTCACAGACACCAGCTGCTGGTCACAGAGAGACACACCAGCTGCTGGTCACAGAGAGACACACCAGCTGCTGGTCACAGACACCAGCTGCTGGTCACAGAGAGACGCACCAGCTGCTGGTCACAGAGAGACGCACCAGCTGCTGGTCACAGAGAGACACCACCAGCTGCTGGTCACAGAGAGACACCACCAGCTGCTGGTCACAGAGAGACACCACCAGCTGCTGGTCACAGAGAGACACCACCAGCTGCTGGTCACAGAGAGACACCACCAGCTGCTGGTCACAGAGAGACACCACCAGCTGCTGGTCTCACACACACCACCAGCTGCTGGTCTCACACACACCACCAGCTGCTGGTCTCACACACACCACCAGCTGCTGGTCTCACACACACCACCAGCTGCTGGTCTCACACACACCACCAGCTGCTAGTCTCACACACACCACCAGCTGCTGGTCTCACACACACCACCAGCTGCTGGTCACACACACACCACCAGCTGCTGGTCACACACACACCACCAGCTGCTGGTCTCTCACACACCACCAGCTGCTGGTCTCACACACACCACCAGCTGCTGGTCTCACACACACCTGCTGCTGGTCACAGACACACCAACTGTCTAGTTCTTTTAGGTGTTGGAAGAGACGGGTCGAGGTTATCCTAAGACGACTTCTGGGACATCAATCCATCACCCGTTACCACGCCAGGCTTCTCATTGACCAGCCAGGCTGTTAGTGCTAGCTGCAATCAGTGGAAGGTGGACACTACAGCAGCCAGGCTGTTTTAACAACTGTTCTGAGAATCTTAGCAGGGTTGTTTAGTAAGATGGACGGCAGGGGTGACACAGGTGCAGCAGCAGGGGTGACACAGGTGTGGCGTCAGGGGTGACACAGGTGTAGGAGCAGGGATAACACAGGTGTGGCAGCAGGGGTGACACAGGTGTATCGGCAGGGGTGACACAGGTGTAGCGGCAGGGGTGACACAGGTGTAGCGGCAGGGGTGACACAGGTGTAGCGGCAGGGGTGACACAGGTGTAGCGGCAGGGGTGACACAGGTGTAGCGGCAGGGGTGACACAGGTGTAGCGGCAGGGGTGACACAGGTGTAGCGGCAGGGGTGACACAGGTGTAGCGGCAGGGGTGACACTGGTGTAGCAGCAGGGGTGACGCAGCCCCTGACGCGGGTTCAATCCCGGCCGGGGGTATGGTTTTTTTGAACTTCATATTGTTTTCTGCAGCCCACTGAAAGATTTGGTTGATGTCCGCCTGGAGCCTTGCAGTGTCTGCAATGGAAGACACAGTCATGCAGATTCGGGTGTCATCTGCAAAGGAAGACACGGTGCTGTGGCTGACATCCTTGTCTATGTCGGATATGAGGATGAGGAACAAGATGGGAGCGAGTACTGTGCCTTGTGGAACAGAGCTTTTCACCATAGCTGCCTCGGACTTTACTCTGTTGACGACTACTCTGTGTTCTGTTAGTGAGGAAATTATAGATCCATCGACCGACTTTTCCTGTTATTCCTTTAGCACGCATTTTGTGCGCTATTACGCCATGGTCACACTTGTCGAAGGCTTTTGCAAAGTCTGTATATATTACATCTGCATTCTTTTTGTCTTCTAGTGCATTTAGGACCTTGTTGTAGTGATCCAATAGTTGAGACAGACAGGAGCGACCTGTTCTAAACCCATGTTGCCCTGGGTTGTGTAAGTGATGGGTTTCTAGATGGGTGGTGATCTTGCTTCTTAGGACCCTTTCAAAGCGGCAGGGGTGACACAGGTGTAGCGGCAGGGGTGACACAGGTGTAGGGGCAGGGGTGACACAGGTGTAGCGGCAGGGGTGACACAGGTGTAGCGGCAGGGGTGACACAGGTGTAGCGGCAGGGGTGACACAGGTGTAGCGGCAGGGGTGACACAGGTGTAGCGGCAGGGGTGACACAGGTGTAGCGGCAGGGGTGACACAGGTGTAGCGGCAGGGGTGACACAGGTGTAGCAGCAGGGGTGACACAGGTGTAGCAGCAGGGGTGACACAGGTGTAGCGGCAGGGGTGACACAGGTATGGCAGCAGGTGACACAGGTGTAGCAGCAAAGGGTGATACAGGTTGGACGGCGGGATTGATAGGGATGACAGGGGGGTGGCAGGGTTGACAGAAGGATGGCAGGGGTGCGTCACAGTGACCAGTCTAGTCCCTGGTAGAGGCGGGGATTTCCCCCAGGCTGCTGCTGCTGCTGCTGGTCGATATACCAATGTCTGCAGCTGCCTCCCCCCCTGCCCTCTCCCCTATCCTCTGGTTATCTACCCCTCCCCTCCCCTCCGCGTAGGTTGTGTCTACCTCGACTTATATCGATGTTCATGTTATAATGTTCTAGTTGTCACTGTTGATGTTATAACCTTCTAGTTGTCACTGTTGATGTTATAACCTTCTAGTTGTCACTGTTGATGTTATAACCTTCTAGTTGTCACTGTTGATGTTATAATGTCCTAGTTGTCACTGTTGATGTTATAACCTTCTAGTTGTCACTGTTGATGTTATAACCTTCTAGTTGTCACTGTTGATGTTATAACCTTCTAGTTGTCACTGTTGATGTTATAATGTCCTAGTTGTCACTGTTGATGTTGTAACCTTCTAGTTGTCACTGTTGATGTTATAACCTTCTAGTTGTCACTGTTGATGTTATAATGTCCTAGTTGTCACTGTTGATGTTGTAACCTTCTAGTTGTCACTGTTGATGTTATAACCTTCTAGTTGTCACTGTTGATGTTATAACCTTCTAGTTGTCACTGTTGATGTTATAACCTTCTAGTTGTCACTGTTGATGTTATAACCTTCTAGTTGTCACTGTTGATGTTATAATGTCCTAGTTGTCACTGTTCATGTTATAACCTTCTAGTTGTCACTGTGGATGTTATAACCTTCTAGTTGTCACTGTTGATGTTATAACCTTCTAGTTGTCACTGTTGATGTTATAATGTCCTAGTTGTCACTGTTGATGTTATAACCTTCTAGTTGTCACTGTTGATGTTATAACCTTCTAGTTGTCACTGTTGATGTTATAACCTTCTAGTTGTCACTGTTGATGTTATAACCTTCTAGTTGTCACTGTTGATGTTATAACCTTCTAGTTGTCACTGTTGATGTTATAACCTTCTAGTTGTCACTGTTGATGTTATAACCTTCTAGTTGTCACTGTTGATGTTATAATGTCCTAGTTGTCACTGTTGATGTTATAACCTTCTAGTTGTCACTGTTGATGTTATAACCTTCTAGTTGTCACTGTTGATGTTATAACCTTCTAGTTGTCACTGTTGATGTTATAATGTCCTAGTTGTCACTGTTGATGTTATAACCTTCTAGTTGTCACTGTTGATGTTATAACCTTCTAGTTGTCACTGTTGATGTTATAACCTTCTAGTTGTCACTGTTGATGTTATAACCTTCTAGTTGTCACTGTTGATGTTATAACCTTCTAGTTGTCACTGTTGATGTTATAACCTTCTAGTTGTCACTGTTGATGTTATAACCTTCTAGTTGTCACTGTTGATGTTATAACCTTCTAGTTGTCTGATGTTGTCACTGTTGATGTTATAACCTTCTAGTTGTCACTAGTTGTTGATGTTATAACCTTCTAGTTGTCACACCTTCTAGTTGTTGATGTTATAACCTTCTAGTTGTCACTGTTGATGTTATAACCTAGTTGTCACTGTTGATGTTATAACCTTCTAGTTGTCACTGTTGATGTTATAACCTTCTAGTTGTCACTGATGTTATAACCTTCTAGTTGTCACTGTTGATGTTATAACCTTCTACTTGTCACTGTTGATGTTATAACCTTCTAGTTGTCACTGTTGATGTTATAACCTTCTAGTTGTCACTGTTGATGTTATAACCTTCTAGTTGTCACTGTTGATGTTATAACCTTCTAGTTGTCACTGTTGATGTTATAACCTTCTAGTTGTCACTGTTGATGTTATAACCTTCTAGTTGTCACTGTTGATGTTATAACCTTCTAGTTGTCACTGTTGATGTTATAACCTTCTAGTTGTCACTGTTGATGTTATAATGTTCTAGTTGTCACTGTTGATGTTATAATGTTCTAGTTGTCACTGTTGATGTTATAACCTTCTAGTTGTCACTGTTGATGTTATAACCTTCTAGTTGTCACTGTTGATGTTATAATGTTCTAGTTGTCACTGTTGATGTTATAACCTTCTAGTTGTCACTGTTGATGTTATAACCTTCTAGTTGTCACTGTTGATGTTATAATGTTCTAGTTGTCACTGTTGATGTTATAACCTTCTAGTTGTCACTGTTGATGTTATAACCTTCTAGTTGTCACTGTTGATGTTATAACCTTCTAGTTGTCACTGTTGATGTTATAACCTTCTAGTTGTCACTGTTGATGTTATAACCTTCTAGTTGTCACTGTTGATGTTATAACCTTCTAGTTGTCACTGTTGATGTTATAACCTGTCTAGTTGTCACTGTTGATGTTATAACCTTCTAGTTGTCACTGTTGATGTTATAACCTTCTAGTTGTCACTGTTGATGTTATAACCTTCTAGTTGTCACTGTTGATGTTATAACCTTCTAGTTGTCACTGTTGATGTTATAACCTTCTAGTTGTCACTGTTGATGTTATAATGTCCTAGTTGTCACTGTTGATGTTATAACCTTCTAGTTGTCACTGTTGATGTTATAATGTCCTAGTTGTCACTGTTGATGTTATAACCTTCTAGTTGTCACTGTTGATGTTATAACCTTCTAGTTGTCACTGTTGATGTTATAACCTTCTAGTTGTCACTGTTGATGTTATAACCTTCTAGTTGTCACTGTTGATGTTATAACCTTCTAGTTGTCACTGTTGATGTTATAACCTTCTAGTTGTCTAGTTGTCACTGTTGATGTTATAACCTTCTAGTTGTCACTGTTGATGTTATAACCTTCTAGTTGTCACTGTTGATGTTATAACCTTCTAGTTGTCACTGTTGATGTTATAACCTTCTAGTTGTCACTGTTGATGTTATAACCTTCTAGTTGTCACTGTTGATGTTATAACCTTCTAGTTGTCACTGTTGATGTTATAACCTTCTAGTTGTCACTGTTGATGTTATAACCTTCTAGTTGTCACTGTTGATGTTATAACCTTCTAGTTGTCACTGTTGATGTTATAACCTTCTAGTTGTCACTGTTGATGTTATAACCTTCTAGTTGTCACTGTTGATGTTATAACCTTCTAGTTGTCACTGTTGATGTTATAACCTTCTAGTTGTCACTGTTGATGTTATAATGTCCTAGTTGTCACTGTTGATGTTATAATGTCCTAGTTGTCACTGTTGATGTTATAATGTCCTAGTTGTCACTGTTGATGTTATAATGTCCTAGTTGTCACTGTTGATGTTATAACCTTCTAGTTGTCACTGTTGATGTTATAACCTTCTAGTTGTCACTGTTGATGTTATAACCTTCTAGTTGTCACTGTTGATGTTATAACCTTCTAGTTGTCACTGTTGATGTTATAATGTCCTAGTTGTCACTGTTGATGTTATAACCTTCTAGTTGTCACTGTTGATGTTATAACCTTCTAGTTGTCACTGTTGATGTTATAATGTCCTAGTTGTCACTGTGGATGTTATAACCTTCTAGTTGTCACTGTTGTTATAACCTTCTAGTTGTCACTGTGGATGTTATAACCTTCTAGTTGTCACTGTTGATGTTATAATGTCGTAGTTGTCACTGTTGATGTTATAATGTCGTAGTTGTCACTGTTGATGTTATAATGTCCTAGTTGTCACTGTTGATGTTGTAACCTTCTAGTTGTCACTGTTGATGTTATAACCTTCTAGTTGTCACTGTTGATGTTATAACCTTCTAGTTGTCACTGTTGATGTTATAACCTTCTAGTTGTCACTGTTGATGTTATAACCTTCTAGTTGTCACTGTTGATGTTATAATGTCCTAGTTGTCACTGTTGATGTTATAATGTCCTAGTTGTCACTGTTGATGTTATAATGTCCTAGTTGTCACTGTTGATGTTATAATGTCCTAGTTGTCACTGTTGATGTTATAACCTTCTAGTTGTCACTGTTGATGTTATAACCTTTATAATGTCCTAGTTGTCACTGTTGATGTTATAAGTTGTCACTTCTAGTTGTCACTGTTGATGTTATAACCTTCTAGTTGTCACTGTTGATGTTATAACCTTCTAGTTGTCACTGTTGATGTCCTATCACTGTGGATGTCTTCTAGTTGTCACTGTGTGATGTTATAACCTTCTAGTTGTCACTGTTGATGTTATATGTCGTATGTCCGTAGTTGTCACTGTTGATGTTATAACTGTTGTTGTTATAACCTTCTAGTTGTCACTGTTGATGTTATAACCTTCTAGTTGTCACTGTTGATGTTATAACCTTCTAGTTGTCACTGTTGATGTTATAACCTTCTAGTTGTCACTGTTGATGTTATAACCTTCTAGTTGTCACTGTTGATGTTATAACCTTCTAGTTGTCACTGTTGATGTTATAATGTCCTAGTTGTCACTGTTGATGTTATAACCTTCTAGTTGTCACTGTGAATGTTATAACCTTCTAGTTGTCACTGTTGATGTTGTAACCTTCTAGTTGTCACTGTTGATGTTATAACCTTCTAGTTGTCACTGTTGATGTTATAACCTTCTAGTTGTCACTGTTGATGTTATAATGTCCTAGTTGTCACTGTTGATGTTATAATGTCCTAGTTGTCACTGTGGATGTTATAACCTTCTAGTTGTCACTGTGAATGTTATAACCTTCTAGTTGTCACTGTTGATGTTATAACCTTCTAGTTGTCACTGTTGATGTTATAACCTTCTAGTTGTCACTGTTGATGTTATAATGTCCTAGTTGTCACTGTTGATGTTATAACCTAGTTGTCACTGTTGATGTTATAATGTCCTAGTTGTCACTGTTGATGTTATAATGTCCTAGTTGTCACTGTTGATGTCATAATGCCCTAGTTGTCACTGTTGATGTTATAATGTCCTAGTTGTCGGTATATTGATGTTGGTTGACTGGTTGGAAGTAGCGTGGATTTACTTAACGTCTAGCTGGCTCCATTGATATGATGCGTAGTCGCGTTAATGTGGCGCCTCACGCACTGTGGTGCGTCACACAGTGGTGTCAGGCACTGTGGTGCGTCATAGTGGTGTCAGGCACTGTGGTGCGTCACACAGTGGTGTCAGGCACTGTGGTGCGTCACACAGTGGTGTCAGGCACTGTGGTGCGTCACGCAGTGGTGTCAGGCACTGTGGTGCGTCACGCAGTGGTGTCAGGCACTGTGGTGCGTCACGCAGTGGTGTCAGGCACTGTGGTGCGTCACGCAGTGGTGTCAGGCACTGTGGTGCGTCACGCAGTGGTGTCAGGCACTGTGGTGCGTCACGCAGTGGTGTCAGGCACTGTGGTGCGTCACGCAGTGGTGTCAGGCACTGTGGTGCGTCACGCAGTGGTGTCAGGCACTGTGGTGCGTCACGCAGTGGTGTCAGGCACTGTGGTGCGTCACGCAGTGGTGTCAGGCACTGTGGTGCGTCACGCAGTGGTGTCAGGCACTGTGGTGCGTCACGCAGTGGTGTCAGGCACTGTGGTGCGTCACGCAGTGGTGTCAGGCACTGTGGTGCGTCACGCAGTGGTGTCAGGCACTGTGGTGCGTCACGCAGTGGTGTCAGGCACTGTGGTGCGTCACGCAGTGGTGTCAGGCACTGTGGTGCGTCACGCAGTGGTGTCAGGCACCGTGGCGCGCGTCACGCAGTGGTGTCAGGCACCGTGGCGCGCGTCACGCAGTGGTGTCAGGCACCGTGGCGCGCGTCACGCAGTGGTGTCAGGCACCGTGGCGCGCGTCACGCAGTGGTGTCAGGCACCGTGGCGCGCGTCACGCAGTGGTGTCAGGCACTGTGGTGCGCGTCACGCAGTGGTGTCAGGCACCGTGGCGCGCGTCACGCAGTGGTGTCAGGCACCGTGGCGCGCGTCACGCAGTGGTGTCAGGCACCGTGGCGCGCGCCACGCAGTGGTGTCAGGCACCGTGTGGCGCGCGCCACGCAGTGGTGTCAGGCACTGTGTGGCGCGCGCCACGCAGTGGTGTCAGGCACTGTGTGGCGCGCGCCACGCAGTGGTGTCAGGCCCCGTGTGGCGCGCGCCACGCAGTGGTGTCAGGCACCGTGTGGCGCGCGCCACGCAGTGGTGTCAGGCACCGTGTGGCGCGCGCCACGCAGTGGTGTCAGGCACTGTGTGGCGCGCGCCACGCAGTGGTGTCAGGCACTGTGTGGCGCATCATATTTTGTGTTGTCACAGTGTTGCATCACATTGTGTAGTGTATCACACAGTGTGATGTATCACATTGTGTGGTGTCACAGTATAGTGTCACACAGTGTTGTATCACACACTGTGGTGTGTCATGCACTTACTGTTTGAAACATTGCTAATGCACATTACAAGTAGTATATTATATTATGCTCGTACTAAATTGTCATTTTTGTGGAAATTGGTGTCACGCCCCTTGTGCAGATATCCAAGAACTAGCTACAAGCAGTATTAAAACAGGGAAGTGTTTTTGGGTATGCCCAAATGAGATAAATCTGTGGACTAAAATCACAAGGGTATTAAAAGAGGTCAACATCAAAGCTGCTTTCATAGAAAACCTGGAAGCTTTCTACAACAGATGGGAACATAAAAAGTCTGGTCTGAATGGTACTGCCCTTGATACTGGCCATGTAGTCAGAAACTGTAAGGCTGGAGATGATGTCCTGGTAGTCAGTAAATGTGGGGCTTATAGTGCTGTCCTGGGAGACAGTAATGGTGAAGCTGGAGGTGCTGTCCTGGGAGACAGTAATGGTGAAGCTGGAGGTGCTGTCCTGGGAGACAGTAATGGTGAAGCTGGAGATGCTGTCCTGGGAGACAGTAATGGTGAATCTGGAGATTTTGTCCAGGTAGTCGGGAATTATACGCAGGAAGGAATACATATAAATGACCTCATAGGGGACAGGAGCCATAGTAGGGAAACAAGTGTAGTCAAAGATAAGATAAAACCAATATTGCAAACTAGAAATACCGCAGGAAATAGCAAACAAGAGGACTCCACTAGCAATAGTGAGGATATATTACCAAAAACAACTAGTGGGAGCTCCATTGTTGGTGCTAGGGAGGATAGAAGTAAGACAGGGAAACATGCACCAACAGGGAATACAGTCACAGAAACCCAAGGCAAACGGAAACCAAGCCTGTGCACATACTATGCACTCGGTATCTGCTGGCATGGGAAATCTGGAAAAACAGATGGGACGTGTAACTATGACCACCCTAGAAAATGCCATGCCCATATGACAACAGGAAAATGCAAACTCCCTTCCTGTAAGCTTTTTCACCCTGAACTGTGTACCTCCTCAGTACAGGAAAGACTGTGCTATAACTTAAATTGCCAGGCATACCATCTAAAGGGGACAAAAAGATACAAAACATCCAGGCCATGGGAAAACCTGGGTAGCCACAGCCACTCAAGAGGGACAGGTTTTTTAGTGCCAGGAAGGAAAAAAAACTGGCAGGAAATGGCAGAAATCGTACACCAAATCCAGTCATTCCTGGAGTGGAACCACAGTCGATGGCCTCCACTCCAAACCAACAGATACAGATACTAATGCCGGAAAAAAAATCCCCCCCCCAGTACCAACAATACCACCAGTCCGATAACATTCTTCTTTGCAAATATACAGGGTCTAAAGCCAGCAACAAACAACAAAATACCTTTCATCCGTGGACTGCTTGCAGAGGCAAAGGCAATGTTCGCGGCTTTCACTGAGACCCACATAAAGGATCACTTGGACAACGAAATATGGATCCCAGGTTACAACCTATACAGATGTGACAGAGTGAACAGGCAAAAGGGGAGGGTTGGCCTGTACATTGCAGAGTCAGTTGTTTGCACAGAACTGCTAAATGCCTCAAATGATGTAGTGGAAGTTTTAGCAGTAAAGGTCGAGAACCTAAACCTAGTCATTGTGGTAGTCTACAAGCCTCCGGATGCAACATCCCAGCAATTCCAGGAACAGCTGTTAAAAATTGACCACTGTCTGGAAAACCTTCCAGCTCCTGCACCCAACATCTTGCTCCTGGGGGATTTCAACTTAAGGCACCTAAAATGGAGGAATATAGCAAATAATATTGTTGCAGTAATAACACCAGGAGGCAGCTCTGATGAAAACTCACACTCACGCGAGCTTTTAAATATCTGCACAAAATTCAATTTAAACCAGCAAATAATAGAGCCTACTAGACTGGAGAATACACTAGACCTCATCTTCACTAACAATGATGATCTGATAAGAAATGTCACCATATCAAAAACAATATACTCAGATCACAACATAATTGAGGTTCAGTCATGTATGCGCGGAGCCCCAGACCGACATAATGAGATTAGTCACGAGGGAGCATTCACCAAATTCAACTTCAATAACAACAACATAAAGTGGGACCAAGTAAACCAAGTCCTAACCGATATAAGCTGGGAAGATATACTAAGCAACACAGACCCCAACTTATGCCTAGAACAGATTAACTCGGTGGCACTCGATGTATGCACAAGGCTTATTCCTCTAAGAAAAAGGAGGAGTAGATGTAAAACAGAAAGAGACAGGCGCTCCCTTTACAGGCGACGGAAAAGAATAACAGAGCGGCTAAAAGAGGTCAATATATCTGAAATGCGTAGGGAGACACTGGTCAGAGAAATAGCAAGCATCGAACTTAAGCTAAAAGAATCCTTTAGGAGTCAAGAATCGCGGGAAGAACTAAAAGCCATAAATGAAATCGAAAGAAACCCAAAGTATTTCTTCACCTATGCCAAATCAAAATCGAGAACAACGTCCAGTATTGGGCCCCTACTTAAACAAGATGGGTCCTACACAGATGACAGCAAGGAAATGAGTGAGCTACTCAAGTCCCAATATGACTCAGTTTTTAGCAAGCCGCTAACCAGACTGAGAGTCGAAGATCAAAATGAATTTTTTATGAGAGAGCCACAAAATTTGATTAACACATGCCTATCCGATGTTATCCTGACGCCAAATGACTTCAAACAGGCGATAAATGACATGCCCATGCACTCTGCCCCAGGGCCAGACTCATGGAACTCTGTGTTCATCAAGAACTGCAAGAAGCCCCTATCACGAGCCTTTTCCATCCTATGGAGAGGGAGCATGGACACGGGGGTCGTCCCACAGTTACTAAAAACAACAGACATAGCCCCACTTCACAAAGGGGGCAGTAAAGCAACAGCAAAGAACTACAGACCAATAGCACTAACATCCCATATCATAAAAATCTTTGAAAGGGTCCTAAGAAGCAAGATCACCACCCATCTAGAAACCCATCAGTTACACAACCCAGGGCAACATGGGTTTAGAACAGGTCGCTCCTGTCTGTCTCAACTATTGGATCACTACGACAAGGTCCTAAATGCACTAGAAGACAAAAAGAATGCAGATGTAATATATACAGACTTTGCAAAAGCCTTCGACAAGTGTGACCATGGCGTAATAGCGCACAAAATGCGTGCTAAAGGAATAACAGGAAAAGTCGGTCGATGGATCTATAATTTCCTCACTAACAGAACACAGAGAGTAGTCATCAACAGAGTAAAGTCCGAGGCAGCTACGGTGAAAAGCTCTGTTCCACAAGGCACAGTACTCACTCCCATCTTGTTCCTCATCCTCATATCCGACATAGACAAGGATGTCAGCCACAGCACCGTGTCTTCCTTTGCAGATGACACCCGAATCTGCATGACAGTGTCTTCCATTGCAGACACTGCAAAGCTCCAGGCGGACATCAACCAAATCTTTCAGTGGGCTGCAGAAAACAATATGAAGTTCAACGATGAGAAATTTCAATTACTCAGATATGGTAAACATGAAGAAATTAAATCTTCATCAGAGTACAAAACAAATTCTGGCCACAAAATAGAGCAAAACACCAACGTCAAGGACCTGGGAGTGATCATGTCGGAGGATCTCACCTTCAAGGACCATAACATTGTATCAATCGCATCTGCTAGAAAAATGACAGGATGGATAATGAGAACATTCAAAACTAGGGAGGCCAAGCCCATGATGACACTCTTCAGGTCACTTGTTCTATCTAGGCTGGAATATTGCTGCACACTAACAGCACCTTTCAAGGCAGGTGAAATTGCCGACCTAGAAAATGTACAGAGAACTTTCACGGCGCGCATAACGGAGATAAAACACCTCAATTATTGGGAGCGCCTGAGGTTCCTAAACCTGTATTCCCTGGAACGCAGGAGGGAGAGATACATGATTATATACACCTGGAAAATCCTAGAGGGACTAGTACCGAACTTGCACACGAAAATCACTCACTACGAAAGCAAAAGACTTGGCAGACGATGCACCATCCCCCCAATGAAAAGCAGGGGTGTCACTAGCACGTTAAGGGACCATACAATAAGTGTCAGGGGCCCGAGATTGTTCAACTGCCTCCCAGCACACATAAGGGGGATTACCAACAGACCCCTGGCAGTCTTCAAGCTGGCACTGGACAAGCACCTAAAGTCAGTTCCGGATCAGCCGGGCTGTGGCTCATACGTTGGTTTGCGTGCAGCCAGCAGCAACAGCCTGGTTGATCAGGCTCTGATCCACCAGGAGGCCTGGTCACAGACCGGGCCGCGGGGGCGTTGACCCCTGGAACTCTCTCCAGGTAAACTCCAGGTAATACTACTATAGTATGAATTTCATTCTTGACTTTTAAGGAGTTTGTTTAAGGGAGAGAATCTCATTTGTGGAGCAGCCATGAACACTGGTCCGTGTGCAAGTATAAAATGAATCATCCAGACGTGTTATCCAGAAGTTGAGCTTATACCTCTGGCTCTACTTAGTACACGTACAATGTGATTGTATATTTCACCTTATTGTTGTGCAGGGGGTCGAACCATAGCTCTTGTTCCCCTCCCCACCATCTCCTTCAATTCTTGTCATGACCAGTCATATGTACACTTGAACTTATATGGAGGATTGGGTTCTATATCTGGTGTCTGCTTTCTCACTGCCAACAGTGAAAAGCACTTCTAAACATCGTTATTGCTCATCTGCATTTGTAACTGAATTCTATGACCCATGACACACTCCTGCATCTCAAATGGCCCGTAGTGTGAATGGGGGAGGGTGGGAGTGGTGGTTGTGGAGGCTATTCACCAAATTGTGTTTGCAGTAATTGAGTCTCTGCTCTCAATCCCTTCTCATAGACTATAGTGCATTAATCAGCATTACTGATTTCTACCTACCTGAGTCTTATCATCCCCCCTTAGTGTTGTGTATGGAGTCCAGCACTGCACCGTGTGACAAAGACAGTTTACTATGTACCTTTATGAGGGCACTGTAGCAGCTATGCAGGACAGTTGATTATCCTCAGTGTGTAGTGTACACATACATTATATTATAAAGAAGCTAGTAACTTATTCACAACAATTGTAGTTACATGTATACTTTTATTTAATATTATATATCACAAGATAAATTGAAACATGTGCTAATAGGTTTCAACTTACATAAAGCAACTTTAGCCTTTATTTTAACTGGTATACCATATTTCTCTTATAAAGTTATATTATAGCTTGATGAAGCTTCCCTGATAAAAATGTAATTATAATCAAAGCTGACACACATTATTTTGTCAGCTCACTAGTGGCCTCTTATACTTTATAGCTCTATTTTATCTTTGATTAAAAATTTATAAATGTGACTTCAAAATACAGTAGAACCTTGGTACTCGAACATCTCCATACTCAGTCTCCCCACAGCTGTTGCTCAGTCCAAAACTCCGCTGAACTTCACTGCAAACTATTTCGTATTTCTTCGCATTTTTGGGTGTTTTTTAATATTGCATAAATAAGTCACCATGGGGACCTAAGAAAATTAGTGATAACGCCCAGCCATTAATGGTGAATGGGGTAACTTTAAGGGTTTTGTATTGTCCAATAAAAAGGTTTGAGATTTTCAGAAAAATAATTATAGTAGCATTGTACTTGTATATTTATATGTTTTGCTGTTTGTTTCTAGCTCATTATGGGGCATTTTATTATCGCTGCTGCTCGTCTTGTTTATTATTTTAACCCTTTGCATAGTATAATTTACTGTCCTGAGAAGTTTACTATGCAGTATACATATTCACAAAAGTGTGTGGAGTGTGCTATGTATTACCCCAGACTCAGGCCAGGCTGTGAGGATAGAAGAGCCCTCAAAACCAGTCACAGGAAAAGCACAGGTACTATTACTGTGGAAGGACTTTTGTTCTCGCATTTTATATTAGTTTATCTTTTAAAAATTTTTCTAGTCTCTATCTTTGTAAGCAACGGCCCTTTAATTTCATGTTAGAACTAGACCAGTGTCCATGTTCGTTAATGGAAACTGCCATGCTGTACTGTCATGGTACCACTTTGTTCTGGTATTACATTTGTTATATCATGTGTGCCTTGACATGTAAGTATTGTATTGTAAAGAGTATGTTGCTCCATGTTTAACATGACTATTTATATTTAAACAGTTTAACAATTTGTTTGTTATAATAATTTTTCCTTAATCATGTATGATAACTCCCATATTTTAATTTTATCTTCACTGTACTAATAATTTTGCTTCTGTCTGGTTTCTCTGTTCTTACTATTTTTTATTGATACATGTTTTCTTTTTCCTGATAAACAGATGTCGGTAAGGTTTATCACCCACGTTATCTGCCTGCTCCTCCTTTATTGTTTTATAAAGCAACTCGTCAATGTCTCAGAAAATAGAATATAGTACGTATATAGTATAAGAATGTATTTAACAAGTTCCAGATTAAATTACATCTGGTTCTGAAATTAGTCTACTTGATTTTTTATAAAATCTTACCAATTGTTATGCTTATGGATGGAACACGAGGGATACTATCAGCAAAATGAGTAAGACAGACACTTCGTTTTAAGCCTTTATTGGAAAATGATAAAAGACCACACCTGAGTATCTTTCTTTTACCCATACACTATTAATTAAATTGTTGAATTTGAATTAACAAATTTTAACATATTGTTTCATACATATTTATATTCATCATGCCTGTTTCACTCATTGTGAAACAGGTGTTAAAGATTTAGTTTAAAAATACTGTACAAAATCATTGAAAGAGTTGCATGATATTCTATATCATTATGAGCAATATTGATGATGATGCATTATATAACTCAGACAGCCAATGTTTGGGTGCTGCACTTCCATTTTAATCTTTTTTTTTTTTTTAGAATCTCACTCAGCCTTCCTGCTGAAATGATGCCAATATCATTTACTGTAGCATTATCCACACTGTACAGTGTGTGTAGGCTTCTCTGTAAAATTTATAACCTCATTCGTGATTGGGTTTTCATTCAGCCTTTTAGCGGATTTTCTTGTTGTGTAGCTAAAAACCAGGAGTTTGTGCTAATGCAGTACAGATCAGTGTAGTGTAAATGGGAGCTAATTGACTGTAACTTCGATGTATCGGTAGTTTAAGCAGGTACCCCTCATTTGTAACATACTCTTGCCGAGCCACTTGTAGGATACACTGTAAGTGAGCTACAGATTTACTAACACTCATAAAAAAAAAGATGTTTTTTGGAGGATTAAGACTGCAAGTACTATTCAGAATTAGGTAAGGGCGATCTGTAGACAGGCTCGTTTTTGATTTGCTAAATTTAAGACATATGTAGGAAAGTTGAGCAGGTAGTACAGCATCCTCATAAACTGATGTGAAGTGCTGCTTCACATCAGTTTATGACTGCGTATTTGCACAATATTTTTTTCAGGAGTTGAATTTTTCCTGTATTGTATGTACGTATTTATTTAATAGATGTTTAGCACATTCAGAAATTGAAGTTTGTATTACAGTGATCGTTCCAGGGTTAAACAAAGCTCAGCTACTTAATAAAGCTACAGTCATGTGTTGCTCAGATTTCATAGCATTAATTAAAATACTTATTAAAGCACACTCAACTTCTTGCCTTACCTATCCTTCGATATACGGTTTAATTTACCGTACTTAGCAATGTGAAAATTGACAGCATTTTCACAAGAATAATGCAGCTGTTTTTGTCAGTCTCATATTCAGACTCCTCTTAAATTTGAATTAATAAATTTTAAAGGGAAATGACCAAAATTAAATATGAGAAAATAAGAGCATCTGGGGATTCATGAACTTGCAGTACAGTTCAATAGGAACCGTCTTCGAAAAAATTCTAAAATTACTATTTTATTTTGACTCACGAAATCGTAATGACACGATTGCAAACAAACCATACCACGGGCGGGATTTGAACCCACAGTCAGAGTCTCAAATCCCGCCTGTGGTATGTTTTTTTTTTTACTGTTTTATTACTTGAAGGTATACTATATTAAGTGTATGCTCTGGACGAGGAAGATTGGCAGGAAGGAAATTTGTTAAAAAAAATGCCCAAACTGTCAACTGTTTTCATATACAGTATTGACAGGGCAAAAACAACAGACAATGGCAGAATTAGAATTAGTAAAACTGTGATCACTGATTTTCATGAAGTACTAATAATTCTTCCGTAACATTTCTGAAGTTAAAAATTTAATTATTTTTGCCATAAAAAGTGATGTTTGAATATAAATAAGAACATATGACATGGATTACTGTATTATATATATAGCCCACACACCTGAAGCATGTATGTAGGTTTATGGCTTATAGGAAGTCACAAAATTCTTGCTGAGTGCCAATATTTAACTCATGGTCTTACCCTGTAACATTGGCCACACATGTGCATGCACACGTGCGTGTTACGACTTAATCTTCACCGTAACAATAGGGGCACAAATAACTCCATTTTTTGTTAGTTTTATTTTATTACCAATCGTTTAGCTTCATTGGTATTTGGTTAGTGAATTAAAATAACCACAAGCAATTATAAATGAAATACTATACAGCAAGGAACCCAATCTTACGTTCAAATTCTCATTAACAGAGTATGATACAATAATTTCAATTAATAATCTACTAATCTCACCATTTAACTCTTTTAGAAAGGTCTAGGGTAACGAAATAGTTATCTTTCATAAGGGACATGAATTACCAGACTTCAGGAAACTAATGGCAAAGGCAAGACAATAGACTTGGTATAAAGTTTTAGTTTAAGCTAGGAGCTTTGGGTTGAAGACCCGTACCGAGCCAGAGCTAGGAGCTGACTGACTCACTCAACTACTCCATAATATGACTTCAGCTCAGCCAGAAGGCGACGCGTGGCGTCAATTCTAGAACCACCAATTGGTCACTACAGTAGTGGTTACACATTCGTAATACCTAACCTAATAATAATATAATATTATAATTATAATAATCATGGGGAAAGATATAATATAATACAGTGGACCCCCGGTTAACGAACTTTTTTCATTCCAGTAGTATGTTCAGGTGCCAGTACTGACCGAATTTTTTCCCATAAGGAATATTGTGAAGTAGATTAGTCCATTTCAGACCCCCAAACATACATGTACAAACGCACTTACATAAATACACTTACATAATTGGTCACATTTGGAGGTAATCGTTATGCGGGGGTCCACTGTACAATATAATAAAAAACAATGAGAGTACTGTTGATGATTCATACCGTACCCGATAATATATAGTCGAACCTGCTTTATCTAGCTAGTAATAAAGTGGTTCGCGATATATTATTACAGAACTTATTTTAACCAGGCCTTTTATTTTTGTATATAATGGAGTGAAGTAGGGGCGCGTAACAGTGCGCATATGCTGCCTACACAGGTTTTGTCTATTTTGATAATGATAAAAGTACAGTACCAGTTTGTGTTACACAGTTCACATGATTAGACTAATTTGATAATTTTGACTAAAGTACACTGAATTGAGTTTAGTAAACTAAATTCACTAAATTCACTTTAGTCATATTGATTGGAATTTCTTGACTGGGAATTTAGAATCATACGACTTAGAAGTAGTTCAGGATTGTTTTTTGAAGCAGTTTGTGGCAGAACCTACAAGGGGTAATAACCTGCTTGACTTAGTTCTGGCAAACAATGAATCCCTTGTTAATAATTTAGAAATTTCAGAGGAACTGGGTGCTAGCGACCACAAATCAATTACATTTAGCATTGAATGGAAGTACAATAGTAGCGATAACTCAGTAACAGTCCCAGATTTTCGCTTAGCAGATTACGATGGGCTTAGAGAACACTTATCTGTTGACTGGGGTAACGAAGTGAGCTATCAATATGACAGTTCTCTGAACACTATACATGCTGCTCAAAGAACGTTTATCCCATATAAAGAAATTAGATCAAATAGAAATGACCCAAAATGGATGAATAATAGGCTCAAATATCTACTAGGGCATAAAAAAGGAATTTATAGGCATATCAAAAGAGGTGAGGGTTATCTTATGAATCAGTATATTGACATTAAGAGGGACATTAAAAAAGGGGATAAGAAAAGCTAAAAGGGACTATGAAATTAAAGTTGCTAGGGATTCTAAAACTAACCCAAAAAGTTTTTTCCAGGTCTATAGAACAAAAGTTAGAGATAAGATAGGTCCCCTTAAAAATACCTATGGGCACCTTTCTGACAAAGATAATGAAATGTGCTCGATTTTTTAATAATTATTTTCTCTGTTTTTACACAGGAAGACACTAACAATATTCCAGTAATTAATTTTTATAGTGGGTTAGAAGATAAATTATGTAACATCAGAGTCACTAGTGAAATGGTTGTGAAGCAGATACAGACTGAAGCAAAATAAGTCGCCGTGTCCTGATGAGGTTTTTTTCAAGGGTTCTTAAGGAATGCAAAATGGAACTCTCTGAACCATTAACTAATATTTTTAATTTATCTCTTCAAACAGGTGTAGTGTCTGATATGTGGAAGATGGCTAACGTAATTCCTATTTTTAAAACACGGGACAAGTCGTTACCGTCAAATTACCGCCCAATAAGCCTGACCTCAATTGTAGGCAAATTACTAGTCAATTATAGCTGAGATTATAAGAAGCCATCTCGATAAGCATAGCTTGATTAATGATACTCAGCATGGATTCACAAGAGGCCGTTCTTGTCTAACTAATTTATTAACTTTCTTCAGTAAAGCTTTTGAGGCTGTTGACCACGATAAAGAATTTGATATTATTTACTTAGATTTTAGTAAGTGAATACAGGAAAGAGTAAGGTTATGAGGATAACAAAAATATTAGGTGATGAAAGATTGGATATCAGATTGGAGGGAGAGAGTATGGAGGAGGTGAATGTATTCAGATATTTGGGAGTGGACGTGTCAGCGGATGGGTCTATGAAGGATGAGGTGAATCATAGAATTGATGAGGGGAAAAGGGTGAGTGGTGCACTTAGGAGTCTGTGGAGACAAAGAACTTTGTCCTTGGAGGCAAAGAGGGGAATGTATGAGAGTATAGTTTTACCAACACTCTTATATGGGTGTGAAGCATGGGTGATGAATGTTGCAGCGAGGAGAAGGCTGAAGGCAGTGGAGATGTCATGTCTGAGGGCAATGTGTGGTGTGAATATAATGCAGAGAATTCGTAGTTTGGAAGTTAGGAGGAGGTGCGGAATTACCAAAACTGTTGTCCAGAGGGCTGAGGAAGGGTTGTTGAGGTGGTTCGGACATGTAGAGAGAATGGAGCGAAACAGAATGACTTCAAGAGTGTATCAGTCTGTAGTGGAAGGAAGGCCGGGTAGGGGTCGGCCTAGGAAAGGTTGGAGGGAGGGGGTAAAGGAGGTTTTGTGTGGGAGGGGCTTGGACTTCCATCAGGCGTGCGTGAGCGTGTTTGATAGGAGTGAATGGAGACGAATGGTTTTCAATACTTGACGTGCTGTTGGAGTGTGAGCAAAGTAACATTTATGAAGGGGTTCAGGGAAACCGGCAGGCCGGACTTGAGTCCTGGAGATGGGAAGTACAGTGCCTGCACTCTGAAGGAGGGGTGTTAATGTTGCAGTTTAAAAATCTGTAGTGTAAAGCACCCTTCTGGCAAGACAGTGATGGAGTGAATGATGGTGAAAGTTTTTCTTTTTCGGGCCACCCTGCCTTGGTGGGAATCGGCCAGTGTGATAAAAAAAAAAAAATTTTAGTAAGGCTTTTGATAGAGTTCCGCACCATAGACTGTTAAAGAAAGTGGCAGCTCATGGCATTGGGGGAAAAGTGCTCTCGTGGATCGAGTCATGGCTCACTGACAGGAAGCAGAGAGTGTCCATAAATGGGGCTAAATCTGAGTGGGGATCTGTAACAAGTGGCGTTCCACAGGGATCAGTCTTGGGCCCGTTGTTGTTTATAATATATATCAATGATCTTGAGGGAATTACTAGTGATATGAGCAAATTCGCCGATGACACAAAGATAGGTAGGATAATTGATTCAAACGTAGATGTTATGGAACTTCAGGAGGATTTAAACAAACTCTATTCTTGGTCAGAAAAGTGGCAGATGCAGTTCAATGTAGATAAATGCAAGTTCTGAAGCTTGGGAGTGCCCATAACCCTAGTACTTATAAGTTAAATGATGTAGAACTTAGCCATACAGATTGCGAAAAGGATTTGGGGGTTATGGTGAGCAGCAACCTTAAACCAAGACAGCAATGCCTATGCGTACGTAATAAGGCAAATAGATTACTGGGATTTATATCAAGAAGTGTAAGCAACAGAAGTCCAGAGGTCATACTGCAGCTTTATACATCATTAGTAAGGCCTCACCTAGATTATGCAGCTCAGTTCTGGTCTCCACATTACAGAATGGACATAAATTCGTTAGAAAACATTCAGCGTAGGATGACTAAATTAATACATAGCATTAGAAATCTTCCTTATGAAGAAAGATTGAAGACTCTTAAGTTACATTCACTTGTTAGACGAAGAATGAGGGGAGACCTGATCGAAGTGTAGAAGTGGAAGATAGGTATTAATAAAGGGGATATTAATAAGGTCTTGAGGATATCTCTCCAAGAGAGAACCCGCAGTAATGGATTTAAATTAGATAAGTTTAGATTTAGAAAGGACATAGGAAAGTATTGGTTTGGAAATAGGGTAGTTGATGAGTGGAACAGTCTACCTAGTTGGGTTATTGAGGCTAGGACTTTGGGTAGTTTCAAATTTAGGTTGGATAAGTACATGAGTGGGAGGGGTTGGATTTGAGTGGGACTTTCAAATCAGAGCTTATTTCTTGGGTGGCATTGAAAATTGGGTTGGGCAAATGTTTTGTTAGTGGGATGAATTGTAAAGGACCTGCCTAGTATGGGCCAACAGGCCTCCTGCAGTGTTCCTCCTTTCTTATGTTCTTATGATCAGATTCTCTGAATGATCTTTTCTGTGACTGGTTTTTCTCTTCTCAGGTTTTATATTTTAGTGCAACACTGAGAACTTTTACATCTTGTATAGCGATACTTAGTACCAAGTTATGTAACTACTAACTAGAAAAAATAGAACTTGTTGTGATACATTGGATGTGTTAATTTGAGGACAGTATTTAAAAGTACTAAATATATCCAGCATAGGTAATAGGTTTTCTGCAAACTAGCATCACAAATATCTACAACAAGACCAGTTAATTTAAATTGTGACAAATTCTTTACCCAATTTTTAAATCCTATTCCAACAAGCAAGTTCTTAAAAGCTATTTAGCATTTTTTTATTATGGCACTATAGGAATTAATGAGAGACTTAAAAGACATAAACAATTGTATGAGGATGTGTTCATAAGCTAAATGTAAGCACATTTTATTAGATATAGAGTACATATATATATTATAATAAGGAGTGTCCAAAATACTGTACTGTACCAGAAGTTATAAGATATAAATTAGTCAGCTTTAATTAAAGGGATTAGTCATATAGCAAGGATGTATCAGTGAACTGTTACCTTCTATCTTACTCTTACTTTTGCTTAAATAGATAATAATTTTTTTAACAGAAGCACTAGTATTAAATGTAGATACATGGACAAAGCGAGACAAATGCAGTATACGCTGACCTTAATTGACAATGTTTGTTACTTGATGAGGTCCACTGTGTGAGCAAAACATTATCAATAAAGAATCACATTATACTGCATTCGTGTCTTTTTGTTTTTACTATTAACCCTTTCAGGGTCCACAGGCCCTCTCAGAGACTTGTTCTCAGGGTCCCCCAAATTTCAAAAAAAGCAAATTATTTTATTCTTATGAAAAGATAGAGAATCTTTTCACGATCATAATGACACCAAAAGTATGAAATTTGATGGAAAACTTAAGGAATTACGCTCTCGCAAAGTTAGCAGTCTCGACGATGTTTATGCATCGGCGATTTTGCCCACTTTGAGCCCTATTCTCGGCCAATTCCAATGTACTAGTCGACAAAAATCGTAACTTTCGCTAGAACTCCATTTTTTCTATCGAATGAGTACAAGAAACCACCAATTTACGGATTTCAACTATCCAATACAGTGGTCAGAATTTAGCAATTTTGCCAATTTCACACAAATTTCAAAAGATGCCAATTTCCAAATAAGGTCCAGAATAAACAAAGACATTCCTGGCACTAAAATAACATTTCCTCTGTTCATTAGTCACGTCCCCAGGACCCTCTTAAATTTTTTTTTTGCTTTCCACTTTGAATTTTTATTCTCACAAAAAAAAATAAGATTTACTGTTATGCAGACTACTGCATTAGTTTAGAAATGGTATAAATAATATCGGTGCACTTGTGAAAGAACATTAGACTCTCCAGTTGATGTGAATTGGACGCTTAGCATGATTTTTCTTTTGAACTTTGGTAAAAATCGAACATTTCTGCTACTTTGAGCTCAATTTCAAGGTACTTTTCATTGTAAAACCAGTCAAAATCATCTCAATTTCTGTAATATGTCTTCCATTCTATAAAATGAGACCAAGAAAACTAGAATACAACAATAAATACCATACGAAAATACAGTGCAAAGTCGCTGTTTTATTCCAAAAACACGGTCAGTTTTTTTTTTGTTGTTCTCATTACGCACTGTGTGCTGTAGGATTTTTTTTTTATACTGTGCACACTGACCACATAGACCCATTCTTTCATATGTAGGCCTACCAGCTTTCTCTCACTAGATTTGAAGGCACTAGAATTTATGCGTACTAGTACGTCATGGACACGGGTGCATAAGCCGTACTAGTACGTCCGAAACCCTGAAAGGGTTAAATGTTAACTGTGCTGCTGTATATACAGTAACTGAGCTTTGTTATGCAACATATTATAATCGTATATAATTATAAATGATCATATTTTTTTACAGTACAAGGAATGTTAATGGTTGCCTCATAATTCATTACTCCTATAACTAGTATTTTTATTTTGTCGAGGTTCTTATTCATTCTCTCCAACTCAGTATCTTATCTGGAATGAAAGATATATGATTGGTGCTTGCATGGTTATAAAAAAAAAAATTTAATTGCTAATCTTCCATCAAGCAGAACTATTACATAATAATCTTGCATCGAGTAGAACTATTACATAATAAACTTGCATCAGGCAAACAGAACTATCACATAAAACTGAGCATTCACTCCTGCTAAATAGATTTAGTGCAAATACGAATTTGTTAATGTGCCTGAAGATTTGTTGTAGATTCTGTAATTATTTACATTTTAGGAATTAAAACACTACACTTTTTTATTTTTTTTTTTAAGGAAAGATACTGAATTTATTCTAACCATTATGTACTGTTAACAAATAGTGAATTAGGTGAAGTGTATAGTTTTTTTATGAGCATTAAAGGCATTGAACCAAACAAAATTTAATGTTTTTATTATTGCATACTACTGACCTAAATATTCAAGTGTGATTATTTTGTGTTTTGTTGACTTATGAATCTTAAGGTACGAATTACTAGGTGAAAATGTTGTTTTAAATAGAATTTATCATGATACAGTGGTACATTGGGATACGAACTAATTCATTCCAGAAGGCTGTTCAAGTGCTGATACTGAAGGAATTTGTTCCCATAAGGAATAATGTAACTTAGATTAATCTGTTTCAGACCCCCAAAAATACACTTAAAAAAGCACTTACATAAATACACTTACATAATTGATTGAGTTGGGAGCTGTTCATATCCCGAAGTACCACTGTATCTTATAAAGAGTAACTGTTACAGCACTACTAATTATTCCCATGATAACATTTAGTTGATGGTGTAGGTGCATGGTGTGTGAGGGAGATGCAGGTATAGTATATTATACTGGTTATGACCATTAAGTCACATTACTCAGGCTGCAGCAATTTACTATAAACCCACAATTAGGAGAAATATTTAAGACTGTTTTGATCTGTTCTTGATAAAGGTTTCAGACAGAAATGCTGTCTAAAATTTCTTTGCCATATTGTGGGTTTATAATGAATTGGTGTAAGTGGTAGAGTGTATACAACAAGTAATGTTCAGACTCGCTAATCCAATATTTGGTGTTGTATTAATAATACTGTTTCATAAGATTATTGGAGTAATACTACTGAATGGTAATTTTCTGGGGATGAAAGTTTCTAAACACTTTTTTTTTTTATTTGATCAAAATTTTGCCAAATGTAAAACAGCTTTTAGCTTAATAACTTCAGGGGTTTAATATATATTCAACTATACGAGTATATTGTTTGAAAAGTTTTTTATATAGAGTACGTACTGGTATTTAAAGTATTAGAGAAAATGTTGTAGTGTATGTGGGAGACAGTTGTATGTGGGAGACAGTTGTATGTGGGAGACAGTTGTAATGTATGTGGGAGACAGTTGTAATGTATGTGGGAGACAGTTGTAGCATATGTGGGAGACATTTGTAGTGTATGTGGGAGAGAGTTGTAGTGTATGTGAGACAGTTGTAGTGTATGTGGGAGACAGTTGTGGTATACATGGAAGAGAGTTGTAGTGTATGTGGGAGGCAGTTGTAGTGTGTGTGAGAGACAGTTGTAGCATATGTGGGAGACAGTTGTAGCATATGTAAGAGACAGTTGTGGTATACATGGGAGAGAGTTGTGGTGTATGTGAGAGACATTTGTGGTGTATGTGGGAGACACTTGTAGTGTATATGGAAGGCAGTTGTGGTGTATGTGGGAGAGAGTTGTGTATGTGGGAGAGTTGTAGTGTGTGTGGGAGACAGTTGTAGCATATGTGGGAGAGAGTTGTGGTATATGGGAGAGAGTTGTGGTGTATGTGGGAGAGAGTTGTGGTGTATGTGGGAGAGAGTTGTAGTGTATGTGGGAGAGAGTTGTAGTGTATGTGGGAGAGAATTGTAGTGTATGTAGGAGACATTTGTGGTGTATGTGGGAGAGAGTTGTAGTGTATGTGGGAGAGAGTTGGTACAGTAACACTTATGCTTCACATCCCTAGCACCCATCTCCATCTTTGTTTTAAAATCTTATCTATAACTACTATACCACCATTAATGACAGTGGTGCAGTGTTAACTTTGCATATTTGCTAAATTTATGTTTGTAGGACTTCAGTTATTATAATGTCGAGTAATAATGGATGTGGGAAAAGCTTGATCATATTTGCCAAGATTCATTTTGAGGTTCCAGATCATGCAAATTCACTACATATCATACATGATTTTGACCACATTTGTATTTGTAAATTACAGTGGTTTATCTAAACATTATAATAATTGCTGTCGATCATCCTGGTGTACTGACAGTTTCATAATTTAGCACTGGCTTTTGAAAGTTATTCAGTTAGAGAATGACATATATTAGAAAATGAACATTGCAGTATAAAAAATTAGTGTATATTATGTTGTATAAATATGTTGTATTTACATACAACAAGGCAGGGATTTATGTATGAATGATGCTACTATGGATGTACTCTTGTATTCCTGAATAAATTATCGTCTCAGACTCCACTTGTGTGAATGCACACACGTACACTCATGCATGATTGGCTTTGATACTGATGTAATTGCCTAGGGAAAAGTAATGATATCTTAGATGTTATTGTGTCTTATCTGCCTCTGGTCATGCACTATATTATGTCGAAATAAACTTTGTTATAACCCATTTCTCATATTCATAATAACCACATTTAATACCTTTATTTAACCCCAGTTATATTCTTGGTGTATCTAGTATCATTATAATGATTAATCTCACTTTATTTCCTCTGATTTGGTTTTTCATACTAACATAGGAACAAGACACCATGGCTACGGTGAGTTAGGCAGTTCACCATGCCAGCACCAGTGCCTAAATTAAGTCGCATCTTGGACACTTTCCTATTTCATGCCTGCTATAGCAATAGTCTCCAGTTAATGCTAGTGTGCTGTTAGCTCAACCAATGTAACCATGGAATTCACTTTCTGAATTCAGTTGCTCTTGAGCTCTGGTGTGACCAGTGCTACATTGTATGCAGAATACCCAAAATGACTTCTTTTCACCATTATTGTAAGATATCTTTAACTTAAGTGGAATCAGTTGTGTTGTGAAATATTTTCAGAGCATGTGTAATTAATTTTAAGGCTTCATACAAGACAGAACCAAGTTTTATATATTATATTTACTACAATACTGTATTATTTCCTTCTTACATTTTATAAGTACAAGACAAACTTTACTACTGTTTTGTCCATTGAAAATACTGTATACAAGGTTCATTATTCCAGCAACTGGTAGTTTTTTATATTTTTGGAATAAGTTTGAATATTTAAAGTTTTCAAGAAGTGTTAATAACTGCGAGCTGACACAGGTCAACACCATCAGTAGTAGCTAGGAGAGTGTGGTTTTGGAAAGATTTTATAGATAATCTTAGATCAGGTGTAAAGTACTTTTTTGTAGTTTTAAGTAATATGGATACAGTGTAACTACAGACTTTAAAAGTTGTGGTAATGAAGCAGTATGGAGCAGTAGAATGTTATTAATGTGCTTGAGAGGAGAGTTAGCAATAGTAATATTGTAGATAAATGGTTCAGAGAATCAAGTTGATAGATTAGACACTTGTATAACACTTAGGTATCTTTGTTTTGGAAATGTTTCACCATTCAGTGGCTTCCTCAGTCCAATATAGAGAAGAATGGTTGAAGATCAGAAGGAGTTTGAGCTAATAAGTCCATCAGCCCTGAGTCGATATGATCACGCCATCAGTCTTGAAAAGATTGATGGCCTGATCATTGACTCAGGGCTGAGGGACTGATTACCTCAAACTCCTGATCCTCAACCATTCTTCTCTGTATTGAACTGAGGAAGCCACTAAATGGTAAAACATTTCCAAAACAAAGACACCCAAGTGTTACACAAGTGTCTAATTTATCAATAGTAATATTGCTCAGTGGTGCCTCTAGACAAGGAGATGCTCGTTTGTTTCTTCGTATTAGCTGTTACAATGACTATTATGTATTTAAGTAAAGGAGTACAAAGATTATAATCAAGCTAGAAATTGCAGATTATACAAATATGGTGTAGATATTTTTAGTCATTGAGTTGATAGGTGATGTATATTACATTTATAGAGAAGCAAAGCACTTGAACCTAGACAAGTACTCAAGTACACTACTATAAATGTATATTTGCCATGAATTTGATGAAGCATTCTCATGATATTGGTCCAAGGTGGCTTATGTAATGCAGTAAGACATGGCAGTGTACCACAGGTAAAGGACACCTTTATACACTTCATTTTGTTGACATGTTAAACTTGACATCTCATCCACATCATAATAAAACATGATGTACAGTACTGTATTACCAAAACTCATAACATATGTATAGTAATATGGTACTGTATATGGATGCTTAATGCAGTAAAGCTTTGATTTAATAGACTAATGGGGTGGGGGAAGGGTGTACAGTAATGCTAATTCTTCAGTAAACCCAAATGTTTAAAAATAGCAAAAAAAAAAAAAAAAAAAAATAGTACTCAGCTGTATGCATAATACCCTACAGTATACACAGTTTACAAATATGCAAAATAAATATTAAAATAAAGGAGTTAAAAGTACAATAGAGTAATTTTATTTATCTTTTGTGGTTGTTAGATGAGATTGTTTTTGCCATGGTCATATCACAAGAAGGAATAATTGTCCATTATTTCCAAGCTCTGTTTAATAGTGGTAGAAATTGCAATATTGGTTTAGTATAGTATGTACAGTATTACCTTGGTATGGATAGATTGAACATTCACATTAGAATATACGTTCTTCAGTAGGATATCTTCCTTGATGACCATAGAGTTTCCAAGGACTGGGCTCTCACAACTCTTGTATACATATACACATGTGCATACACATTGCACACAGACCATTCATAACCTTAGAATTTTATTTTATTTATTTGTACAGTAATTCCAATAAATTCCAAGTATCCAAGTTCGCATATTTGAAGTTAGATCTATATTACGAGAGAGATGGTCCCTGAATCACAGGAGTCCAAGACTGAGCAAAATTATCTTCATTCATTAAATTGTAATAACACAATTGTAAACAACTCATTGACCAACTAATTCTAGAACTGGCTTACTGCAAAGTTAAATCCTGTCTATTTTCTGAGTTAAAACTAGCTTATTACTGGCAGTATTTAGCAGTATGTGCTGGGCCCTCTTGAAACTTGTCCTCCCACAAATTTGGAAGGAGCACTATAGTGTGTAACAAAAAATCATTGATAAAAACATAAAAATTTAGTTTATAAATGCTTTTAAGATTGTGCATGTACTGCATCTTATATATATTACATTGCAGGAACTTTTATAAGCTACTAATACTGCATGTTTGTAATTAAATGTTTGTAGTTAGGGAAGTATAGCTATGGCAGCCCTGCATCTTCTTTGTGCCTCATTGTATGTAAGTACTCTTAAAATGTTTACATTTAAAGTATTGTAGCTGTAACATATACTGTCACTCATTGTAGTTGTAACATACACTATCACTCATTGTAGTTGTAACATACACTATCACTCATTGTAGTTGTAACATATACTATCACTCATTGTAGTTGTAACATACACTATCACTCATTGTAGTTGTAACATACACTATCACTCATTGTAGTTGTAACATACACTATCACTCAGTGGAGTTGTAACTCATTGTAGTTGTAACATACACTATCACTCATTGTAGTTGTAACATACACTATCACTCATTGTAGTTGTAACATATACTATCACTCAGTGGAGTTGTAACATACACTATCACTCAGTGGAGTTGTAACATATACTATCACTCAGTGGAGTTGTAACATACACTATCACTCAGTGGAGTTGTAACATATACTATCACTCAGTGGAGTTGTAACATACACTATCACTCATTGTAGTCATATACAATCACTCATTAAAGCTGAAACATACTACCACTCATTGTGGTTTAACTCTTGTAATTGTACTATGTTACACTGCCCCTGCTAATTGTAACATACTACTGCCCCTTGTAGCTGCAACACACTGCATGACCTTGTTGCTGTAACACTGCATGATCTTGTAGCTGTAACACACTGCATGATCTTGTAGCTGTAACACACTGCATGATCTTGTAGCTGCAACACACTGCATGACCTTGTAGCTGCAACACACTGCATGACCTTGTAGCTGTAACACACTGCATGACGTACATTACCACCCCTTGTGGATGTAACACGCACTGTTCCCCTATGTGGCTAGGACATGTACTATACTAACTGTCCTCGAAACCCATCTCAGCACTCACTCAAACTGTGAAGAAATAATTTATAATGTACTATCTTCATAACTTGTTTTATTTTCAATTGCAGTACTGTACAGTATATCTGCTTTCTATTGTTTATACTGTACTATACTGTACCAAGAAATATTTTTCCTAAGTTGCCTCGTATCCTTCTGTGAATTTAGACATAGTGTAGTTAATGTACGTATCACTTTGTTTCAGTTTTTCATAATTAATATTAATTACTGGAATACAGCACATTTGATGTAAGAAACCTTTGTATCAAATGTGTCTTATTGGAATATATATTATTATTATTATTATTATTATTATTATTATTATTATTATTATTATTATACTTTTGTAATAAAGTTGGTAGAATTACCGACAATATGTAAAGTAAAAGGACACAAGTGCAACTAATGTGACATTTATTGTGGCAACGTTTCGCTCTCCAGGAGCTTTATCAAGCCATTACAAACAATACATGGACACAGAGGGTATATAAAGGCTCTGAGTGAGGTGCAATACTAGTGAGGTAACATTTCGTTGTTCACTAGTGGTGGTAGTAGTAGTAGTAACAAAAATAATACAATAAGGAAGAGCAATTAATTCGTACATGAGTAAAAGGATATAAAAGCTATTACTTGGGTAACATAAAAATAGGTTGGACAAATATAGACTGGAAAGAGGCAGGTTTTTTTCAGTGTTCACTCTCAGTAATGTGCTTTGTGTAGTATAACAGGAGAGAGTATGTGATGGCAGGATTTACTGTTTTCAGGAGGATTCTTGCTAAGACTTCGGAGATGGTGAAGCTGCCGTTGTTTTGTTTAATTGTATTCGAAACAGCGATCAGTGCTGATTCAAGGCACTTGCGTCTGCGGAAATTAGTTTCTTTGATTGACCAACACACTGCTGAGCATATTCTCAGCACAGTCACCACAGCTAACCTCCAACAGAAGATCAAACTCAATCGCAAACTCCAGTACCTCTGCACTAACAGTCGATGGAAGGAAATGGGACGCGAATCCCTGATAAACAACTTATCGTCACGCACCTTAACCGACTACGAGAAACAAGCACTGAGTCTGGGACTCAAATTTACCACCAACATACGCAAACCTAACTATCAACTCAATCTTGTTACCAGGAACCATATCTGGAGTTTATCTGGAGAGAGTTCCGGGGGTCAACGCCCCCGCGGCCCGGTCTGTGACCAGGCCTCCTTAGGTCAATGTCCCAGGATGCGACCCACACCAGTCGACTAACACCCAGGTACCCATTTTACTGATGGGGAACATAGACAACAGGTGGAAAGAAACACGTCCAATGTTTCTACTCTGGCTGGGAATCGAACCCAGGCCCTCACCGTGTGAAGCGAGAGCGTTAACCACCAGAGCCCATAGACACAGTGACAGCAACTTCCAGAAGGGTTATATACAGGGCCTTCTCACTGCAGCTTTATGTGAACCTTCTTCTTCTAATCTTCCTAGAAGATACATCACTGCCCTTAAGGACCTCGCCAACGACCCCAACATTATCGTCACCACCGCCGACAAAGGAAGTGGAGTCGTCATACTCAACACCAGTGACTACAACACTAAAATGATGGACCTTTTGAATGATCAATCTACATACGAACCCATCAGCACTCAACAGTGGGAGACACTCACCAAAGACTTTCTATACAAAACCAGACAAATACTCAAACGCACTAGAGAAGGGAAGAAACTTCTGTACTTGTTACCAAGCAACCCTAAACCAGCACACATGTATGGTTTACCCAAGACCCATAAACACAATTTTCCTCTCAGACCAATCACGTCAGGAATAGGCAGTGCTCCACACAAACTAGCCGGAGTTCTTGCCAAACATCTTTCCTGCCTTCTGGGGACCATCAGCCCCGCTCATCTTAAACACTCAGGCGACCTTCTCAACCGCATCCGTAACCTCTCCATCTGTAACAAGAAACTTAGCAGTTTGGATGTGACTTCCCTCTTCACAAAAGTACCTACCAAAAAAGCCATCGAGGTTCTACGACGTAAAGTCAACCAGGACCTTAATCTTCCTTTACCTCCCGGAGATTTTGTTGACTTGATTGAACTCTGTGTTAATTTCAACTGTTTTTCTTTCAATAACAAGCTCTACAAACAAACCTACGGCATGGGAATGGGATCCCCAATAAGTGCCGTCCTAGCCAACTTATACATGGAACACCTAGAGTCCGAACACTTCGCCAACATCATCCCTTCAAGCGTCACTTGGTTACGTTACGTGGACGATGTCCTCGTAATAACTCCAAAACGTTTTGATGTACGGGATCTTCAGGCAAGGCTCAACGCAGTTGAACCAGCGATTCAGTTTACACTAGAAGAAGAGTCCAATGACAAGCTACCTTTCCTCGACGTCCTCATTCACAAAGTAGACAACAACCTAAGATTTCAAGTTTATCGGAAACCCACCAATAAAAATGATCTCACACACTTCTATTCCAGTCAAGATACCAAGACCAAAAGAGGCATCATCATCGGGTTTTTCCTAAGAGCATACCGAATTTGTAGTCCTGAGTTTCTTGACGAGGAATGCACTTACATTCACCAAACATTCACTGAGTTACAATTTCCTTCTTTTTTCATCAAAGACTGCAAGAAAAGAGCTCTTCAGATCATCAATTCTCCACGCATCAACACCGCTCCCAACAAAGTTATAATTCTTCCCAACAGCCAGGTTGCACTAAACGTCTCAAAAGTACTTTCACAAGCTAACACCAGAGTCGCCATCGCTTCTACCACTTCAATAAAGGATCTAACCAGGACAAAACCCAAGCACCACGAACCAGTCAATGCAGGAGTTTACACTATACCCTGTGGAGGCTGTGACAAGATCTACATAGGTGAAACAGCAAGAAACCTCGACACCCGCCTCAATGAACACATTTACGCATGTAGGAACGACAACTTAAACAACGCCTGTGTACAACACCGAAATTCCACCAATCATCTCATGAAATTCAGAGACGCCCAATTAGTGATCAAAGAAACTAATTTCCGCAGACGCAAGTGCCTTGAATCAGCACTGATCGCTGTTTCGAATACAATTAAACAAAACAACGGCAGCTTCACCATCTCCGAAGTCTTAGCAAGAATCCTCCTGAAAACAGTAAATCCTGCCATCACATAGTCTCTCCTGTTATACTACACAAAGCACATTACTGAGAGTGAACACTGAAAAAAACCTGCCTCTTTCCAGTCTATATTTGTCCAACCTATTTTTATGTTACCCAAGTAATAGCTTTTATATCCTTTTACTCATGTACGAATTAATTGCTCTTCCTTATTGTATTATTTTTGTTACTACTACTACTACCACCACTACCACTAGTGAACAACGAAATGTTACCTCACTAGTATTGCACCTCACTCAGAGCCTTTATATAGCCTCTGTGTCCATGTATTGTTTGTATTGGCTTGATAAAGCTCCTGGAGAGCGAAACGTTGCCACAATAAATGTCACATTAGTTGCACTTGTGTCCTTTTACTTTACATACTTTATTTTTTGTTAATGCAGATAATGTAGCATCTATAAATATATTAATAAAATATAATTTAAGCAGGAAATATTAGTCAGAAAAATAGTACAGTACTATTTTTAAATGTTTGTCTTAACATAAGTTATAAACAAATGTTTTTTGTACTAAGCTATCCAATTAATAAGAATATAGCCGTACTTAATAGTTATTATTGAAACTTGCTTGCCTCTTGCCCATTAAAACCCAATCCACATCAGTTTTATTTGCTTTTCCGTAGAATTAATGTACTGATGTACAGTATGCAAATGTATGTGTATGTCATGCTTTTTAGGCAGGTGGTCAGACAAGCTAAATTTCCCCTTGGATGACAGCCAATAAACTTACACTTAACACTGGCAAAACCTACTATATTATGTTTGGTAGCAGAGCAGGTGTTGCACAACTTAACATTAAGATCGACAACACTCTAATTGCCAGACATAATGAGGGCAAATTCCTTGGCCTATACCTCGACAACAACCTAAATTTCAGCACCCATATCCAACACATAACAAAAAAAGTATCCAAAACGGTGGGGATCCTCTCCAAGATACGATACTACGTACCGCAAACTGCCCTTCTAACACTATACCATTCACTTATATATCCATACCTCACCTATGCTATCTGTGCTTGGGGTTCAACTGCAGCAACACACCTAAAACCAATAATAACCCAACAAAAAGCCACAGTAAGAATAATCACTAAATCCCATTCCTGGCAACCCCCCCCCCCCCACTCTTCATAGATCTAAACTTACTCCCTGTTCAGAACATCCACACTTACTACTGTGCAATCTATATCTACAGGACCTTAAATTCCAATATTAACCTTGACCTAAAATGCTTTCTTGATAGTTGTGACAGGATCCACAGGCATAACACCAGACACAAACATCTTTACGACATTCCCCGTGTTCGACTAAACCTTTACAAAAATTCAATGTATTTCAAAGGACCTAAAATCTGGAACACCCTACCTGAAAACTCTAGAACTGCAGACACATTCATCACTTTCAAAACTACAGTTAGAAAACGTCTTGTCTCCCTGATCCACCCCGACAACTAACTACATGATAACCACCTGGTGGTTCAAAATTACACTCACTCGCCCACTGACTATAAACCCAGAAATACTAATCTTAATCTTAAAATAATAAATCCTAACTAGTCATAAGTTTGCCTATGATACTCAAATATAGACACCTTGTATTGTGCCAGAACAAAAGCATTCACATTGCTAAACTCACAAATTATGATGTAGTCACTTAGCCTTAATACTATAATCTGTAAGGATTTAATGTTAAGAATTCGTCTAAGTCTGCTCGAAATGCCTAGCCATGCTTGGTGTCCTAGTGGCCCCCTCTGTAATTAGTATTTTATAACATGTAAACCACAAAATACCCAAAACCTGTAAACCCCACATTGTAACCATTATAGAGAATAAACTTGAATTAAATAAATTTTATAGAAAGTTTTCCGTCATGGGCCAGGCTGCAGGGGCATTGACCCCCGGAACTCCCTCTAGGTATGAATTGATAGATATATTTTAGTAAATTAACACATACTGTGTACAGTTTATATATAAAGTAGCAGGTTGGTAGACAACAACCATCCAGGGAAGTACTGGAGTCCTCTTAATGAATGCTGATCTTTACTTTTTTCACATCAATACATAAGATGACAGATAAATTTTACAAACTTCTACTTATATTTATTATACACATGTCTTTACTTTCCTGTGCTTCTTAACCCTTTGATTGTTGTGACCCTTCAAATTAAAAGTGCTGACAGTATCACGATTTAAAAAAAAAATTATCTTCTGACACAGTAAACAATCTTTTTTTTTTTTTGAAGGTGATAACACCAAACATGCAAGATTTGATGGAAAACGTGCAGAATTACACAAGCTTAAAATTTGTTATCTAGATGCAATTTACATGTTGGTGATTTCACTCATTTTCAGTCCTATTTTGAGCCAATTCCATTGCTCAGTGCTTATGAAGAATGACTTCCAGGTAGTCTTTCAGCATCTGGGTATGAGAGAAATTGATGACAGACCACATGAAAATTTAATTGAAAAAAATATTCAGAATGTCAGTTACATATCTGATAGAAGGTGAGAAATACATATATATGTTGGCAGATAGTATATACATTTGTTATTTAGAAATCATCATCTTTCAATAAACCAACTGTATCACCCAAGCAGGGTGGCCCAAAAAGAAAAACAAAAGTTTCACTTTTCAACTTTAGTACATAATGTATACAGAAGAAGGGGTTGCTAGCCCCTTGCTCCCGGCATTTTAGTCGCCTCTTATGACATACGACATGGTTATTTAGAAATATATGATGAAAATACCAAAAATACCTTTATTGGTTGATAGGAGAATGTCTTTCTAATTTTCTTATGATGGTTGATGCTGGGGAGCTTGTTAACTTTTAAAGCTGTTTCTTTAAAACATGTAAGTATATTATTTTTACACATCTACATATGTTTTCTTACTTATTGGGCCATCAAATAGGAGGACTTTACTGAGATTGGTCTACCAGGATGCTGATCCCAAAATCATTAGTTAGTCAAGAGGAATGTTAAAATTTTGTACACACTGAGACAGTAAAGGTGAAGCTGGAGGTGCTGTCCTGGGAGACAGTAATGGTGAAGCTGGAGATGCTGTCCTGGGAGACAGTAATGGGGAAGCTGGAGATGCTGTCCTGGGAGACAGTAATGGTGAAGCTGGAGATTTTGTCCAGGTAGTCGGGAATTATACGCAGGAAGGAATACATATGAATGACCGCATAGGGGACAGGAGCCATAGTAGGGAAACAAGTGTAGTCAAAGATAAGATAAAACCAATATTGCAAACTAGAAATACCGCAGGAAATAGCAAACAAGAGGACTCCACTAGCAATAGTGAGGATATATTACCAAAAACAAATGGTGGGAGCTCCATTGTTGGTGCTAGGGAGGATAGAAGTAAGACAGGGAAACATGCACCAACAGGGAATACAGTCACAGAAACCCAAGGCAAACGGAAACCAAGCCTGTGCACATACTATGCACTCGGTATCTGCTGGCATGGGAAATCTGGAAAAACAGATGGGACGTGCAACTATGACCACCCTAGGAAATGCCATGCCCATATGACAACAGGAAAATGCAAACTCCCTTCCTGTAAGCTTTTTCACCCTGAACTGTGTACCTCTTCAGTACAGGAAAGACTGTGCTATAACTTAAATTGCCAGGCATACCATCTAAAGGGGACAAAAAGATACAAAACATCCAGGCCATGGGAAAACCTGGGTAGCCACAGCCACTCAAGAGGGAGAGGTTTTTTAGTGCCAGGAAGGAAAAAAAACTGGCAGGAAATGGCAGAAATCGTACACCAAATCCAGTCATTCCTGGAGTGGAACCACAGTCGATGGCCTCCACTCCAAACCAACAGATACAGATACTAATGCCGGAAAAAAAATCCCCCCCCAATACCAACAATACCACCAGTCCGATAACATTCTTCTTTGCAAATATACAGGGTCTAAAGCCAGCAACAAACAACAAAATACCTTTCATCCGTGGACTGCTTGCAGAGGCAAAGGCAATGTTCGCGGCTTTCACTGAGACCCACATAAAGGATCACTTAGACAACGAAATATGGATCCCAGGTTACAACCTATACAGATGTGACAGAGTGAACAGGCAAAAGGGGGGGGTTGGCCTGTACATTGCAGAGTCACTTGTTTGCACAGAACTGCTAAATGCCTCAAATGATGTAGTGGAAGTTTTAGCAGTAAAGGTCGAGAACCAAAACCTAGTCATTGTGATAGTCTACAAGCCTCCGGATGCAACATCCCAGCAATTCCAGGAACAGCTGTTAAAAATTGACCACTGTCTGGAAAACCTTCCAGCTCCTGCACCCAACATCTTGCTCCTGGGGGATTTCAACTTAAGGCACCTAAAATGGAGGAATATAGCAAATAATATTGTTGCAGTAATAACACCAGGAGGCAGCTCTGATGAAAACTCACACTCACGCGAGCTTTTAAATCTCTGCACAAAATTCAATTTAAACCAGCAAATAATAGAGCCTACTAGACTGGAGAATACACTAGACCTCATCTTCACTAACAATGATGATCTGATAAGAAATATCACCATATCAAAAACAATATACTCAGATCACAACATAATTGAGGTTCAGTCATGTATGCGCGGAGCCCCAGACCGACATAATGAGATTAGTCACGAGGGAGCATTCACCAAATTCAACTTCAATAACAAAAACATAAAGTGGGACCAAGTAAACCAAGTCCTAACCGATATAAGCTGGGAAGATATACTAAGCAACACAGACCCCAACTTATGCCTAGAACAGATTAACTCGGTAGCACTCGATGTATGCACAAGGCTTATTCCTCTAAGAAAAAGGAGGAGTAGATGTAAAACAGAAAGAGACAGGCGCTCCCTTTACAGGCGACGGAAAAGAATAACAGAGCGGCTAAAAGAGGTCAATATATCTGAAATGCGTAGGGAGACACTGGTCAGAGAAATAGCAAGCATCGAACTTAAGCTAAAAGAATCCTTTAGGAGTCAGGAATCGCGGGAAGAACTAAAAGCCATAAATGAAATCGAAAGAAACCCCAAGTATTTCTTCTCCTATGCCAAATCAAAATCGAGAACAACGTCCAGTATTGGGCCCCTACTTAAACAAGATGGGTCCTACACAGATGACAACAAGGAAATGAGTGAGCTACTCAAGTCCCAATATGACTCAGTTTTTAGCAAGCCGCTAACCAGACTGAGAGTCGAAGATCAAAATGAATTTTTTATGAGAGAGCCACAAAATTTGATTAACACAAGCCTATCCGATGTTATCCTGACGCCAAATGACTTCGAACAGGCGATAAATGACATGCCCATGCACTCTGCCCCAGGGCCAGACTCATGGAACTCTGTGTTCATCAAGAACTGCAAGAAGCCCCTATCACGAGCCTTTTCCATCCTATGGAGAGGGAGCATGGACACGGGGGTCGTCCCACAGTTACTAAAAACAACAGACATAGCCCCACTCCACAAAGGGGGCAGTAAAGCAACAGCAAAGAACTACAGACCAATAGCACTAACATCCCATATCATAAAAATCTTTGAAAGGGTCCTAAGAAGCAAGATCACCACGCATCTAGAAACCCATCAGTTACACAACCCAGGGCAACATGGGTTTAGAACAGGTCGCTCCTGTCTGTCTCAACTATTGGACCACTACGACAAGGTCCTAAATGCACTAGAAGACAAAAAGAATGCAGATGTAATATATACAGACTTTGCAAAAGCCTTCGACAAGTGTGACCATGGCGTAATAGCGCACAAAATGCGTGCTAAAGGAATAACAGGAAAAGTCGGTCGATGGATCTATAATTTCCTCACTAACAGAACACAGAGAGTAGTCGTCAACAGAGTAAAGTCCGAGGCAGCTACGGTGAAAAGCTCTGTTCCACAAGGCACAGTACTCGCTCCCATCTTGTTCCTCATCCTTATATCCGACATAGACAAGGATGTCAGCCACAGCACCGTGTCTTCCTTTGCAGATGACACCCGAATCTGCATGACAGTGTCTTCCATTGCAGACACTGCAAAGCTCCAGGCAGACATCAACCAAATCTTTCAGTGGGCTGCAGAAAACAATATGAAGTTCAACGATGAGAAATTTCAATTACTCAGATATGGTAAACATGAGGAAATTAAATCTTCATCAGAGTACAAAACAAATTCTGGCCACAAAATAGAGCGAAACACCAACGTCAAAGACCTGGGAGTGATCATGTCGGAGGATCTCACCTTCAAGGACCATAACATTGTATCAATCGCATCTGCTAGAAAAATGACAGGATGGATAATGAGAACCTTCAAAACTAGGGAGGCCAAGCCCATGATGACACTCTTCAGGTCACTTGTTCTATCTAGGCTGGAATATTGCTGCACACTAACAGCACCTTTCAAGGCAGGTGAAATTGCCGACCTAGAAAATGTACAGAGAACTTTCACGGCGCGCATAACGGAGATAAAACACCTCAATTATTGGGAGCGCTTGAGGTTCCTAAACCTGTATTCCCTGGAACGCAGGAGGGAGAGATACATGATTATATACACCTGGAAAATCCTAGAGGGACTAGTACCGAACTTGCACACGAAAATCACCCACTACGAAAGCAAAAGACTTGGCAGACGATGCACCATCCCCCCAATGAAAAGCAGGGGTGTCACTAGCACGTTAAGAGATCATACAATAAGTGTCAGGGGCCCGAGACTGTTCAACTGCCTCCCAGCACACATAAGGGGGATTACCAACAGACCCCTGGCAGTCTTCAAGCTGGCACTGGACAAGCACCTAAAGTCAGTTCCGGATCAGCCGGGCTGTGGCTCGTATGTTGGTTTGCGTGCAGCCAGCAGCAACAGCCTGGTTGATCAGGCTCTGATCCACCAGGAGGCCTGGTCTCAGACCGGGCCGCGGGGGCGTTGACCCCCGGAACTCTCTCCAGGTAAACTCCAGGTAAACTGTTAATATGTATACTATTATGTGCAGTAATGATTATATATTGTGAAAGCATACTGAAATGCACATTTTTAATGAAATAATATACATTGTATATCTTCTTTTATAATAGTTTTCTTAGTACAAATGTAAAGGATAAACACTACAGTAATCTGTTCAGACAAGAAATTCTTGATGAAATTATGGAATACATGTATGTTAATAGTATACCAAGAGAGTTTTGGATCCATTCAGCTCCCATTCGTGATTATATACTGTACAGTGTTGGAAGTTGATCCTGGTCAGCTTATATGAACATCATGATAACAACTTGGCTGACACACACACACACCATCAGAAACAGGGCAGATATTAATCCTGACACAAATGTAACTGATTTTGTTCTTTCAGGAGACGATGGGTGACGTGGCATTGGAACCCAGGTCTGACCTGCAGGAACTGCAGTTTAAGGCCAACCAACAGACAGATGAGACCTTAGAGTCCACACGACGGATGCTCTCACTATGCGAAGAGGTGTGTGGTTGTTTTTGCTAAAGCATCAACACTATATTTGTAATTGTTATATTAATATTTTGTTAATACTATTTTGTGCCTTTGACTGTTTGAACTGGAACAAACAGAAGGGCTGTTAAACTACAGTATTTGGTGTAAATATTTAACAGTATTTTACAGTATCAAGTCTTAATTATCTGAGGCACTTTTTCATTAAATGCAGTATTTCAGTTCAGTATTATATACAGTGGTCCCTCGTTTTTCATAATTAATCCGTTCCCGGAGGAGCTACTATAAACGAAATTTACGATTTGCGAGTCAATTTTCCCCATAAGAAATAATGTAAATACAATTAATCCATTCCTGACACCCAGAAGTATTAAAACAAAAAAAATTTTTACATGAAATATACATATAGTTCATAAATAATACAATGGGAAATGATGAATGAAACATTAACAGCATAACACTTACCTTTATTGGAGATTCTTCTTAGTGTATGGGAGACTGGAGGAGGAGAGAGATTGGATTGTTTACAGTTTGGAAAGGGAATCCCCTTCCAGCAACACCTCAGGTACCAATTGCTTCTCTGGGGTTGCTTCTCTTCTCTGTTTCTTAATGCCACTAGGACCACCTTGAGTCACTCTAGTCCTGTCTCGCAAAGCAACTGTGGAGAGAGCTCTGTTTCTGGCGTCTCTTTAACACTTCCTTAAAATGGCCCAAGACTTTGTCACTGTACATATTTCTCACCTTCTTTACCACAGGCTTGGCACTAGGAGCTTTCTTTGGAGCCATGGTAGCTTATTTAGTAATTGCAAGCACTAAAATGAGTGGAATATTATGAAATATTTCGTAGGAGCACTTGAGGGGACCTTCACTCACTAGTAAACAATGCCAGACTGGCTGGGTAGGGAGGCCGCCCCGGCTCACACCGTACGTACGCGTTCCGGACGAACTACTATTCGCGAGTCAACCTATGAAAAGCGAGTCCATGTTTATACGAAAATACCCCTATGATTGGCGAAATTTACAATTGCCGAGAACTTCGAAAAGCGAGGGACCACTGTATATGTATTAATTCTAAAATTAAATTCAGTAAAGTTGTCTGAAAATAAAATTGAGGATTCAGAGTGAAGAGATTAGTGTAGTATAGCCTTCACTTTGGCAAGTGGTCCAGCATACTGATGGAGAATGGGTAGTGTGGGCCACCCAGTTGGCACTTCCTCGTTACAGGTCAAATCTGTTAAAAAATATTCCTAGTGGTTTTGTTGGATGATGGACATTGTTCTTTGGGTCACCTAGTAAATTACAGTAATTAAAATTCTAAAGGTAATAAAGCACTTTTGATTGGGGTAAGACATTTGTGGGTGCCTTGGTTGCATTATCCAATCAAAGTTCAAAATAAAACGAGCTACTGTATAAGAGTTTTGTTTAGTATTTTCAGTGAATTTATTCAACTTGAGATTCTTTTCTTTCATTCTGCTTTCTTAAGAATTTTGCTATTAATGTCGAGGAAATTTAAGGATATACAGTCAGATGAACTTAAATTGTTAATTCTAAAATATGATGGAGAATGGATTTGGGCTCACTCATAATAGATTCTTCAGGTTACACTCATTGTGTTCCTAAGAGTCTAGACGTTAGTTGCACACAACTGGCTAAGTTTATTATCATCTCAAATAATCAAGACTTAACTGTACATTGTCAGTTTTTTTGTATAGTGCTCTATTATATTGTATCTTAAATATTGCATTATACATGTATCCTACTTGTTTTAAACTATGAATATTTATATTTTCAAATCATTGTTTACCTTCAATAAAATTTATTAGAATGAAGCTATAGTAATTACTGGTGCACATTAAATTTGTTTATTAATAACCAGTTACATTATTCTATTTTTTTTATGTATGAAAAATAATAATCAGAGTAAATAAACACTGATGATTCAGTCCTAAAAACAATCTCTTTAAAATCTTACCTAAAGTTTTCAAGTAACAAAGGATTTTATTAATGATCATTCATGGCATTGTCTACTAAATTCAGTAATAAACTGAGCAGTAATACTCGCCAAAATTTAGTGAGTTAGGGAAAACATTGACTCTATGATGTGTTTATAAAGTTCAAAATAGTTGTCTTATCTTGCAACTAAGGCTAAAGGTGGTCCCATTATTCATGTGTTTCTTACCCTAGCTTAATGCCTGCTGCCAACACTCTTAAGTCATAATGAGCATTAATTACCCTCAAAGTGACAATCCCCATTTGCAATGAGAGTGGATTGTATCAAACAATAATTGATCTAAGCAATGCCGTCGTTTTGACAAAGGCAACTATCTACATTACTGCTTTTGTAAAAGGGCAGTTTTTTTGCATGTAATAAATGTAAGTTATTTTAGATTAGTGAGTCTAGTATAATGATTCTGCTCTTAAATGAAGTTTGAAAAATAATGCTAGTAATGAAAAAGAAAATTTATTTAGAAGTGTTTCCTGCAGAGACATTAGTTATGTTTGTGCTGAAGATCTCATTATGCTTTAATGCCCTTGCTAAGACAGCTAATACTTCAATTACAAATTGCCATTGCAAATGATTTCTTACATGCAAAACAGTCAAAGGAAGCTGGTATTCGAACCTTGGTTGCCCTAGATGATCAGGGAGGTGAGTATACAACTCTGAACATTTAAAAAAAAAAAAGTAGATGTCGTCACCAATATTTCTCAGATTTACCTATGCTACTTTTTGTTGTATTTAATCTATTCAACACATGTGATTCTTTACCATATCTCCAAGTTTTCAAGAAAATTTTCTTAAATTTGTAAAAATAAAATTACTATATAACTGTCTGCAAGTACCAACGGGTCTGGGGCTTATTTTGCAGATTTAGTTGAATGTAATTGTTCTTGATGTTGTATTGTAGAGAGTCAGACTTGTTGTGATGGCTTCCAAAAGAATCACAGTTGTTGAAGTTGTCAAGAGCATTGTGCAGAGAGCCTGTAGCATGCTATCACTCTGTGCCTCACTTTACTACACTTTATATTCTTTTTATTTTTATATAAGTATCTCATTGCTAGTTTTATTATGTAGTATATTATAATGCTTTAATAAGGTTAGAATTTATCATAAATCCAGCAAATCACCCATGACTGAAATACATTTCATATTGTCTGAAAATATCAATTTGTGGTTACTGATATATAGCTATGCTCGTGATGTTATTGTAATTGTCAAAATTAATATTTTAGAATTTTACATTAGTTATTGCATACACCCTCCCAGAGCTCATTATAGTCTTTTTCTAAAAATATACTTCCTGCAATCTTTACATCGATTCTTCTGCAACTTATCTTTTATATGGATATCCTCTCATTTTCTGTTACTCATATAGAGAAATTAAGTTATTTAAACCTTTTTTCAAAGCTCATATTTCTTAACTCTGGTATTTAGTTTGTTTTATGTCTCTGAATTTCTTCTTTTGTTTAATTTTTCATTAAAATAATCTCTAGAACACAGTATCTCTCTCTAAATTGAAAGGCTATCAGGAATTGAACTACTGTACTGTATTTATATAGTCTTATAATGATTAATTTTTTATCACAGCAAGATCTTTTTCTCTCATCATATGTTCTTAAAATTCTTTGAAAACTTCATGGATCCAGTTTCAACTTTTACATGTTTCTATCCTTTAACATTTTTCCTTATTGAAATACATCGTTTTTGCACTCCATTTTTTCAATTTATCAGTCTTCATGTAGGTTTTTATTTAAACTTTTGCAGCTAAAACGAAGTTGTGGTTTAGAATGAAAGTGGAATGTAAGAAGTGGATAATAATCAATTTATATAATGCCAAAAGCAAAACAGTCTTAGAGATATTCTAGTTGGTACTGAGGGAGTGTTTACAGCATGTTTGAGAAACTGAAGAATAATTGTTTGTGGAGATTTTAACTGAAAAATTGGTGACAGTATTGTGGAAGGTATCATCGTAATGTTGAGGTTCTAAGTGTAAAAGACAGTCGGTACCTTTTGAATTATGCTGAGGAAAACATTTAGCAGTATGTTATATATTGCATGTTTGAAGAAGGAAATGAACAATAGTATGCTAGTTAATAAAGGTTGACTTTGAGATATGCTATACATGGAGGATGCAACAATAATGGTGTCAGGTGAAAGAGAAGTGATGAAAGAATTAATTAATAATTATTAAGAGCTGTTATAAATTCTTAGAAGTAAGGTTGGATAGATTTAAATTGATAAAAAAAAAAAAGGTGTTGGTCTAAACAGATAAACAGTGGCAGTATTATCATCAGGAGCTTAACGTTTGAATAAGAGATGTGTTTCCAACTGAGACCTGAAAGCACGAACAGATTCCTGACTCTTAACAGACTGGTAACCTGTTGACCAAAAGCTCTTACTGGGAATGATTTCTCCCCAACAGCACAAGGCTCAGTCAATTTAAAAGGGTCAGCAGCAATTTGCAGAAACTATCCCAAGCTTGATGTAAAAGGGACAAACATATCAGCAATATACATGTACTTAGGAGACAGCTCCGTTACTAATTGGTACAACTGACCAGAAAGGTACTAATTTTAGAAGTGACGCACCAGTATCCCCAAAACCACAGCCAAAAAGATCACTTAACAGTAATCCATGGTCATTGGTATCAGATGCAGCAGAGAGTTCCAACAAATTTAGTGACACATTTCCTGAATAAGTTTTCTGTACCAAATCATTATAAACTTTACTCACTCAGGCTAATATCTTGAAGGACAGAAAAAATGACAGGGTTGATTATGAGAACTTTACAAAGAAGGGAAATAATGCTATTAGTCACACTATTCAAATCACTTGTGCTCTCTTGCTTATGGTACTGCCTGGTGTTGACTGCCTCGTTCAAGGCAGGAGAGATTTCAGAGCTGAAAAATATACAGGGGTAGTTTACTGCCCAATTTGAACCAATTAAGCCTTTAAACTACATGGAATACCTCAAAGTACTCTGGAGTGAAGAAGAGAGAAATACTTGTTAATATATACATGGAAATTTACTTTTCACTACCATAGCAACTTACTGCTGTGGTAGTGTAAAATAGACCTAGTGAAAAGCCGGGACATGATAAGAGAACTCTGTCACCATCTGTGGTTTAAGACTTACTACCAGCTGATATCAGAAATATTGCTGGAACAGATGTTAAGTTTTTGAAAGGAAACTGGAACATTTCCAAATTAACCAGGCTGGGATAAATGTGTGAGGAAGGCACTGGGCCACCAGTTGCAACAGCTTGGTTGAACAGGCATTCAGGAAAAAAGCCTGGACCCAGGCTGGTCTGTGAGGGTATAAAATATTTTAATCTTTTCACAGGTGTATATCTCAAATTGTGTTAAATATGTGAATATAGAGTAATATTTTGAGAATTTGTTGAATGTAGACTGCAGTTGCAACAGATTTCATGTATGTGGAAAAGAGGAATGATAAATGTATAAATGAGTAAAGAACAAGAGAGAGAGAATCGGTACAAGTGAGGTGAAACTGTAAAAGGTTTGATAATGGAAAAAGAAGCATGGATAGATAAATAGGATTAAGACTGGAATGCTGGAGGTTGATGGTTATACTGTTTACTGGAAGGTTGTGGTGATGAAAGAAGGTAATGCATCAAAGAATTAGCAAAGTATGAGATGTTTGTTTGTGTGCACAAAAGGGGACAACAAAAATTAAGAATCAATATTTGCTTTTAGTAGTAATGTTGATAATATTTACACAAGCATGTGCAGGTTTGAGAGGCATTGATACTTGGTGATGAGAGTGTGTGTTTCCTTGGGATGATTTCCTCATCCTGTTTTATACTTTTAGTGTTCTGTTTGGTTGCCATGTTGCATGTACAGTTTGTATGAAAATATGAACTTGCATAGCTTTAGGTGGTTAAAGATTTTTTTTTTTAATGAACCTTTTCAACAAGGAGTCTCAATCAGAGAAGTGTGTTAATTCTTTATTTTTCTTATTCTGTAGAGCCAAGATGCTGGTGCCAAAACGTTATATATGTTAGGAGAGCAAGGGGGTAAGGGATTTTTAGTTTTTTTAAGTTTGTATATTCTGCAGAGCCTATTGCATACTAGTGCCTTACAGATGGTCACATACCTTTCCTACTCAACATTCTAATATAGCCAGAGCTGTCTTTACTAGCTTTAATATTTTATATTATTCCATATTAATACTTGTCCAGATAATGAGGAAGATATTTCCTCTGAGATGCAGGCTGGTAGTTGCTCAAGAACATTCTCTATAGATGAGAATTTTATTTTGCTAAACATCATTACAGATGGCATCATGTTAGGAAATATTTAGTTAATTTATGTTTAAAGTTGCTGAGAACTAGATAAAACTGGTGATTTATTTACTGATACTGATCTACTTTGGGCTGTGTTAAACCATCAAGAAGATGGTTGAAATTACTCTACAAGACCAAATTTTGTATCAAGAAATTATTATAAAACGTGTGATGAAAATGGTTTAGAAAAACAAGTCTTGACATAATGGTTTGTTATCATAATTAGAAAAATTCTAAATGATTCCTGTCTTGATGTGTTTGAAAAGGTTTTTGACAAAGCAAAAGTAGAAAATTGTGCATAAAATATAACTCTAAAAAAGTGGCCCAGTATTACAGTATTTAAATTATATAAAGTACGTATATACTAAATATTTTGAAGTTCTCTTATGGTGCCTACAAGCTTTAGCAAGCTTATTGGGTATACAAGCTTTAAAAAGGTCATTGATTGAAGGTGTAACTTTCCAAAAGGACTCAGTATACACACATTTTGTAGCTCACTTTATAGTTTCTTTATCTTGCCAATATTTTTGTTTTTGCCAGCTGCTTTGGTCATTACTATCTGAGTGCCTTTAAAAAGTAAGACAAAACAGTGCTTAAACCATTGTTATTGTTGTATTAATGAATGGTCTGTCTCTACAAGGTGTGAAGTGCACTGAATTGGCTTGCCTTACAGTTAATATTGTTTAACAGTGTTTAATAGACTATGAAATGCTATGGGACTTATTCATACCTTTTTTGTTGTTCTTTCAGCCAACAAGTCCAACTCTTATTACAGTAACTTAGGTTTATAATGTTAAGTACTGTAGCTATATTGTATGGAGGAAACTTATCAAGACTAAAACAAAAAAAAAATAGTTGCATTACTTGACCCTTTCCCTGTCGCATTCCTTGAAATTAAGTGCTGACAGTGTCATGATTTTTCAACAACAAAAAACTTCTGAAATGGTATAGAATCTTTTTCTGAAGGTAATAACACCACAAATGCAAACTTGGATGGAAAACTTATGGAATTACACAGGTACATAGTTGGCAGTCTGGGAACAATTTACTCATTGGCAATTTCATTCACTTTGAGTCATATTTTAAGCCAAATCAATTGCTCAGTTTGACCAAAATCCCAGGTATTTCACTAGCAAACCTTTCATTCTATTGATGGAACACGAAAAAACCTGGCTAGTCAGCTACCCTATGAAGTGTACAAAAGTCAGTAACTTGGACAGTTTTATACAAAATTCAACAAATACCAGTTTACAAACAGAATCCAAAATAAGCACTGTATGTATTTCAGCCACTAAAGCAACCTCTCCTCTGTTCATTACTTACGTTCCTAGTCATCTCGTATATAACACTTGCCCACCATTTTGAATCTGTCACCAGACAAAAAAAATCAAAGTTTACCCTTAAAATATAGCCAAGAATGATTGGTCATGGTTTAGGGTGTCCCAGCAATTGAAGCAGGCCTATTAAAATCCCATAAAACAGAACAGAATAGAAGACCTATCCTTCCTGTGGAAAATCATCAAAAATCAAATATTTCCACTACTTTGAGCCCTATTCTAAGTTCTTTAGGCCCTGAAACTGACCAAAATCATCTGTCACTAGTATGTCTTTTAGTCTATCAGCTGATATCAAGAAACAGCCAATAAAAGCATAAAACCACCATTAAAAAAAAAACTCAAATTCACTACTTTAACTTTTCCTGTCATTCACCCTCTGGGGCAGGATATTTCTTTACTGTGTACACTAATCGCAGAGACCCATTCTCTCAGGTCTAGGTCAAAATGTACTGTTGCAATGTATTTGGGAAGAGCTGTGTTTAATATATAATTCTCCATGAGTGCGATACTAGGGTCAGTAACATAGATATACAGTATACAGGGCAGCCATCACTAATCCGGCATCATTGGGACCAGTAGTGTGCCGGATTAGTGAGTTCGCCGAATTAGAGTGATTAGGTTAGAATACACTTAATTAATCTATCAATAGAAACTCTTTCTGCTACATCTTCCTCATTTTCATCACTGCTTTCTCCTCCACTGGCGTGCTGCTGTGGATTTACAACCATCTGCACAATATCTGAATCAGTATAACGAAATTTGAGTCAGTATATTGATCTGAGTCAGTATAATGATGAAATTTGAAATTATACTGACCGAAATTGGTGCCGGATTGCTAATGGAACCAGATAAGTGATGGGCGACCTGTATATGTGGGAGACAGAGATAGGGTTAAGGTAAAAGTTTAATAGGTATAAACACAGTAGCAAGCAATAGGAAGAAAATTAACTGGCATTTAATATTTTGGAAAAGTAGTAATGGCTTCATATTTTAACAGACTAAAACTTAATTCATCAAAATTTTATTAAATTATAATTTTGCATTACAAAAGTATTTCTTACAAATGTGTGTTTCTTCGTTACCATTTTTTTTTTCTCTTGGACATGCATAGTAACTATAATTAAAAACTTATAAATTGTGTTGTATTACTTAGACGTGTAATATATAAGACACATTTTTGATAATATTCATACAGTTTACAATAATATGATTAATGACACTATTGGAATGAGTTATAATTATGATCTCCTTTAAGTAATAACTACACACATTGGAATTTTGTTGATAACTGGCCATTATATAACTGATCCTGCATTGGTGAACTTTTCTTGTAAATGCAAATCATGTGTACTTCAAATTTTATTACTGATACTTCATTGTTAAGTAATACAGTGCCTTGAAACCTCTTATCTGTTTGTTATAGAAACTAAACTACTGAGATTTTTCCTAGCTTGACTAACACCACAACACTGACTTTACTTACTAGCAGTAATACTTGCAAGTGTTCAGTAACTTCATGTTCTCTAGTATTTTCATGCTTTAATACTGATTGATTTGAGTAATGAAAATATTAACCAAGATACAAGTTCTTTTGTTACCCTACATAAGTCCTGGACTTGTATAGTGTACAAGCAGAGAAAAAAATAAATTGCTTTTGGTGGAAAAGGTTTATACTTTATTTGGCAGTGTATCACTCCCACAGTGGGATCTATTAAATCACAAATAGATTGTCATGGGCAGAGATTACGTGCATATATATATATAGGGAGCATAGTGACATGAAGGGTCAAGTGAGGAATGTTGAAGGATCACATTACACTGCATTTGTCTTCAACTTTTTTCACCTGACACTTCATGTCACTATGCTCCCTGTAGATAGGAGTGAATGGGGATGAAAGGTTTTTGGGACCTGATGAGCAAGTGGAGTGTGAGCAAGGTAATATTTTGTGAAGGGATGCAGGGAAACCAGTTAACCAGACTTGAGTCCTGGAGGTGGGAAGTACAGTGCCTGGAGTTTAACCCTTAAACGGTCCAAACAGATCGCCGTTCAAATCCGTAGTGCTCCAAAAGTAGATCTACGTTTTTTTTTACATCTTTTCAAAAATAACAAAAAAACAAATGTAGATAAAAGTTTCTTTACACATTTTTAAATGTAAAACAAGAAAGAAGATCTACATTTTTTTACATACTTTCAAATGTTGAAAAAACGTATATATACGTTTGGGCCATTTAAGGGTTAAAGGAGGGGTTTGGGATATTGGCTGTTTGGATTGACATCTAAACTGTCATATCTGAGCGCCTCTGCAAAGACAGTGATTATGTGTGAATGATGGTGAAAGTGTTTTTCTTTTTAAGGTCACTCTGCCTAAGTGGGAGATGACCAATGCTGCTGCATTCACAACCCAAGCTTCACACCCATATAAGAGTGTTGGTACTACTATACTTTCATACATTCCCTTCTTTGCCTCCATAGATAATGTGGAGTCAAAAAACGTTATCTATGGAGGCAAAGAAGGGAATGTATGAAAGTATAGTAGTACCAACACTCTTATATGGGTGTGAAGCTTGGGTTGTGAATGCAGCAGCGAGGAGACGGTTGGAGGCGGTGGAGATGTCCTGTCCAAGGGCAATGTGTGGTGTAAATATTATGCAGAAAATTCGGAGTGTGGAAATTAGGAGAAGGTGTGGAGTTAATAAAAGTATTAGTCAGAGAGCTGAAGAGGGGTTGTTGAGGTGGTTTGGTCATTTAGAGAGAATGGATCAAAGTAGAATGACGTGGAGAGCATTTAAATCTGTAGGAGAAGAAAGGCGGGGTAAGGGTCGTCCTCGAAAAGGTTGGAAGGAAGGGGTAAGGGAGGTTTTGTGGGCGAGGGGCTTGGACTTCCAGCAGGCGTGCATGAGCGTGTTCGATAGGATTGAATGGAGACGAATGGTATTTGGGACCTGACGATCTGTTGGAGTGTGAGCAGGGTAATATTTAGTGAAGGGATTCAGGGAAACCAGTTATTTTTATATAGCCGGACTTGAGTCCTGGAAATGGGAAGTACAATGCCTGCACTCTAAAGGAGGGGTTTTGGGATACTAGCAGTTTGGAGGGATATGTTGTGTATCTTTATACGTATATGCTTCTAAACTGTTGTGTTCTGAGCACCTCTGCAAAAACAGTGATTATGTGTGAGTGAGGTGAAAGTGTTGAATGATGATGAAAGTATTTTCTTTTTGGGGATTTTCTTTCTTTTTGGGTCACCCTGCCTCGGTGGGAGACGGCCGACTTGTTGAAAAAAAAAAAAAATAATAATAATATATACATATATATATATATATATATATTATATATATATATATATATATATATATATATATATACACACATTTTTTTTTTTTTTTTTTTTTTTTTTTTTCCAACAAGTCGGCCGTTTCCCACCGAGGCAGGGTGACCCAAAAAAAAAAAGAAAGAAAATCCCCAAAAAGAAAATACTTTCATCATCATTCAACACTTTCACCACACTCGCACATTATCACTGTTTTTGCAGAGGTGCTCAGAATACAACAGTCCAGAAGTATACACATATAAAGACACACAACATATCCCTCCAAACTGCCAATATCCCAAACCCCTCCTTTAAAGTGCAGGCATTGTACTTCCCATTTCCAGGACTCAAGTCCGACTATATGAAAATAACCGGTTTCCCTGAATCCCTTCACTAAATATTACCCTGCTCAAACTCCAACAGATCGTCAGGTCCCAAGTACCATTCGTCTCCATTCACTCCTATCTAACACGCTCACGCACGCTTAATTTTTTTTCTTTTTTTCTCAACAAGTCGGTCGTCTCCCACCGAGGCAGGGTGACCCAAAAAAGAAAGAAAATCCCCAAAAAGAAAATACTTTCATCATCATTCAACACTTTCACCACACTCACACATTATCACTGCTTTTGCAGAGGTGCCCATAATACATCAGTTTAGAAGCATATACGTATAAAGATACACAACATACCCCTCCAAACTGCCAATATCCCAAACCACTCCTTTAAAGTGCAGGCATTGTACTTCCCATTTCCAGGACTCAAGTCCGACTATATGAAAATAACCGGTTTCCCTGAATCCCTTCACTAAATATTACCCTGCTCACACTCCAACAGATCGTCAGGTCCCAAGTATCATTCGTCTCCATTCACTCCTATCTAACACGCTCATGCACGCTTGCTGGAAGTCCAAGCCCCTCGCCCACAAAACCTCCTTTACCCCCTCTTTCCAACCCTTTCGAGGACGACCCCTACCCCTCTTTCCTTCCCCTATAGATTTATATGCTTTCCATGTCATTCTACTTTGATCCATTCTCTCTAAATGACCAAACCACCTCAACAACCCCTCTTCTGCCCTCTGACTAATGCTTTTATTAACTCCACACCTTCTCCTAATTTCCACACTCCGAATTTTCTGCATAATATTTACACCACACATTGCCCTTAGACAGGACATCTCCACTGCCTCCAACCGTCTCCTCGCTGCTGCATTTACCACCCAAGCTTCACATCCATATAAGAGTGTTGGTACTACTATACTTTCATACATTCCCTTCTTTGCCTCCATAGATAACGTTTTTTGACTCCACATATACCTCAACGCACCACTCGCCTTTTTTTCCTCATCAATTCTATGATTAACCTCATCCTTCATAAATCCATCCGCCGACACGTCAACTCCCAAGTATCTGAAAACATTCACTTCTTCCATACTCCTCCTCCCCAATTTGATATCCAATTTTTCTTTATCTAAATCATTTGATACCCTCATCACCTTACTCTTTTCTATGTTCACTTTCAACTTTCTACCTTTACACACATTCTCAAACTCATCCACTAACCTTTGCAATTTTTCTTTAGAATCTCCCATAAGCACAGTATCATCAGCAAAAAGTAACTGTGTCAATTCCCATTTTGAATTTGATTCCCCATAATTTAATCCTACCCCTCTCCCGAACACCCTAGCATTTACATTTTACAACCCCATCTATAAATATATTAAACAACCATGGTGACATTACACATCCCTGTCTAAGACCTACTTTTACTGGGAAGTATTCTCCCTCTCTTCTACACACCCTAACCTGAGCCTCACTATCCTCATTAAAGCTCTTTACAGCATTTAGTAACTTACCACCTATTCCATAAACTTGCAACATCTGCCACATTGCTCCTCTATCCACTCTATCATATGCCTTTTCTAAATCCATAAATGCAATAAAAACTTCCCTACCTTTATCTAAATACTGTTCACATATAAGCTTCAATGTAAACACTTGATCTACACATCCCCTACCCACTCTGAAGCCTCCTTGCTCATCCGCAATTCTACATTCTGTCTTACCTCTAATTCTTTCAATTATAACCCTACCGTATACTTTTCCTGGTGTACTCAGTAAACTTATTCCTCTATAATTTTTACAATCTCTTTTGTCCCCTTTCCCTTTATATAAAGGGACTATACATGCTCTCCGCCAATCCCTAGGTACCTTCCCCTCTTTCATACATTTATTAAACAAAAGTACCAACCACTCCAACACTATATTCCCCCCTGCTTTTAACATTTCTGTCATGATCCCATCAGTTCCAGCTGCTTTACCCCCTTTCATTCTACGTAATGCCTCACGTACCTCCACCACACTTACATTCTGCTCTTCTTCACTCCTAAAAGATGGTATACCTCCCTGGCCAGTGCATGAAATTACCACCTCCCTTTCTTCCTCAACATTTAAAAGTTCCTCAAAATATTCTCGCCATCTACCTAATACCTCCCTCTCCCCATCTACTAACTCCCCTACTCTGTTTTTAACGGACAAAACCATACTTTCCCTAGGCTTTCTTAACTTGTTTAACTCACTCCAAAATTTTTTCTTATTTTCATTAAAATTTCTTGACAGTGCCTCTCCCACTCTTTCATCTGCTCTCCTTTTGCACTCTCTCACCACTCTCTTCACCTTTCTTTTACTCTCCATATACTCTGCTCTTCTTATAACACTTCTGCTTTGTAAAAACCTCTCGTAAGGTACCTTTTTCTCTTTTATCACACCCTTTACTTCATCATTCCACCAATCACTCCTCTTTCCTCCTGCCCCCACCCTCCTATAACCACAAACTTCTGCCCCACATTCTAATACTGCATTTTTAAAACTATTCCAACCCTCTTCAACCCCCCCACTACTCATCTTTGCACTAGCCCACCTTTCTGCCAATAGTCGCTTATATCTCGCCCGAACTTCCTCCTCCCTTAGTTTATACACTTTCACCTCCCTCTTACTTGTTGTTGCCACCTTCCTCTTTTCCCATCTACCTCTTACTCTAACTGTAGCTACAACTAAATAATGATCTGATATATTAGTTGCCCCTCTATAAAGATGTACATCCTGGAGCCTACCCATCAACCTTTTATCCACCAATACATAATCTAACAAACTACTTTCATTACGTGCTACATCATACCTTGTATATTTATTTATCCTCTTTTTCATAATATATGTATTACTTATTACCAAATTTCTTTCTACACATAGCTCAATTAAAGGCTCCCCATTTACATTTACCCCTGGCACCCCAAATTTACCTACTACTCCCTCCATAACATTTTTACCCACTTTAGCATTGAAATCCCCAACCACCATTACTCTCACACTTGATTCAAAACTCCCCACGCATTCACTCAACATTTCCCAGAATCTCTCTCTCTCCTCTACGCTTCTCTCTTCTCCAGGTGCATACACGCTAACTATAACCCACTTTTCACATCCAATCTTTATTTTACTCCACATAATCCTTGAATTTATGCATTTGTAGTCCCTCTTTTCCTGCCATAGCTTATCCTTCAACATTATTGCTACTCCTTCTTTAGCTCTAACTCTGTTTGAAACCCCTGACCTAATCCCATTTATTCCTCTCCATTGAAACTCTCCCACCCCCTTCAGCTTTGTTTCACTTAAAGCCAGGACATCCAGTTTCTTCTCATTCATAACATCCACAATCATCTCTTTCTTATCATTTGCACAACATCCACGCACATTCAGACTTCCCACTTTGACAATTTTCTTCTTCTTATTCTTTTTAGTAATCTTTACAGGAAAAGGGGTTACTAGCCCATTGTTCCCGGCATTTCAGTTGACTTTTACAACACGCATGGCTTACGGAGGAAAGATTCTTATTCCACTTCCCCACGGATATAAAAGGAAAAGTAATAAGACCAAGAACTATTAAGATAAAATCAAAGAAAACTCAGATGAGTGTGTATAAATAAACGTGTACACGTATGTGTAGTGTGACCTAAGTGTAAGTAGAAGTAGCAAGACGTACCTGTAATCTTGCATATTTATGAGACAGACAAAAGACACCAGCAATCCTACCATCATGTAAAACAATTACAGGCTTTCATTTTACACTCACTTGGCAGGACGGTAGTACCTCCCTGGGTGGTTGCTGTCTACCAACCTACTACCTATATATATATATATATATATATATATATGTGTGTGTATGTATATATATATATATATATATAATGTGTGTGTGTGCGTGCAATAAGATCACAGTAAACAGGTGATTTCAGAATATGCAAAACAACCACTCTGAAAGAATAGAGAAATTCCAAGCGCTTTCGTGACTACTCACATTATCAAGGAACTATGCCCAAAAATGTAGATATACACCATTTCCTAGGAAAATTAAATAGCTTAGCCCATTCTATAAACTTTACTGTTGAGTTTGAAGAAAATAACTCATTGCCTTTTCTAGATGTTTTAATTATTAAGGGTAATAATGAATTCAAATTTAAAATTTACAGAAAACCTACAAATAACTGTTCCTTTGTCCACTATTATTCCTCGCATCAAGATAGAGTCAAACTGTCTGTTTTCTCATCAATGTTTTTGAGAGCTTTACGAATTTGTAGTCCTGAGTTCATAGATGAGGAAATATCCAAAATTTATGAAATAGGTAATGATTTAAAATTCCCAAGAAATGTAATTGATAAATCTTTTAAAGTTGCTAGAAATACTTTTTACAATCCAAAAAGGGACAACCAGCCTTATTCAACTAAAAATATGTTTGGTTCTCCCTTACCATGAAAACTTGGTTGATATGCCTTCTCTTCTTAAGACTTTTAATATTAAAGTCGTATTCAAAAATCTTGATACAGTAAAAAAAACTTTTGATAAAGAATTCCCCCCAAAATGCTGATGGATGTGTCTATAAGATTCCTTGTAAAATTTGCGATAAAGTTTATTACGGTCAAACTGGTAAAAATCTCGAATTAAGATTAAAACAACATAAATATAGCATTAGAACTGGACAAGATTCCAATGCTCTATTTATTCATGTAAGAGATTTTAACCATCCAACTGATTTTCAAAAAGTTGAGAAAGTAGTATCAAGCAAGTCCATGGTCGACAGGAATATAATTGAATCTTGTTTCATAAAAAGCAGTTTTGACAATAATATGAATATTTCCTTTGGTTTATATAAATTAGATCCATTTATAATTAATAGAATTTGGGAAGAATTTAATAATACACTGGACAAATAATTTTTAAATTTTCTTGGGTAGAATAGTTTGTGGGGTGAGTTGTGCAAAGGACCTATCCAAGTTGGGTCGGCGCGCGTCAGGTGTTTACCCGTTGTGGGATCTGATAGTGAGGTGCTGGCCAGACCCCTTATATAGCTTCCTTGGATGCTTTACTTTCATAGTTCCTTGATAATGTGAGTAGTCACGAAAGCGCTTGGAATTTCTCTATTCTTTCAGAGTGGTTGTTTTGCTTATCTACTATATATATATATATACATACATATATATACATATATATACATACATATATATACATATATATACATACATATATATACATATATATACATACATATATAGCAGTGCCTGCACTCTGAAGGAGGGGTGTTAATGTTGCAGTTTAAAAACTGTAGTGTAAAGCACCCTTCTGGCAAGACAGTGATGGAGTGAATGATGGTGAAAGTTTTTCTTTTTCGGGCCACCCTGCCTTGGTGGGAATCGGCCAGTGTGATAATAAATAATAATAAATATATATACATACTTATATGACGGCCGACTTGTTGAAAAAAAAAAAATATATATATATACATACATATATATACATACATATGTATACATACATATATATACATACATTCATTCATTCATTCATTCATTCATTTGTGTCTTTGTCCATCATGTTGGTATTTTATTCCATTAATCTTCATCCTACTCTTGGTGCTATTTTGATAAAAGAATGTAATGTATACTGTTTTTATGTTGTGAGAGCATATATTCTATAGATGAATATAGACAGACTGCCCTCTTTTACCCTCAACTCAAACACTGAATATTTTTAAAAGTACTGGACCACTTCGAGACACTTACCTGGTAAGTCATGAAAGCATCTACACAGAGAAGTAGCAGAGAGTTTCAAGCCTTCTTAGGACACCTTAGAATTATCTGCTAAACCACACTAGGGTAAAATACTCCACTTAATATATCCATTTAGGTGGTCTACTACTTAAATAATTTTTAACAATAAGATAATTGTGAGTTAAAGCAGACTCATAAATGGAAGTGCTACAGTCTGAGGGTAATCTAAATGTGAGTAGTGAGTACACTTCTGGCAAAATAGTGATTGACTGGTGGTGAATGTGTTTTCTTCTTTGCGTCACCCTGCCTTGGTGAGAGGTAAAACAATCATGTATTTAGATGTAAGCATTATGTAATCTATATTTTAAATGGAAATTTCTTGAGGTGTTATTAAGTTAACAAGTTTGAAGAAGAATAATTAGTACTAATGTTTGTTGCATGTTATATAGTTTTCTGTTATTTGTTTACACACTTTCTGCAATTGTTAATGTGGCATTTGTAGTACACACTCATTGTTGGAGGAGAGATGAATAATAATTTAAGTTGAATGGCTCATTGGTGGTAGAGCAGCAGGTGAAAATACTTGAAGTGTGCGTCTTGAGGGTTGTGTTTGCATTTAGTGGTACAGTAGCACTATTAGGTTTTGGTGTAATCATTATTACTTAGTTTTCCTGTGTGTTTCCTTGTAATTAGGTTTTAATTTGCTAAATGCATGCTTGCTGCTCTCTCATTATGCATGTTTTTTTTTCCTTTGCTTTTATTTTAGAGTCAAGAAATGGGTGTTAAAACATTGGTTGATCTAGATGACCAAGGAAGTGAGTATGTATTTTTATAGGTGCTTGTAGCTTAATTTTCATGCCTTAAGAATAAGTTTTTATTATTATGCTAAAGCTTTGAGTAATTTTGTTGCATTACTTGTGCATCTGCTAATAAGTTATAGATTTTAACAATGAAAGTGATAATTGTATTTATTTTGTTTACTTGATTCACTCATTTTTCTATAATAAATCTGAAATACGGGATCACTTTTGACTAAGCCAAATTAATTAATATATTTCATAGTATTTATTTCATTAGAAGTAGTTTTATTAATATTATTCCTTTATAGACAAAAATAATATGTATTAAGCATATTCTCTTTATTAGTTACATGAAGTTCATTGTTCAGCAGGAATGGAGTTTCTGGAAAAGATGTTTACTGTGTGCACATTTATTTCGTGAATTTCTCATTGAATCCCTAGCAAACCTTGTTTTACAATTAGAATATACTATTATTAAGACAAATAAGTGCACATTGCTTGAACTGTTTTAATAATCCTCAGAACAACTGGACCGCATTGAGGAAGGTATGGATCAGATTAATGCCGACATGAAGGAAGCCGAGAAAAATCTGACTGGAATGGAAAAGTGCTGCGGTCTTTGTGTCTTGCCATGCAACAAGTGAGTCTTCTTGTGCATTTTGAACATAATTGCATCCATCTTACTTATTCCAAGGGTATTCTATATTATATTTTATGTTCTTCATATTTGAAACACAGTACAGTGTATGCACATAATTCTTTATATAAAGTTATAGTTTAAAATGAACATTGATAGAAATAAATAGATTATTAGAAAATAGTACAAATTACTGTGTTCATGAAGAATATCAGGAAATTTTGGACAGATAATTTTAGCAGTCAGCTGACATGCAGAATATGAGCATCACACAGATCATTAAAAAGTTGACACATTCTCTGATTTTTATTCCAGAACGTAAGTTCTTTCCTTGATTGTGCTCCAAGTTAAGAATCAGGGACTGTGAGAACGGTAACTGTGCAAGGTAATGGCCATCATCAAACGTGAGATTAACATTTCTGGAAATGTCTCACACAATCTTGTTGAAACCAGACATCCTGTTGCAGTTCCTTCTGCTGTAGTTCAGGAGTCAGGAAATCACTGAGCATGGCACATTAGCATTCAGAGTTGCCTGTGACCATTTGTTCGTTCTCCTCCAAGAAGCAGAGTCAAAGGATTAAATTAAGGGACACTGCCGCTTAAACTTTTAACTCTTGTGGAGTGTTCTCCCATGAACTTCCTAATGGTTAATGATGGCCCAAAAAAATAAAAATTTTGCTGACACCCCCATACTGACAATTGTGCTTTATCACTTTTATCACCAGTTTTGACAGGAGCTCCAGGTTCATATCCATGACTCACAAAGTTCCATGTATTGCTTGGACCTTGCTTGGTTTGTGGGTATACCAATTACTCTCCTTGTCAATGGCTATGATGCTACGTTAAAAGTCCGAGGTTGCGACTGTGGACTGTATTCGGAAAGCACATTCTAGATGATCAATGTAGTCGCAACATGTCTGCTTCCAACTTAAAATGCTTCATTAATATTTTGGTAGTTAACCTACACTATAAGTGCACTTGCTGAAGATATGAGTGTGCTTGTGTTAACTCTACCACATTATTCACCAAGTGCAAACTGACAAAATGAATACCACGATACATGTTGATAGTGCCAGTTGGTAGCATTTGTGTTTTGATTATATTGATAAGGGTGTGTGCATCTGCTGAATATGGCCCTATCGACTGCTTTTTGTTTCACTCTTTTTCACTCAAATCTTTGCCTTGGTTAATTATCTACAGCCTTTTCATGTTGCAAAAGACAGTAGATATGGAAACCCATTATTTAATGTATTGCTTTTGCCCTGCTATCATATTATTATATATCAATTCAAATTTCAAAGTTTTGGCTATCTGCTGCTTTTTGTTTCACTCAGATATTAGCATTTTTTCACAATCTACAGCATTTTCAAATTGTATAAAGTGTTATGGGACACCCTCTACACGGGTGTGGATCATTATGGAATGTGATATCTATCATTGCTTGCGACTCAGAGTCCTGCACCCCATCTGACTCGACCTTTACATGCCAATTTCAAACCATTTTTTTTTTTTCTTTTCATGAACGAAAACTTTTTTATTAACTTAATGTAGATATTTAAGGCTTGAAATTAGGCGAGGCATGGATTGTTAAGGTTTTAGTGCGTGTAAGAGCTATTGGCACCATTACATAGTTCATAGTTGATACTTATAGTAAATATTAGCCTATTAGATGAGAGCACTTTCTGCAGATCATCACAGTTTAAAGAAGATGAATCAACCTGGAAAGGCAAGGAGGATGGTGTAGTGAGCTCACAACCTCAGCGAGTAATGGACGACCGTAATGGATTAGGTGCATCTGGTGGATACATCGGACGGTAATTTATATTTAACAATTGTAAGAATTTATCTAACTCTCAAAACTATAGCAGGCTAGTGTTACTTCTTTTCTTTGCATGATTATTTCACAAACTTGACTGAAAGTAGTATTGCATGATTCTTTCCTATTTCATTGCTCTTGTTTATTTTCATTCACTGTTTTTTCCCACATTGCATATTTTCCTGTGATCTAAATAACACTGCTGAATTTGAGTAACCTATAATGCAATTCATGTCATTTGAAATACTTAGCAGTGTGTTATGAATCATTATATATTTTCTAATTGGACAACATTTACACAGCATTAGTAATGATGCTCGTGAAGATGAGATGGAGGACAACATGGGCCAGGTCAACACCATGATTGGCAACCTACGTAACATGGCTATCGATATGGGCTCTGAAATAGAAAACCAGAATAGACAAATTACCAGAATCAATGCCAAGGTATGTAATCCACAGCTTATTCCATATTATTTTATATAAAAAAATTTAGTATATATAATAGTCTTTCATGATTTTCAGCTTTTCCAAAAGAAAATATCATGCAGCAAAAAAGCTACGAGTGTAGATTAATTTTTTCTGTCATATTGGGAAATACTGTAGGAAGGATAGCCAATACATGGGCCCTCCACGGACCTGAAGAGCAAGTCAACCAAGTTATTTATAAGGTGAAATACATTAACAATCTTTCCATAATAGAAAATATTGAAGCAAGTTGTTATACATAAGCAATATGCACTGAGTGTAGACTGCAGTACAGTACCACCAAGAGAACATTTGTCTCTTAATTCTCTTTATTAGCCAGATATACTGGTCATTTTTTTGTACGATTTAAATAGAAAAAAAGATAAATACTGATATTTGGAAATTTGTACTAGTCTACCGTTGTAACAGAAAAAGATCAGGAGATTTGTAAATGGAATCTCTGTCTTGTGTCTTAGCTTTCATTTTTGTGTAAGTTTATTCTACATAAACATGAGAATGATGTGAATGTAGAAGACACATTAATGCCTAAATCTGAAGTAGAGTTAAAAGTGAAAGGCCATGGGATACATGAAACTGTGAAACTTAAGAAATCTCAAGAGTAAACAAAGAGTAGAACTTTGCATAGGTACTTGTCCACGTCAATAATGTGAAAGTAAGAATGCATTAACATTCATTATAATGGAAAATTCTCAGCTTTTGGTAACCCTAATCTTGATTTCATTGATAGTATGTAAAATTTTACGTAACCTTTGCTTTTTTCTCTCATTATAGGGCACCTCCAACGTGACTCATGTTACTGAAGCTAATGAGAAAGCTGGCAAACTTCTTAAATCATAAATCCAGAGATATGCATTTTCTTCTCATTTATTTATTAAAATAAATGGAGGTACCTTTCAGAAGTAAAATCAAGTTGGTAATTTTAAGTAGAAAATATCGTCTCTGCAAGAGTAATATGAACAATTGTAGTATTTGCTAGAAATTTGTTATACCAACTGCTCTATACTATTTGATTATAGCACTGCTAGTAATGCGAGTTTAAAACTTCATATATACACACTGCATTTTTTAAAGCTAGTAGTAACAATAAAAGTAGTGCAGCAGAAAATTTGAAGCATCAGGGAGAAACAGGACTAAGATATATACAGTAGTACCTGTACTTTGCATCAGTAGATTACTGGAGCTAGCTATTATCTCATGAAATGGGCAGCACATAGAAACACCTTGAACTAGCTAAATTGTATATTGGCGAAACTTTATAAGGTACGGTACTAATATTTTTTAAGATATTAAAATTTAACACAAAGGTATTTTTTAAAATGTTGCTTTTTTACCAGTGTATTTCATGCATCTTTAGAAATTTGCATGATCTTAATCTACAGACCCTGCATAACTTGTGTTGAATTATCAGTGAGAATATTCATCTTGGTAGGGGATTGATTGACAGCAACAGTCCAGGGAAGTACTGCTGTACTATTATGTATGAGAGAAAGGAAGCTTGTTGAATATTTTGTTCTGACAGAATTGCTGCTTTTTTCTATGTCTGATGATCATGTATGGCTGGACTCAATAACTCAACCTTACATGCATTATACACTTAATGCATTTACTCTCTTACTGTACCTAATGCGTTTACTCTCTTACTGTACCTCTTTTTTAAATCTGTTTCTCAAAACTAACATTTTTTTCCAGTTCCTTGGGGAAAGCAGGTTAAAAAATCTTCCTCCATAGTCATGCAAGTTGTAGGTGATGAAATTGCCTAAGACAAGGGCTGGTTACCCTTATTCCTGCAACTAATAACAAAACAAGATTAAAAAAAAAAGTGTTGAAATTTGGTCATTTGGCTTTTAGTGAATGTATTGTGGATGTAAAGAGAAGACTGATTGCTTTTGTTTTGAAAATAAGTGCTGAGAGATACAAAGTTAAAAGGGTTAGAAGAGTTTGGATGAGAAAGAATCAAAAGGGATTAAGTTTAGTTTATCTGAGAGTACAATCGAAAGATTGTGGTTTTGTGAAAATACTTTTCAATAATTGGCTGTGGAAAGTCTGTTTATTGTAGTTCTGTTTTTCTACAGTACATTTTGCTCTCCTAAGGGAACTATTTCAGTAGTATGTCGATTTTGAACTAGTCCCTCCAGGATATTCCACATGAAAATCATGGTAGATCTTTCTTGCCTTTATTCTGTGGGGAAGTTTAGCTGTTCCCAGTAATTAAGTGGCTGAATTGATACTCTATAAAAGTTCTTCGTGGTCTCCAGATCTGCAACTTTGCTTGCTTTTGGTGTGGTGGGAATCTAAGACTGCAGTGCTGGGACATTTAATAGCAGACTTGCAAAACTTACTATTTCAATATAACCCATATTCAATAACTTTCTTGAAAGAATAAAAAGTCACAATATCCCGTCCCCTCCCATATATACATCCTGGCCTTTTCTAATTTTCTTGCCTCATTGTGATTTAACAGTTGTCCAAGATAAACCAAAAGATTATCATAAGTTTCTCTTCTAAGTTTGTTTTTTAGTGAAAACTTTCTTTTTGTTAACATTCATCTGTTAAAAACAAAGGAAAAAAAACTCCTTTCGTAAATGCCCTCACAGAAGCAAACGTCATTTTTGGAGCTTTTCTAGAAAACCATTCAAGGGTTTCATGAACAACAAAATCTAGACACCTTTTTTTTTTTTTTTAACACACTGGCCATCTCCCACCAAGACAGGATGACCTGAAAAATAAGAAACAAAAGTTGTTTTTATTTTCACTGATCCAGCCATATCCTATCAAGGCAGGGTGACCTAAAAAGAAAAGCTTTTGTTTTTCTTTTTAAAATTAATGTAGGAGAAGAGGTTACTAGCCCCTTGCTTCCTGCATTGAAGTATCTTCTTACGACACGCATGGCTTACGGAGGAGGAATTCTTCTCCACTTCCCCATGGAGATATTGATATGAAAGTATATAAGTTTCAGGGAGAAGTAGCTCAACATGTGAATATTAGCTATAACTATACTCATTATAAGATATAGTTGGCATATGTATTAGAAGTCTGAGTAGAATTTTTTTCTTTAACACATAGTCCATTTCCTACCAAAGCAGGGTGAAAATATAATCTGATACTTATTTTCATAATACAAACTGATGTCAGCAATGTGAAATACAAGGACTAGGAAATCCTGCAAAAACTTTTATCTTGCTAACAGTTTAAGGTGGAGGAAAATGTTAGATAAATTTGTATCAGAATCAGTAACTGTAAATGCTTTACATCAATGAGCACATATCAGAACTCCTAAGATTCTGTCATACATTATGTGTTAAGTCAGTAATTAGTAGAACCAGCTAGAATGGATAGTACACTAGATATGATCATTGTGAGCAATGAGGCAGTAATCACTGAAGTGCAGACAAGCAAAAATTATTATTATTAAGTATATTGGAATGTCCAGCATAAGAGAATGTGTAGTAAATTTAACTTGAATAATAGGTGTAGCAATTGAAAAGAAAGAAAAAAATTGTCTTGGAGAATTTCTAATGCTACTGATGCAAATCTTAAACCTGTTCTTAGCAGTATTGGGAGTTGGAATCCAGGGTAATCTGATATGCACTAGGTATCTTCATTATTATTATTATTTTTTTTAACACACCAGCTGTCTCCCACTGAAGTAGGGTGACTCGAAAGAGAAGAAACACTTTTACCATCATTCACTCTATCACTCTTTCCAGAGGCACACAGGTACTACAGTTCAGATGTCCCTCCAAACTGCTAATATTCCCATCCTTTCTTCCTATATTTTTGAGGAAGTGCTAAACCCATAGGATCATACAGTGTTGGGGAAATTGGGAATGGAAGGCAGTCAAGTTTGTTCAAAGGAAGCAGAGGGTAGCTCAAATTCCCAGGCTCGGTAGCTCTCATTAGATAGGACATCCTAGAAATTTACTATGGATCTGTTCATTACTGCAATATGGTGAAAGGTTATCCAGATCTCATTATCATTCAGTGATATCAGCGTAGGGAATAGCAACGGGGATGTCTAAATATCTTCTCAAGGAGATGAGAAGGTAGGAGGTAAAAGTGATATCCTAATTAGGTATTAATCATTAATAGACAGAAAATAAAGAGCAAGGGGCTAGTAACCCCTTCTCCTGTATATATTACTAAATGTAAGAGGAGAAACTTTCGTTTTTCCTTTTGGGCCACCCCGCCTCGGTGGGATACAGCTGGTGTGTTGAAAGAAGACAGAAAATAATACAGTGGACCCCCGGTTATCGGCCAAGTCGGTTATCGGTTGGTTTTTCGGCGCCCTGTTATCGGCCATTTGGGACACGTCCATCTGCTGGCTGGGGCTGCTTGCGCATCAGTTTGGCTTTGTCTCTCGGTGGCTGAGGAAGCTTCTGCTTATACATCCAAACTTTTTGCTTATTTCCCATTGTAGTTTGTGTTACTTTTGCAGTGCAACTGTGAAATAAGGAACCATGGCTCCAAAGAAAGTTCCTGTGGCAAAGAAAGTGAGAAACACCATGGAATTTAAACGTGAAGTGATACAAAAGTTTGAAAGTGGTATGAACTTGCCAGGATGTACAGCAAGAATAAATCAACAATTACATCCATCCTGGCAAAGAAAGAACAAATCAAAGATGCAAATGTTGCAAAAGGAGTAACTTGTCTAACTAAACAAAGGCCACCAATAATGGAAGAGATGGAAAAGTTATTATTATTGTGGATTAAGGAAAAAGAATTAGTGGGAGACAGTGTTATGGAGTGTATTATTTGTGAGAAGGTAAGGCAGTTGCATGAGGATCTTGCAAAGAAAATGCAGTTTGTGAATTTAGGGCCAGCAAAGGATGGTTTGATAGATTTAAGAAGCATATTGGCATACACAGTGTTGTAAGGCATGGTGAGGCTGCAGGTTCTGACAAATGTGTGGCTGAAAAGTATGTTCACGAGTTCCAGGACTATGTAAAGGCTGAAGGGTTCAAAAACCAACAAGTGTTCAATTGTGATGAAACAGGCCTGTTTTGGAAGAAAATGCCAAACAGGACCTACATTACCCAGGAGGAAAAGGCACTGCCAGGACACAAGCCTATGAAAGACAGGCTTACTCTTTTGTTGTGTGGTAATGCTAGTGGGGATATATCACTCAGAAAATCCCAGTGTTCAAGAAAAACAATGTCATGAAGAATAGATTGTGTGTGATATGGAAAGTTAATCATAAGGCATGGGTTACAAGGCAAATTTTCAAAGAGTGGGTTAAAGATGTGTTTGGCCCAAGTGTGGAAAAAATACCTCCTGGAAAAGAAATTGCCACTCAAGTGCCTCCTGTTACTGGACAATGCTCCTGCACATCCTCCAGACTTGCAAGACCAAGTGTTTAGGGACTTCAATTTATCACAGTGAAGTTCTTGCCTCCTAACACCACTCCTCTCCTCCAGCCCATGGACCAGCAGGTCATTTCTAACTTCACAAAAAACTATACAAAAGCAGTTTCAAAAGTGCTTTAAAATGACATCAGGCACTAAGGTGACCCTAAGACAGTTCTGGAGGAATCACTTCACTATCCTCCACTGCATAAGCCTTATAGGTAAGGCTTGGGAGGGAGTGACTTCCAGGACTTTGAACTCTGCTTGGAGAAAACTGTGGCCAGTTCGTTTCCAAAAAAGGGATTTTGAAGGGTTTGAGGCACTGCCAACCCTATGGACTCTGTTGTGGCACTGGGGAAGTCCTTGGGGTTGGAGGTGAATGGCAAGAATGTGGAAGAGTTGGTGGAGGACCACAATGAAGAGCTAACCACTGAAGAGCTGCAAGAGCTTCATCTCAAACAGCAACAGACTGCAGCTGAGGAACTTACTTCAGAGGAGGGAGTGAAGAAGGTGCCTTCTTCAGAGATTAAAGAGGTGTGTGCAATGTGCACTAGGGTACAAGCTTTTGTAGAGAAACGCCACCCTGACAAACCTGAAACAAGCCATATCTGCAACATGTTTGGTGTCAAAACCCTGTCCCACTTCAGGGAAATCTTAGTCACCAGAAACAGATTACTCTAGACAGTTATTTTGTGACTCTCAAGCTGGTCCTAGTGGCATTAAAAGATAGAGAAGGGAAGTAACCCCAGAGAAGGCTTTGCTATCTAAAGTCTTTATGGAGGGGGATTCTCCTTCCAAACACTAACTCCTCCATCTTTCCTCCTCCCTATCTTCCAGAAGCCAGCATTAGCCTTCAATAAGCGTATGTAATACTTACATAATTGTTAAAAAAAAAAAAATTGTGAATATTTTTCTTTGGAACAGATTAATTGTATTTCCATTAATTTTTATGGGAAATATTAATTCGTTTTTTGGCCATTTTGGTTATCGGCCGACCTTCTGGAACGGATTATGGCCGATAACCAGGTGTCCACTGTATCAATAATTACCTGGCTACAGCTAAAAAGCTTACCTTATGACACATATAGTGTACATCAGCCTACAACCATCTGCAATTAAATCTAGTTATTCTAATGCTCTCACATACTGACAAAAGGTAAAAAAGTAGTAAGTTACAGCTAATACCAGATGACAGATGACCTGGAGATTTACACATTGTTGTCTATGATGTATCAGAATCTTCTTCATGTATCTAGAAGCTGTAATACTTCTCATAAGAAAATTTAACGTATATTTGACTGTACGTCAGACATATGACACAATATGCTGTGTCGGAAAACTTACATTATTAATTTTAAGACTCCAGTAATTGTTTGTTGTGTGTAAATGGATGCTTGTCATGGATAATATGCTGTACATGCACAAGTTGTACATCTGCTCTCTCTGTAATCTCTGCTTTGTACAGAACCACAGCTGTGCTCTGTAAAACATTTTTTGATCCTCTAAACCTGAGGAAGCAAGAGTCAACTCATGTGCAACGTATCAGTTGTCAAGTGATCAGTTTCTTGAATTGGTTGATTGGCTTTAGATGAGGTCATCTTGCTATATTTTAACTTCTGCCCTGGGGCCTTCTTTATTAGTTGGGTAAACACTAAGGCATGGTTTATCTAAACAATGCTTTCCCAGCAATATAGTGGTAAACATAATCAAACATCACTAATGATTATTTCTGTTGTTATAGCCTAATAGACTTATTATACTTAACCTTACCAAACATGGCAAGAGTCACAGCCAAATATTTAGGGCATATATGTAAAGATAGAAATGTTAAAAGCAGGTGGGGATATAGTTTTGGAGTGGTTGGTGCAATTATTTAATAAATGTATGGAAGAGGGTAAGGTACCTAGGGATTGGCAGAGAGCATGCATAGTTCCTTTGTATAAAGGCAAAGGGGATAAAAGAGAGTGCAAAAATTATAGGGGGATAAGTCTGTTGAGTGTACCTGGTAAAGTGTATGGTAGAGTTATAATTGAAAGAATTAAGAGTAAGACGGAGAATAGGATAGCAGATGAACAAGGAGGCTTTAGGAAAGGTAGGGGGTGTGTGGACCAGGTGTTTACAGTGAAACATATAAGTGAACAGTATTTAGATAAGGCTAAAGAGGTCTTTGTGGCATTTATGGATTTGGAAAAGGCGTATGACAGGGTGGATTGGGGGGCAATGTGGCAGATGTTGCAAGTGTATGGTGTAGGAGGTAGGTTACTGAAAGCAGTGAAGAGTTTTTACGAGGATAGTGAGGCTCAAGTTAGAGTATGTAGGAAAGAGGGAAATTTTTTCCCAGTAAAAGTAGGCCTTAGACAAGGATGTGTGATGTCACCGTGGTTGTTTAATATATTTATAGATGGGGTTGTAAGAGAAGTAAATGCGAGGGTCTTGGCAAGAGGCGTGGAGTTAAAAGATAAAGAATCACACACAAAGTGGGAGTTGTCACAGCTGCTCTTTGCTGATGACACTGTGCTCTTGGGAGATTCTGAAGAGAAGCTGCAGAGATTGGTGGATGAATTTGGTAGGGTGTGCAAAAGAAGAAAATTAAAGGTGAATACAGGAAAGAGTAAGGTTATGAGGATAACAAAAAGATTAGGTGATGAAAGATTGAATATCAGATTGGAGGGAGAGAGTATGGAGGAGGTGAACGTATTCAGATATTTGGGAGTGGACGTGTCAGCGGATGGGTCTATGAAAGATGAGGTGAATCATAGAATTGATGAGGGAGAAAGAGTGAGTGGTGCACTTAGGAGTCTGTGGAGACAAAGAACTTTGTCCTTGGAGGCAAAGAGGGGAATGTATGAGAGTATAGTTTTACCAACGCTCTTATATGGGTGTGAAGCGTGGGTGATGAATGTTGCAGCGAGGAGAAGGCTGGAGGCAGTGGAGATGTCATGTCTGAGGGCAATGTGTGGTGTGAATATAATGCAGAGAATTCGTAGTTTGGAAGTTAGGAGGAGGTGCGGGATTACCAAAACTGTTGTCCAGAGGGCTGAGGAAGGGTTGTTGAGGTGGTTCGGACATGTAGAGAGAATGGAGCGAAACAGAATGACTTCAAGAGTGTATCAGTCTGTAGTGGAAGGAAGGCGGGGTAGGGGTCGGCCTAGGAAGGGTTGGAGGGAGGGGGTAAAGGAGGTTTTGTGTGCGAGGGGCTTGGACTTCCAGCAGGCATGCGTGAGCGTGTTTGATAGGAGTGAATGGAGACAAATGGTTTTTAATACTTGACGTGCTGTTGGAGTGTGAGCAAAGTAACATTTATGAAGGGATTCAGGGAAACCGGCAGGCCGGACTTGAGTCCTGGAGATGGGAAGTACAGTGCCTGCACTCTGAAGGAGGGGTGTTAATGTTGCAGTTTAAAAACTGTAGTGTAAAGCACCCTTCTGGCAAGACAGTGATGGAGTGAATGATGGTGAAAGTTTTTCTTTTTCGGGCCACCCTGCCTTGGTGGGAATCAGCCAGTGTGATAATAAAAAAAAAATAATAAAAAATGTAATTAAACATGATATACACTAAACAGTTCAACATCATAAGATGGGAAAATATTTTCCACATCCCACATTGCCTGGGAAACCATGTTGATCACTCAATCTTAGACTATTGCTTGGAAGAGCAGAATGCAGATTTAAACAGGTGAAGGATAGAAATTGATGGAGACTTTACATTAGAACAGTGCTGCCAAATTATGGATCACAAATGACAGACTTCAAAATCTTAAAGAGCAAACCAAGACAGATAAGACACTAAAATGCTTACCTAATGGAGAAAATTTAAGAAAAACAGCCACTGAAGAAACAAGAAAATCTAAATACTTTTTTCCTCATTTTGAAAATCTAAGTAAAAATTTCCTTAATAGCATCTTTCTGCTTTGGAGGAGGTACATGCACTTGAGAATAAACAAGAAGTTTGGGAAATTCAGAAGAAAATGATAGCTTAAGCTAGCTTCATGAGGATATTTTGTGAAAATGTTTTTGATTGTTTAGAGAATCTTCATGCCTTAATTGCTGACATACTTGGCATGAGTGAGGCCATCTAGCTCTGCTGGAGTTCAGGCAAAGAGGTCCACCTGACCTTATTTGGAACAATTATTTCTATTTCAACCTCTTCAAGGGGGGCTCCTTGTTGTGGTGAAGAGGCTCTTGGTCTGAGGAATCAGACCTGTCGGTCTCCTTCCTCAGACCAAACCTAATTACCCCCCAATCCCCCCCTCCCTATCCCATCCTTCCCTTTTTCCTTTCCTCCTCCTCCCCACCCCTCCCTTTTGCCCTTCCTCTTTTTGGCCTTTGGGATTTCTCCCACAGGCGCGCTAGTTCCTAGGTAGGGGAAAGGATACCGGGGTCCATCTCATTCCGTTGAGGTTCTTGGCGGTGGCGTAGTTTGCTGTGGAATCTGGATTGCCTGGGGATGTCCCGATCCCTCTCCAGTATCCCGAAGTAGCTTTGGGTGTCTTTCGGGCGACAGGTGTATCTCTGGAAGCCACCTTTCGGATTCCGGGGGTGGTGGCCAAAGGAGGTATGCTTTGTGGCGGATATCCGGCTGCCCTCTCTTTTGTCCACCGAGGTAGCTCGGCAGATGTGAGGTTGCTATCCCGGATTGCTGGTTTACTGGCATAAAGGGTAGGGTATGGCACGGGTTCCATGCTGCATCTGCGCTACTAGCGGTGCTGAGGTCCTCTTGGGCGCGGAGGGAGATTTCCGGCCCTTTCATTCCTCCTGGGAACTATTCCTCCCCAATCCCCCCTTTTTTTATTCTTTTTTTTATTTTTATTTTCTTTTCTTTCTTTTTTTTTTCTTAAAAACGAAAAGCAAAGGAGTAACCTAACCATGGAGAACCCAATCCATGAACCCACTACCCCCAGGCCCCTTCTTGATACCGCACCCCATTCTGACCCTGCCTTGTTTTTAGACCACTCTTCGGACACTACTGATGCCCCTGTACCTCTTGTTGGTGCTGTTTCCTCACCCGCTTCAGGTACCGGTGCTTCAACTGACTCCTTCGATTTGTCTGACCTCCATTCTCCTTTGACTATGCTTTCGGCCTCTCCCTCTACGGTACGGCAATTTTCGAATCGCCAGCCCATTTCACGCAGGACCAACTCTGGTCCTACTCCTAAATGCCAACGTCAATCTCCTGATGATGCTCCTTCGTTACCTTCCCATTCTACTCGGAAAAGACTGACACGTCATGCACTCCCTCTCCACGCTCAGTTTCGGACCACACAGTGGACTAAATTCTTTACTTTAAGACCGACTTCTTCTTCTGCCTATCTTTCTGACCATAGTATTGGCAAAGCGCTCCTGCGTCATGTTGGTAGAGATATTTCATTTCATGCTCTCAAGAACGGTACGTGCATCGTCACTGTCCAGAATGCTACCCAAGCTCATGATCTTTCTCTCCTTTCGAATATATATACTACTCCTATCACTATTGAAAAACGTCTTTCTCTTAATTCTTGTAGTGGTACTGTCATTCTGCCCCATACCATAGTCCAACAGAATTTCCAGTCATGTGGCAATGACATTCTTGAACAGCTGGAACTCCAGGATCTCCCATTCCTCAAAGTAGACACTTATGTCCTTCCTGCCCGTGGGCGGAGACGTTACCCTTACAATGTGGCTTGTTTAACTTTTGACAGCCGAGATCTCCCATCCTATGTATATGTCGCGGGACATCGGTTACAAGTTCGAAAGGTGATACCTACACCGCAACAATGTAGAAATTGCTGGCGTTTTGGTCACCCAGCGAAATATTGCAGATCTATGGCCGAATGCCCAGTCTGTGGTGCCGACGACCATTCTAATGCATCTTGCAGTCAACCTCCATCTTGCCTTAATTGTAATGAAGCTCACCCTTCGTACTCCCGTCGTTGCCAGGTCTACTTAAATGAACGTGAAATCCGTTGCCTCAAAGAGGCAGACGGTCTCCCTTATGCTATGGCAGTTACTCATCTCCGCCTCCAAGGGAGACTACCCCGTGTTTCTTATTCTCGTGTTTCAAAACATCCCCCCACTTCTGGGGTCCCATCTTCTGCAGCCTCCTCTGTTGTTACCCCTCCCATAGCCACTCCGGCATCTAATCCTTTTGCTTCCCTTGGCTCTGACGTCCCGACTACAACTCGGTCTGTTCTCACATCTTTGCGTCCTTCCTCACAAGCCCCAGTATCGACAAGACCTCGTACGACACTTTATGCCAATCGCCCCTCTACTTCTCAGAAGTCCAAAAAATCCACATTGCTCAAATCTTCTTTGCCCCTTCCTTCCCTTCTTCCACCTCCACACTTTTCCAGTCTCTGTGCCTAGTTCTTCCCCTCTCTCTGGCTCTATTACAAGTGTGGAGATTCACCCTCCTCGTACTATGCCTTCCACCCCCGTCCCCTCCCAAGTTTCTCCCTCTTCTACCACCTCCCAGGTTTCTGCCTCTTCTGTCCCCCCCCACACTTCATCTCCCCCCCCTCACACTTCATCTCCCCCCCCCACACTTCATCTCCCCCCCCACACTTCATCTCCAGTCCCTTACACTCTTTCGTCCCCCTCTACTTTGGTACAGTCCATTACTGTCCCAATCTTTACTCACCCTCCCCCTTCTACCTCCAATATGGTCTCCCACACATCTTTGAATTCAGAAACACTTGAAGCCACTTCAGAATATATTGCAGAGACTAAAACTTCAATGAACACTGATTCACTTCCTGTTCCTTCTCTTCCCTCTCCTCCATCTTCACAACCCCATTCTTCGCAACGCTCCGTTCCTTCGCTGCTTGAACGTCTTCCAATGCCACCACACGTTGACTTTTCTAACCCCTCTAGTCCGTAGGTGCCTTTCCCTACGGATTCCTGGTATTTTCTTCATCGCCAATCATGGCCTATTTACAGTGGAATATCTGCGGCCTCAGGGGTAATCGGGGTGAGCTTCAGATGTTGCTTTCCAAGTTTTCCCCTGTTGGTGCTTGCTTACAGGAACCAAAATTACACTCAGCTGTTTTCCAACCTATCTCAGGCTACAATTTATTGTATTCTTCGGATCCTTTCTCAGATGGGACCTTTAATGAAAGTGCCCTTCTTCTACGCAATGATATTCCGTACTGTCAACTATTTGTCCATACCTCGCTGCATTACACTGCAGCCCGTATCCACTTGAATAAGTGGTTTACAGTATGTTCTTTATATCTCTCTCCTTCTCGAGCATTTTCTATCCCAGACTTTGCCTTTCTTGTTTCATCCTTACCACCGCCACTTCTGTTACTTGGTGATTTTAACGCCCACCATTTCCTCTGGGGGGGGGGTCTCATTGTAACTCACGTGGCATCCAGTTGGAGGTTTTTCTCGCCTCTCGCCCCCTCCATGTTTTAAATACGGGTACTCCCACCCATTTTGATCCTCGTACTCATACTCTCTCTTGCATCGATCTATCAGTCTGCTCTTCCTCCACTGCACTAGACTTCACCTGGTCTGTTCTACCGGACTTACATGACAGCGATCATTTTCCAATCATTCTTACTTCTCCTTCATATTCACCACCTTTCCGCAGCCCTCGCTGGCAATTTGATCGGGCAAATTGGGACCTTTACTTGCAGCTCACTGCTTTTAGTGAGGTTCCTTCATCCTCCATTGATGAGCTCCTACACCTCTTCTCGACGTCAGTTTATACCGCAGCTTCTCATTCTATACCCCAAACCTCAGGCAAGCATTCTCAGAAGTGCGTGCCTTGGTGGTCTCCTGCTTGTGCTCGTGCAGTACGTTTGAAACGCGCTGCATGGGGCAGGTACCAATACAATAGAACCAATGAGAGACTTCTTGATTTTAAGCAGAAGCGTGCGATCGCTCGCCGTGTCATCCGTGATGCTAAACGCACTTGCTGGCGAGACTGTTTCCACCATCACCTCTGCTTCCTCTATGAGTGCAGTCTGGAAAAAAGTGAGGAAACCGAGTGGTAAATACTCTCCTGACCCGGCTCCTGTTCTACGGGTCGCCGGTATTGATGTAGCAAACCCTCTTGACATTACCATTGAAATTGGCACTCGTCTGGTCCGTATTTCCCGGGGGCTCCATCTATGCCCCTCGTTTCTTTCCTCAAAGTCTGCCAGAGAGTTAGTACCCTTGGACTTTTCTTCTCAGAGAAGAACAGTATAATGTGACTTTTACACTTCAGGAACTGGAGGCAACACTCCTTAGGCCTAGGCCCAAGCCCACTCCTTAGGCCTCCGAGGCAATCTACCATCCTTCCTTAAGAACTTTTTAACTGACAGACACTTCCGTGTTCGAGTCAATAATGTGCTTTCCCCGGACTTTGTCCAAGCTGAAGGTGTCTCTCAGGGATGTGTTCTGAGCACAACACTTTTTCTCCTTGCTATAAATGATTTGGCCTCTGTTCTTCCACCCAATATTTGGTCATCACTCTATATTGATGACTTCGCTATTGCTTGTGCAGGCGCTGACTGTCATCTCATTGCAGTTTCTCTCCAGCATGCAGTCGACTGTGTTTCCACTTGGGCCACCATGCATGGGTTTAAATTTTCCAGTACCAAAACTCTCTAAATTACTTTCACTAAACGCTCTGTCATCTCCGATCATCCTTTGTATCTCTATGGCTCTCGTATCCCTGAACGTGATACAGTCAGGTTTCTAGGCCTTCTCTTTGACCATTGGTTATCCTGGAAACCTCACATTACCTCTCTGAAGGCAACTTGTCACAGCCGGCTAAACCTTCTTAAAACCCTTGCTTATCTTTCCTGGGGAGCTGATCGTCGAACTCTGCTTCGCCTACATTCAGCCCTCGTTTTATCAAAACTCGATTATGGTGACCAGATTTATTCAGTGGCCTCTCCTGCTACTCTCTCTAGCCTTAACCCCATCCATCACCAAGGATTACGTTTATGCCTTGATGCTTTTCGCTCTTCCCCTGTTGAGAGCCTCTATGCAGAAGCGAATGTTCCATCCTTGTCTGATCGCCGTGATGCCCATTGCCTTCGCTACTATGTACGCTCTCACGATCTCCACAATCCTTCCATTTATAGAATGGTCACCGATATTAGTAGACATTATTTGTTCGCCACCCCTGTTTGCTCCGTCCCTTTTCTCTTCGCCTACATTCGCTCTTGTCTTCCCTTCAGTTACCACCTTTATATGTTCATGTAGCATCTCACTTTTCCCTACCCCCCTGGGAAGTTCCAGCTGTTCGGGGCTTTTCTTTCTCACTCCCTTGCTCGAAAGCCCAACTGCCTACGGTGGCTTCCCGCTCTCTTTTTCTTGATCACTTCCACTCTCATTCTTATGCCATCGCTGTGTACACAGATGGCTCTAAGACTTCAGACGGTGTCGGATTCGCAGCAGTGTTTCCGGACAGCGTCGTGCGAGGGCATGTACTATCTTCGGCTAGCATTTTTACTGCTGAATTGTATGCCATTCTTGCAGCACTTATTCGTATCGCATCTATGCCTGTGTCATCATTTGTGGTAGTCTCCGATTCCCTTAGTGCTCTACAGGCTGTACGAAAATTTGATACATCTCACCCCCTAGTTCTCTGTATCCAACTTTGGCTACGCCGTATCTCTACCAAACATAAAGATATTGTTTTTTGTTGGGTCCCTGGTCATGTCGACGTACAGGGCAATGAACAGGCAGACACTGCTTCGCGGTCAGCAGTGCATGACCTACCAATTTCCTATAGAGGTGTTCCATTTCTGGACTTTAGCAGTAGCTACCCACCTTCACACCCGTTGGCAACAACATTGGTCAACTCTGCTCAGTAACAAACTTCATTCTATTAAACCGAGGATTGGTTACTGGCCGTCGTCTTGTCACCAGTGCCGAGGTTGGGAGACCACTCTCTCCCGCCTTCGCATTGGCCACACTCGTCTTACTCATGGGTATCTCGTGGAGAGGCACCCTGTTCCTCTCTGTGAGCAGTGTCAAGTTCCAGTATCGATTAGCCACATTCTGTTAGACTGCCCTCTCTATCAACGAGCACGCAGAATTTACCTCCAACATCGTCTTCGTTCTAGTACTCTCTCTTTACCTTCCCTTCTTGCTGATGGACCCTCCTTTAATCCTGACTCTCTCATTGACTTCTTGACAACGACTGATTTACTTAAACTCTGATGATGATACCTTTCGCACTCCCCTCAGCCCTTTCTAGTTCAGTCTCTTGCTACCCTTTACCCTTTCACCATCCACTGCCCCGCTGTTATCCGTAACCTATTACTCATCCATCTCCCTTTTGCCACCTGATGCCCTCGCTTCCTTCCTACCCTGCAGCGCTGTATAGCCCTTGTGGCTTAGCGCTTCTTTTTGATTATAATAATATTTCTATTTCAAGGGGAAACATTGTTTCCTTTCCAATTCCTGCCCAAATTTGAGCAGTGCATTTTTCCTGAACTGCTGGGAAGCAGGGCTCAGTGTGGTGTAAGCTGTAGAAAGAATGATGTAATCTGTGGTGGCCCTCGCCACCCCAACAATAAGATTGAGTGTATGGCTGAGAAACTTCTGAGATGGCTTGCTTTTCAGTCTTTTGACTGCAGATGTTGAGCATTTACATGATCATACCTTAGTACTGGAGCAATAGACTTGCTACCTGGGTCAGTGACTGGCTTTCACCCAAAAATAAAATATGGAGGGAAGAATCCAATAGGAAGGCATTAAAGTGTACTGAAAGCCCAGGCAGTCCCTGGGCTTTCAGTCAACAACATTCTTGACTGAACATGTTGTGGGGACACAAAATTACACCCCACTAATCTCTTGTGAAGATGTAAGGTGTTAAATTATGAATTTTAAGTTTGCTACTTCTACAAGGATATGGTGCAGGCTAATGATGCTGCCACCACTCCCATTAGTGTTGATAGGGAGACGGCAATCCTCCTCTTATAAAGAGTATCGAGATGCATATGAATCAGGACAAATAGAAGAGGGGATTCTCTCAGCCTGTGGACAAGTGACAGCTGCAACCAAAGAAATATACAAGACAAGGTATGACTGGAATGTAGATCCCTATTTTCCAGTTTTTGTTAGTTACCCAGGACACAGCAGAGAAGATAAGTTAAATTATAACACAACAGTTATTTAAATATAGGATACTACAACTGTGGAATTTTCTCATTCTAGACTCGGAAGCTTTTATTATCTAGTTCATAGCAAAGTAACATACAGTAGTGCATTTTTCCTGCACTACACACTGCTGAATATAACATAGCTGTCAGAAGCTAGGCAAATTATACATTACTGAATTCTCAGGTTTCTTGGATGAAATTGACTTATTACACAACTTACTCTTTTGCCCATATTGTAGTGCACTTTCCGCTTCATAATGCTTCCCTTACATTTCGTTCTGTAAATAATAATAATAATAGGTTTTGAGTGTTAGTAGCTTAGACATCCAACAAGGTAGTGTGACCTGTTAGATAGGAATGTGTGCGGGCAAGTGGTTTTATGATGTGACATGCTCTTGGAGTGTGGGCTGAATAACATTTATGAGGAAACTCAGGGAAACTGGTTAAGCACTATATCATTACAAGAAACAGGATGTCATTGCATGTAAGTAAAGTAATTACAAAATGGAAAATAACAGACTACATGTCACTATTTAAAACAGATAAAAGCTAATCCTTGAAAATATTGGCCTTGCAGAGTTCCACAAGGATCAGTAGTGGCTTCAGTAAAGTTTCTAAATTACTTAGTTTCTCCTTCTGACAAAGCATGTGGACATGTTTGCAGATAATGCAAAATATGTAATAAAGAAGACTGTCCACCTTGAAAAAACTTAGCACTTCAACAGGTGGAATGTAATGGGGAATGGAATTTGATATTTATAAGTACCACAGGAGGAGAAATAAGAGAAAGTTAAAACAAACAACATTGTGAATATGTAAAAGTTTTTTGTTTTTTTACATTGAACATTTAAACCAGTTTCTCTATGTATGTTATTGGGGATAGATTAGTTTCAGTCATATATAATAAATTACAGCATACATTAACAAATATAAATGAAATAACACATAACAGCAAGCATCCTTTAAGAGAGATACCATGATGCTGATGAATGTTATTGATCCAAGGAATTGGAGCTATCCTCTCTATCTTTGGATCAAACTTCATTACCTCTTATTCTCCAGGTGCTGTATGACCTGTACATGTTTTGCATTTCCCACTGATTATGATGATTCTGAGGCATGAAGACAAAAGAGGGAACCACAGAGAAGCTTGAGGAAGCATAGAAACCATGAAACCAACATTTACATTTTAGTCGCAGTTACGTTACTAACGGTCTCGAGTCACCGAAGAAATATTTTTTTTAGGAGGATGAGAAAGATTTAAGGAAGGTTTAATAATATGTAAAAGTATCCCATCAGAAGTCATCAACACTTAGTTCTAAATTACAGGAATCTTTATTATGTTTGGTGAATTCACTGATAGTGTGAGAGTGAACTTATATTGCACATAGAGATTACTGGTAGAAATGGAGTCCTCACTTAACAAGTAATTCACTTTTAGCAGACTCGCATGAAGTGAGGAATTGTTGTATTTGATTCAAGGATAAAAATGATGGATAGGTATATGAGGTATGAAATGGTTGTAGATAGTAGGTTGATAGTGCATGTTTTAGTGTGATCAAGTAAAAGGCTGGAATATAAGCAGAATGCTGTCAGAAGGTAAAAGGCAAGTGAGTAGGAATAAATTAAAGAAAAAGAACTTTAAAGGAATGAGCAACCTTAAATTGGGTTTCTTGCCATGATGAAGGGCTCTTGACCTAAAGAAGCTAACCCCTCAAATTAAACCTAAATATCCCCCCTCAACTACCCCTCCCCTCCCCTCCCCTCCCTCTTTTAGCCTAAATGATAGGGAATCATTTTCCCATTTGTCAAAATTTGCTGTGGCTTGTGGCCTGTGACTTAGTTTGGGTTGTGACAAATGGATTATGCCTTGTGCCGCCACCGCTAATGCTGACACCGCCGCCGCTAATGCTGACACTGCCACCGTTACCACTGCCACTAATGCTGACTCCATTGCTGCTGCTCTTATAAAACAAAAGTCCTCTCCGACGGTCCTGCTCTTAATGCAGACTATAATTTCTTGACTGCCTTTGATTTGCTACATCATGCTTTCTTTCTGCTGATGTTCTCTCCTCAATGCCTCCACCTCTCTCTCTCTGTGCCGCCACCATTTTCACCTCAGCCATGTTTCAAGAAAGATTGGCTAGTGTGAAAGAGTTAAGGAGGATGTCAAAAAAAAAAAAGGTGTGGTGTATACTTAATAAGGCTGTGTTAATATTGGCAGCAGAGGTTATAGGATGGTAGGTGAAAAAGGAATTGTAAGTGATTTGTGGAATGATTAATTGAAAGTAGTGGTAAAGGAGAGTTTCCGTATTGAAGGAAAAAATGAAAATATATACGAGGCATTGCCAACAAATTTATGCCGAGACTCGGAACATAATTTTGGATAGGGCTAAATAAGATAAGAAAACAAGGTAGCAAAAGGATTTTGCTGTTAATAGTGAAAGTGGGGAAGTGCTGAATAAAGAAGTGGAAATGTTAGATGAGATTTTTTTTTTTATGTAGATTATGGAGTGGAGGGAGAAATATGCTTGGAATAAAGGAAGAGGAAATCTAAGAGAATGAATGAAAAGTTCAAAAGTAAGTAAGAAGGCTAGTGAGGCTAAGAATGGATGGGATTAAGACAAAAATGCCTAAAGCAAATGGGGGTTAAAGTTGAATACAGCTGATGCATTTATCGAGTGTGTGTATAAAAGGGAAAGTAGCAAAAGGTTTACAGCTAGCTGTGTGGCTCCTCTGTGGGACTATAAGGGGACAAGAAATTGTAAAAATTACAGGGAAATATGTCTGAGAGGTATACCTGAAACAGTGAATGATATAATTACTGGTCACAGACTGGGCTGCAGGGGCATTGACCCCCAAAACCCTCTCCAGGTATAGAATACAAAGTATGATTGCAAAAAAACAGACTGGAATTGAAAGAGGAAGGGGGATGTGTAGCTCAAATGTACACACTGAAACATACAAATGGGCAGAATTTAGATGTGGTAAGAATAACTGTTGGATTTATAGATTTGAAAAAGGCCTGTGACTTTGTGGATCAGGATGTGATGCATGTGTTGCAAATGTATGGAATAGGTAGTAAGTTATTGAAAGATGTAAGGAGTATGTATAAGGAGAGTGAGACAGGTTAGGGTCTGTGGTAATGTTGAGAATTATTTACAATAACAGTTTGTTTTTGACAATGATGTGTAATATCACCAACAAGGAGGTGTAATATCACCAACAAGGAGGTGTAATATCACCAACAAGGAGGTGTAATATCACCAACAAGGAGGTGTAATATCACCAACAAGGAGGTGTAATATCACCAACAAGGAGGTGTAATATCACCAACAAGGAGGTGTAATATCACCAACAAGGAGGTGTAATATCACCAACAAGGCGGTGTAATATCACCAACAAGGAGGTGTAATATCACCAACAAGGAGGTGTAATATCACCAACAAGGAGGTGTAATATCACCAACAAGGTGGTGTAATATCACCAACAAGAAGGTGCAGTATCACCAACAATGAGGTGTAATATCACCAATAAGGATGCGTAATATCGCCAACAAGGTGTAATATCACCAATAAGGATGCGTAATATCGCCAACAAGGTGTAATATCACCAAGGTGGTGTAATATCACAAACAAGGTGTAATCACCATACTTGTTTAATGTATTTGTACACAATCAGGGGCTCTTCATCCAAGGAACTGTATTTATCTTCCATTTCCTTGGATTGAACCTGAATACCTCATTCTCCATGAACTGTATGACCCCTACAGGTTTAGTACTTCCCATTGATCACAATAAAATATAGATAAAGCTGTAAGAGAAATGAATTCTAGAATATTTGGAATAGGTGTATTTTTAAAGGACAGTGAATCTGATATGAAATTGAAATCACAGTTTCAGTTTGCAAATGACACAAATTGGAGAAGCTGCAGAAATTTATAAATATGTTTGGAATGGTGTGTATAAAAGAGGGAAGCTGGAAATTAATGCAGAAAAGAAAATTTTTGTATGAATATGTAACATAGAGGCTGAAAGATTTGAGGTGAAAGGTTCAGAGATAGAAGCTGGAACATCCAGTAAGTATTGTATATAAAGTATAATCAGAGAATTGTGGCAAGTGGTGTTTGGGATTTTACATAATGCTAGAGTGCAAGCATGGTAATATCTGTGAAGGATTCAGGTAAAGCAGCTACCTATTTTTTTTTTTTTTTTGGGGGGGGGGAGAGAGAGGGAGCTGCAATATAGTGTTTGCTTTTTGAAAGTCTGGTAGAAATGGTTTCAGTTTGGTGGGTCAGCATTGGACTATGATGGTTTGTACCTTCTAGAAAGGCAACTGGAGCAATTGGTAGTGAGGGTATTTTCTTTGAGTAACTCAACTTGGATTAGAAATGGTTGCAGGAATTAAAAAGATGTATCCCAGCTTTTGTAAACTTTTTTTTTTTTTTTTTTTCATAATATGCTTGAGTTTTTTCAGTTTATACCTGTGCAGTATGTCTAAGTGTAATTTTATGGACTAAATGTGATTTTTTTTTTAAAGTTCAAGAATGGCTATCAAGTTTGCCAGTAGTGTAATGAATGATTATAAAATTTATTGACAATTTTTGAGCAATCACTAGCATAGTATTTACAAATTTTGATCAATTTCAGGCGGGCTCCAACACTGCGAGAGTAAACATGGCCAATGAAAGGGCTGGATCCCTGCTGAAGAATGCATAAATATTGAGACTGCATTTGCTTTTAATAAGCTGATGACAAATCCAGGGCCAGTACAACATCTGATGGATAAGTTTCTGATAATATACTTGAAGATACGTATTTCATTCGGGATTTGTTACATATCCCCAATTGTATATTCAGCTGTTTTACAGTGACCAATATTTCATGATGTTATGCTGTTCTTACTTATTCAGTATGCCTACATAAGATAAATTACTAATATGGCTGATAAAAGGTTTATCAGTTTTGTCTTAGGACTAGTAACTTTATAGCTGACTTCAAGCAAATTTGAACTATAGGTCCTCTTATATTGTGACTCCAATAATAGGCATAGAAATTATTGATCATCTCAAAGGTAAGACACTGGCCCCTTGCCTAAGAGAACAACACTGTTATACTTTTCCTTGTGTAGAGTATTGAAACTTGTTTTGTTATTGTTATATACCATTTGTTAATTTTGTAGATATAGAAAACATCATCCAAAACACATGGAAAAGTTTCATCATTTCTTTTAATTTGAACATTGAAGAATCACTTTCTCTTAACTCTTTCATTCATTCATACTTGACTCCACCTATATATAATTTAGTTTTTGTTTTAAAATTAATCATCATTTTTTTTTTTAATCATAAACTTACCAGATATACTGTGAGTATTTAGTTTGTCATATTCATCTGTGTACTTGTGTTTTCACAAGCAACTTTCAGTCTTTAGTAAGTTTTCCCATTCTAGAGTCTTTATATGTCTGCAGAAGACTGATTATTCTTTGTGATAACACCTCTTAAGACCAGTCTAGTAACCTCTTATAAAATATAGATAAGATTACCAGTGATGAGCTTTAAATACTGCTTCAATATGACATTTTTCCAACATTAGGAAATCAGTCATGCTGAATGGCAGCCCAGTGCTCATATTGGCCTTTCTCATCTCAAATACATCAGACCTACTATAGTAGTTACTGTTTGGCCCATTATAGTTGCAACTAACCACAAACTATTATCTTTGTCTAAGAGAGAATCATATCTGTGGCTTGCTTTGTTCTTCTTACTCTTTACAAATGTGGGGGCTTTGCTTCAATTACAGTTGGAAGGTTTTGAAAGTAAGGAATTGATCACTGGGTTGACTTGACCATCAACAATGTCCAGCGATTGACTACTAGCTGGTGTACTTGTTAATCTCTGAGTGTTGATTAGTTATTGGTCTAAGAGCAATTCATCTCTACATCTGTATTTTCTCATACTGTATAGTTTAACTATCTCATTCATAATGTAAATGGACTAAGCATTTATGAATAGTTAGTCATTTTTCACTAAGAGCTAAAGAAAGTCTTACTTTAGAGTTGCATATTTGGCCTTCAGTGGGTATGAGTTTGCTGGAACAATGAATCCCCCACCTCCTTTCCTGTATTTTCATGCATTATGACTTAAAAAATAATAGGGCTGCATATTGAAGCAGACTTGGGATAATTTTAATTTCAAATATTGGCTCTAATATGTTAGAAAAATTTAATAGATTAGCAAACTGAAATTTGTATGAAGCTTATGTAGGGTTTTTATAATTTTTATAACAAGCTTGGTGGCAGAGGAATACTTTGGCTAAGGAATAGTTGTCATTGTTAGTTTTATTTCATGGTAACACAGTTAAGGAATCTTTTTATTCTTTTTCTGGTACTACATTCATCATCTGTTTATTTTATATTTTCCTATAGTTCTGATTTTCTGAAGTCTCTAGTTTTCACAGTTTTAAAATGAGGGATCAAAACTAGACTCTTAGCCAGGTAATATCTGTGCCACCATTGTACATTCGAACAGCTTTTGAAAATAAATGAGGTTACTCCTACAAAAAATATAATTCATATAAATCCTGATCTGCCTATCCATTGATAATAAGGTATTTGTATAGCTATTCATAATTTGCTTCAGATTATTGTTTTTGGCTGCATTACAGTCAGTCCATACTATTCTCAAGTTCCGTAGAGTCTAGTAGGTTGTTATTTGAGTTGGAAAAGATGGTCTTGTGGTACAGCAGTAATGTGGGATGTGTTTAAAGCTTTAGTGCATGTCACTTATTCACTTATATAGTGAGTGGCAAAAATACATGAAGAGGGATACCTCTTTTTTAATCCCATTATATAGTAATATATGTAATACTCTCATATATGCAATGAATAAAGAGAATGTATGATTACATTCAGACTCGAGATAAGTTACATTTCATCATGAAATATTTATTTGAAAACAATTCAGGTTTGTCTCCTCATTTTATAGTCTACAAATTCATCATTGTTATTATAAAACGTATCAGTATTAGGGCTGCTGAATCCAGATAAGCTCATGAATTTACAAATATTTTATGATTAAGATTGGTGTAGATTTTGTACAGTCAAGTGTTTGCTGATTGTGGCACATGGTTGTAAGCTGTGATATTCTACCTTGGTTTAAACATGCAAATAACATATTCACATGTTAGGCCATATCAAAACTAATGAAAATGGTAAGATTTTGGTAGAAGATTTTCTTAGTACTTTTTTGCATGGCGTTTTCTGTAGGTTGATAATCTTTTTATAGTATTTTTTTTTTTATTAGCAGGTGATACAGTCCACATTTAATTTTAATATTGTGATAAGTCACAGTGCAGTTGTGTACAAGCTATTGAAGAATGCTCCACAAATGTGCATGCCGTGGGTCACTAAAATTTTAACAATGATTGGTTGCAGAGCTAGGTTGTTGTCGTTGCAACTTCTATATCTTATCCACATGCCACCAATATTGATTTGACTCTAGTTACTGAGGAGTAAGGAAAAAATAGTATTGGTAATGAGTTGCATTTAGGGTGTATCAGTGCAAGTAGGGAAAAACAAGATTTAGGATGAAGTGAATTCTAGTAGTCTTTTAACTTGAGTTCTGAGCAACTTAAGTTATCAAAGGCAATTACAGTTCACATATCTTAAGAAATCTGGCCTTGCTTGTCAAGCTAATTGTTACCAACTTAAAAGAAATTGATAACCTTATGGGTAGTACCTTTGTAAATTATCATAATTTACAAGTGTAAAAGAGCCCTTCATTATTTTAACTGGAGATGCCTTTTTAAAGTGAGTATAAAACTTTCCTATGGTTTTGCATAGGAGTGAACTATCCACAGCACAATATGGTGGCATATCTAGTATTTAGCCATAGATCTTCATGTCTTTTTTCTATTGTGATTTGTGTAGTAGTGGTTTGTAAAAGGCAGAGAAGGCCCACCCAATTTTTTCTCGTGTATCTTCTCTGTGTTGGTTCATCCCCAGGAGAGTGGAAGGGATATCCTTTATGGAGTCATGGAGCAGCCCCTCTCCATTTTTTATATACAAAGAATAATAAATAAGTGTAAAGTTAGGGAGCAGTGCATTGAGATGACTGGTTGATGTTACAATCTAATTGTTTCTATTATACATTGAGATCAATTTAGTTTTGTGTATAGTATAATATTTAATATAAGATTTATGACACTTTAAAGAGAATAGCATTGGGAAGAAAGGAGGTTATATATCATTAATTTTAAACACCACAAAACCATTGTTAGTTGTTTTGCATGTCTGCAATGTGTATGATATGGGCAGCAATGCACTGCTCCTTCATCATCACACCAGTTATGTTGCCAGGCTGCTCCCTCCCTATTACCACCATCTTTCTCTTCATGCTCCCCTCTGGATTATTGGTTTTTATCTTACTGATTTTTCTTCTCTCCATTCCATTATTTCTGGTTATGCCATTGTTGACCTGCTTCTGTCATTAACAAATGATTGAACCAGAGAGGAATTGTTACACAATAAGTGATTTTTACTTTGTGATTACAAAAATGTTGACCATGGATGTTTGCTCTTAATATAAGGCCTGTACAAGATATGCTCATTTATTTATACGGTTAGGATTAAAATATTACATAGGGGTCTGAATCACAATAGTGGTTTTGATACAGGGCTGGAAGAATCTGCTAGTTTATTAAACAAGGCACAGCTCTGCAGATACCTGAGTTTTGTCTTGCTCTCCAGACACTCCATTGGTGTGCATAAATATGAAAAAACAAGAATACAGGTAGATAAAGGGAAAAAAGAAAACTAAATTTGTAGTATTTTTCCTGGTTTTCTCATAGGGGAGCATTTGTTATAGTACATACATACGTATCATTTAATAAAGATGTAAACCATTATTTGTACATTGAATAATTTTCCTCTTGGGCACTTATTTGGCATGCACTAATACTGTTACTATATTCCCACAGGAAAATTCCTGTGTATAAAATGCAGACATATGGTTGTTAGCACCTTGTATTGTAAGCACTTTCTGCCTATAGACTGGTTTATAGAGCATGTGGATATGATTTTCCTATGAAGAATTTTACTTGGCATTCATAATCTTGTATTACAGTGGAACACAGAAAGTTTATCTCAACCAGTGGAGAAGAATGTCTGAAGTTTTGATTTGTCTTAAAGTAACATGTATGAAAAGCTTGAGGAGTTTTTAAAGAAAAATTTTAGTGATAAAAAATGAAAGCACATATCAAAGAAAAATAGCATTTCTGTTGTCTTATCCTTTTTTTGATTGTGTATATGTACAGCACGTGAATCGTGTGTTAGATAAGACCTAGAGAAACAATATTGGCATTAATAACCGAAATTCATTAACCCTTTCAGGGTCCGTCCCGTAGATCTACGGCTTTACGTTCAGGGTCCAAACCGTAGATCTACGCCATGAGCTCAGCTCACTCTGATAAACTGTGAGTGGTACATTTGGGCCTAGATATGAGAGAATACATCTATGTGGTATGTGTGCACCACATAAAACAGATCTTGCAGCACACTGTGTATAATAAGAGAAAAAAAATGAAATCATGATTTTTCGATTAAAACAGCAACTTTGCAGTGTTTTTTCGTATGTTTTTATAGTTGTATTTGCAATTTCTTGGTCTCATTTGATAGAATGGAAGACATATTACAGAAATAGAGATGATTTTGATTGGTTTTAGCACTGGAAATGGCTTGAAACTTAGCTCAAAGTAGCAGAAATGTTAAATTTTTGCCGATATTCAGGAGTAAACAAACGACCTCACACGTCTAAAACACACCAGCTGGTGGGTCTAATATACATTCACAAATATGGTGATGATATTTATACAATTATTACAGTATTGCATAACAGTAAATCTTCTATTTTTTGGTGTGAATAAAAATTCATTATCTGAATAAAAAATCAAAATGGAATTTATTTGTAAAGCCTCAAAACATAACTAATGAACAGAGGAAATGTTAGTTTAGTGCCAGGAATGCCTACATTGTTCATTCTGGACCCTATTTTGAAATTGGAATATTTTGAACTTTGTGTTAAATTGGCCAAATTAACAATTTCCGATCACTTTATTTTGTAGTTGAAACAGTTGACTTGGCGATTTCTTGTGCTCAATCGATAGAATAGAAGTAATACTAGTGAAATAGCTAAGAATTTGGTTGATTGGAATAATGTAATTGGCCTAAAATGGGAGTCAAAGTCGGCAAAATCGCCGATTCGTAAATATCGCTGACACATCAAAATTCGCGAGAGCATAATTTCGTCAATTTTCCACCAAATTTCGTACTTTTTGTTTTATTACCTTCACAAAAAGATTCTCTACGATTTCATAAGAAAAAATAACAATTTTTTTTTTTTGAAAATTCTTGGACGCTGGTGCGTGACTCCAGATTTGGGCCTTGGACCCTGAAAGGGTTAAACAAATACAATGGAACCTCAAATTTCGAACATATCACTTATCAAGCTTTTCGAAAATCGACTGCTTTTTCAAACCAACTTTGTCCCTATTATTGAACTAGCCCCTGTTTTCAAATCGCCGGGTACTGGACCTGTCCGCCTTCAAAGATTAAGGAGATTTGCGCCAAGTGGAATGATGTCCAAATGTTTGCGGAGAAGTACCACCCTGAGCAAGCTGAAACAAGCCATCTTTGCAACAAGTTCAGTGACAAAACCATGTCCCATTTTAGGGAAATCTTAGAGGTGCCAGCAACAGAGGACTGTGGACAGTTATTTTGTGAGACAGGAGTCCAGTGACTCTCAAGCTGGTCCTAGTGGCATTAAAAGACAGAGAAGGGAAGTAACCCCAGAGAGGGCTTTGATACCTAAAGTCTTTATAGAGGGGGATATCCTTTCCAAACTCTTAACCCAATTCCCTCTCCTCCTCCCCCACTATCTTCCAGATGCCATCACCAATCTTCAATAAAGGTAAGTAAAAATGTTATTTTATATGTTTATTTCAATTTATTAATACATAATTGTACACTATATTTGTTGTGTATGTAAAACTATAATTAATCTCTATAAAATGATTTTGTTTTTTTTGTGAATATTTTTGGGTTTCTGGAACGGATTAATTGTATTTCCATTATTTCTTATGGGAAATATTGCTTCGCTTTTCAGACTTTTCGAATTTAGAACTAGCTCCTGGAATGGATTAAGTTCGAAATTTGAGGTTCCACTGTATAGACTTTTACACACCTTGGTATCATCAGATGAACCCACACTAAAATCAGTTTTATTATACATTAGGGGAGTCATGTGGCAACTGTTGCAAATGACCATAATTTTTAAAGGGGTGGACCTGTAAGTCAGCAGGCCTCAGTCAGATGACCAAAAGATCCAGCTGTGGGTCATCATATGACTAAGACCTGCATCAGGAAATTGTCCTGTTTCCTGACAAACCTTATCAAACATATCTTGGTGCAAAAGCAGTTTAGGAGTTTTTATGCAGTGAGAGAGATTCTTAGGTTAAGGTACGTAGGAAGGTGGAAAATTATTTCCCAGCAAAAAGATTTTGATGGATGCTTGATGTCACATTAGTGATTAACATGCCATATATGTCAGCATATAAATCAACAACTGTTTAAGCCAAGTATAAAAGTTGTTGATACATAGCAGAGGTAAATAAGGCTACAGCACATTACTGAAGAAGGAAGTGACAACACTAACATACTGATGCTATCATGTCAGTACCGTAACTTGTGCCAGAGTTGCAAGTTTTATTTGCTGCTGCTTACCTGTTTTATTTTTGTTGTCCAGACTCATTTGTTTATTATTATTATAATTATGGGGGGGGCTAAACCTGTAGGATTATACAGCGCATGTGTGGGGGATGGAAGGTATTCAAGCTCAATTCAGGGAGCCAGAGCACAGATCTAATTCCCTAGATCAAGAGCCCCCCACCAGTGTCAAGGAACCTCCCATGAGGGGTCATTTGTTTGTAATAAAAAGAATGTCATGTTTTATTAAAAATAATGCCTAAAACGCCAAAAAAGTAGAAAAAATTAAAGCTGGAGAAAATAAGACGCAATTTCATAATACATATTCCCATAATGGTCTATGTCAGCCCACTGACATGGTCGACCTTTCAGGTGAAAATAGGCCTCAACCTGAATTAACGCCTAAAAATATGTTAGGTAAAGTTAATTTTGGTTAGGCAACATAAACCTATAGAACAGATACCAACCACAAATAAGTAAAATACACCACGATGTCTGGAAAACAGGAAACGTTAAATCTGAACGTGTATAAATTGTGTTGTAAGAAGGGGCTGTCAAGTTGGTGTTAGTGGTTTAATTATCACTTGCAGCTTGCACCATATAGAGCTCTGCCTCCTGGTTTTTGAGAAGGAAAAGTGACAAATCAGGGCAGTAAAGGAAAATGGGATAAGCATCTTTAAATAAAACAGGAACAAATTTTCTTAGGTCAGAGGGAACCATCACTAGAGCCCCAGCAGAGTCAAAATCTCACACCTGACCTTGGTTGCTAACTGACTTCAAAGATCAGCAGTTAATGAAAAGGCAAAACATTAATCATGCCTCACTGTAATATGTCCCCATCAAGAGGGTACACTGATGCTGCTGAAGGGCTCTTGAACCAAGAAATTTGATGCTATCCCCTTCCTTGAGTCAAACCCTTAAAAATGCATTTGATAGGGTGGATAAGAGAGCAATTTGGCAGATGTTGCAAATGCATGGAATAGGTGGTAGGTTATTAAAAGTAAAGAACTTTTATGTGGATAAGCTCAGGTCAGGGTATGTAGGAAAACAAAGAATAAGCACAATACCATGACTGGAAAAATACACAAATAACCCACACGTAAGAGACAAACTTGTGACAATGTTTCGGTCCGACAAAGACCATTCGCTTGTCACACAGAGAGGTGAGAAGGGAAGGGAGCCAGAATATATTTGAGAGGGGGTCTTCATAGATGCTGTCTTGCTGAAGCATCCTTATATACAACTTCTTTCTTTCTTTCAACACACCGGCCGTATCCCACCGAGGCGGGGTGGCCCAAAAGGAAAAACAAAAGTTTCTCCTTTTACATTTAGTAATATATACAGGAGAAGAGGTTACTAGCCACTTGCTCCCGGCATTTTAGTCGCCTCCTACAACACGCATGGCTTACGGAGGAAGAATTCTGTTCCACTTCCCCATGGAGGTAAGAGAAAATAAACAAGAGCAAGAACTAGTAAGAAAACAGAAGAAAACCCAGAGGGGTGTGTATATATATGCTTGTACATGTGTGTGTAGTGTGACCTAAGTGTAAGTAGAAGTAGCAAGACGTACCTGAAACCTTGCATGTTTATGAGACAGAAAAATGGACACCAGCAATCCTACCATCATGTAAAACAATTACAGGCTTTCGTTTTACACTCACTTGGCAGGACGGTAGTACCCCCCTGGGTGGTTGCTGTTTACCAACCTACTACCTAAATATACAACTTTTTTTTTTTTTTTTTTTTTTTCAACAAGTCGGCCGTCTCCCACCGAGGCAGGGTGACCCAAAAAAGAAAGAAAATCCCCAAAAAGAAAATACTTTCATCATCATTCAACACTTTCACCACACTCGCACATTATCACTGTTTTTGCAGAGGTGCTCAGAATACAACAGTCTAGAAGCATACACATATAAAGATACACAACATACCCCTCCAAACTGCCAATATCCCAAACCCCTCCTTTAAAGTGCAGGCATTGTACTTCCCATTTCCAGGACTCAAGTCCGACTATATGAAAATAACCGGTTTCCCTGAATCCCTTCACTAAATATTACCCTGCTCACACTCCAACAGATCGTCAGGTCCCAAGTACCATTCGTCTCCATTCACTCCTATCTAACACGCTCACGCACGCTTGCTGGAAGTCCAAGCCCCTTACCCACAAAACCTCCTTTACCCCCTCTCTCCAACCCTTTCGAGGACGACCCCTACCCCGCCTTCCTTCCCCTATAGATTTATATGCTTTCCATGTCATTCTACTTTGATCCATTCTCTCTAAATGACCAAACCACCTCAACAACCCCTCTTCTGCCCTCTGACTAATACTTTTATTAACTCCACACCTTCTCCTAATTTCCACACTCCGAATTTTCTGCATAATATTTACACCACACATTGCCCTTAAACAGGACATCTCCACTGCCTCCAACCATCTCCTCGCTGCTGCATTTACCACCCAAGCTTCACACCCATATAAGAGTGTTGGTACTACTATACTTTCATACATTCCCTTCTTTGCCTCCAGAGATAACGTTTTTTGACTCCACATATACCTCAACGCACCACTCACCTTTTTTCCCTCATCAATTCTATGATTAACCTCATCCTTCATAAATCCATCCGCCGACACGTCAACTCCCAAGTATCTGAAAACATTCACTTCTTCCATACTCATTTTATTTTTTTTTTATTATCACACCGGCCGATTCCCACCAAGGCAGGGTGGCCCGAAAAAGAAAAACTTTCACCATCATTCACTCCATCACTGTCTTGCCAGAAGGGTGCTTTACACTACAGTTTTTAAACTGCAACATTAACACCCCTCCTTCAGAGTGCAGGCACTGTACTTCCCATCTCCAGGACTCAAGTCCGGCCTGCCGGTTTCCCTGAATCCCTTCATAAATGTTACTTTGCTCACACTCCAACAGCACGTCAAGTATTAAAAACCATTTGTCTCCATTCACTCCTATCAAACACGCTCACGCATGCCTGCTGGAAGTCCAAGCCCCTCGCACACAAAACCTCCTTTACCCCCTCCCTCCAACCCTTCCTAGGCCGACCTCTACCCCGCCTTCCTTCCACTACAGACTGATACACTCTTGAAGTCATTCTGTTTCGCTCCATTCTCTCTACATGTCCGAACCACCTCAACAACCCTTCCTCAGCCCTCTGGACAACAGTTTTGGTAATCCCGCACCTCCTCCTAACTTCCAAACTACGAATTCTCTGCATTATATTCACACCACACATTGCCCTCAGACATGACATCTCCACTGCCTCCAGCCTTCTCCTCGCTGCAACATTCATCACCCACGCTTCACACCCATATAAGAGCGTTGGTAAAACTATACTCTCATACATTCCCCTCTTTGCCTCCAAGGACAAAGTTCTTTGTCTCCACAGACTCCTAAGTGCACCACTCACTCTTTTTCCCTCATCAATTCTATGATTCACCTCATCTTTCATAGACCCATCTGCTGACACGTCCACTCCCAAATATCTGAATACGTTCACCTCCTCCATACTCTCTCCCTCCAATCTGATATTCAATCTTTCATCACCTAATCTCTTTGTTATCCTCATAACCTTACTCTTTCCTGTATTCACCTTTAATTTTCTTCTTTTGCACACCCTCCCCAATTTGATATCCAATTTTTCTTTATCTAAATCATTTGACACCCTCATCACCTTACTCTTTTCTATGTTCACTTTCAACTTTCTACCTTTACACACATTCCCAAACTCATCCACTAACCTTTGCAATTTTTCTTTAGAATCTCCCATAAGCACAGTATCATCAGCAAAAAGTAACTGTGTCAATTCCCATTTTGAATTTGATTCCCCATAATTTAATCCCACCCCTCTCCCAAACACCCTAGCATTTACTTCCTTTACAACCCCATCTATAAATATATTAAACAACCATGGTGACATTACACATCCCTGTCTAAGACCTACTTTTACCGGGAAGTAGTCTCCCTCTCTTCTACACACCCTAACCTGAGCCTCACTATCCTCATAAAAACTCTTTACAGCATTTAATAACTTACCACCTATTCCATATACTTGCAACATCTGCCACATTGCTCCTCTATCCACTCTATCATATGCCTTTTCTAAATCCATAAATGCAATAAAAACTTCCCTATCTTTATCTAAATACTGTTCACATATATGCTTCAATGTAAACACTTGATCTACACATCCCCTACCCACTCTAAAACCTCCTTGCTCCTCCACAATCCTACATTCTGTCTTACCTCTAATTCTTTCAATTATAACCCTACCGTACACTTTTCCTGGTATACTCAGTAAGCTTATTCCTCTATAATTTTTACAGTCTCTTTTGTCCCCTTTCCCTTTATATAAAGGGACTATACATGCTCTCTGCCAATCCCTAGGTACCTTCCCCTCTTTCATACATTTATTAAACAAAAGTACCAACCACTCCAACACTATATCCCCCCCTGCTTTTAACATTTCTGTCATGATCCCATCAGTTCCAGCTGCTTTACCCCCTTTCATTTTACGTAATGCCTCACGTACCTCCCTCACACTTACATTCTGCTCTTCTTCACTCCTAAAAGATGGTATACCTCCCTGACCAGTGCATGAAATTACTGCCTCTGTTTCTTCCTTAACATTTAAAAGTTCCTCAAAATATTCTCGCCATCTACCCAATACCTCCATCTCCCCATCTACTAACTCCCCTACTCTGTTTTTAACTGACAAATCCATATTTTCCCTAGGCTTTCTTAACTTCTTTAACTCACTCCAAAATTTTTTCTTATTTTCATTAAAATTTCTTGACAGTGCTTCTCCCACTCTATCATCTGCTCTCCTTTTGCACTCTCTCACCACTCTCTTTACCTTTCTTTTACTCTCCATATACTCTGCTCTTCTTATAACACTTCTGCTTTGTAAAAACCTCTCATAAGCTACCTTTTTCTCTTTTATCACACCCTTTACTTCATCATTCCACCAATCACTCCTCTTTCCTCCTGCCCCCACCCTCCTATAACCACAAACTTCTGCCCCACATTCTAATACTGCATTTTTAAAACTATTCCAACCCTCTTCAACCCCCCCACTACTCATCTTTGCACTAGGCCACCTTTCTGCCAATAGTCGCTTATATCTCACCCGAACTTCCTCCTCCCTTAGTTTATACACTTTCACCTCCCTCTTACTTGTTGTTGCCACCTTCCTCTTTTCCCATCTACCTCTTACTCTAACTGTAGCTACAACTAAATAATGATCCGATATATCAGTTGCCCCTCTATAAACATGTACATCCTGGAGCCTACCCATCAACCTTTTATCCACCAATACATAATCTAATAAACTACTTTCATTACGTGCTACATCATACCTTGTATATTTATTTATCCTCTTTTTCATAAAATATGTATTACTTATTACCAAATTTCTTTCTACACATAGCTCAGTTAAAGGCTCCCCATTTACATTTACCCCTGGCACCCCAAATTTACCTACTACTACTTCCATAACATTTTTACCCACTTTAGCATTGAAATCCCCAACCACCATTACTCTCACACTTGATTCAAAACTCCCCACGCATTCACTCAACATTTCCCAAAATCTCTCTCTCTCCTCTACACTTCTCTCTTCTCCAGGTGCATACACGCTTATTATAACCCACTTTTCACATCCAATCTTTATTTTACTCCACATAATCCTTGAATTAATACATTTATAGTCCCTCTTTTCCTGCCATAGCTTATCCTTCAACATTATTGCTACTCCTTCTTTAGCTCTAACTCTATTTGAAACCCCTGACCTAATCCCATTTATTCCTCTCCACTGAAACTCTCCCACCCCCTTCAGCTTTGTTTCACTTAAAGCCAGGACATCCAGCTTCTTCTCATTCATAACATCCACAATCATCTCTTTCTTATCATCTGCACAACATCCACGCACATTCAGACTTCCCACTTTGACAATTTTCTTCTTCTTATTCTTTTTAGTAATCTTTACAGGAAAAGGGGTTACTAGCCCATTGTTCCCGGCATTTTAGTTGACTTTTACAACACGCATGGCTTACGGAGGAAAGATTCTTATTCCACTTCCCCATGGATATAAAAGGAAAATTAATAAGACCAAGAACTATTAAGATAAAATCAAAGAAAACTCAGATGAGTGTGTATAAATAAATGTGTACATGTATGTGTAGTGTGACCTAAGTGTAAGTAGAAGTAGCAAGACATGCCTGTAATCTTGCATATTTATGAGACAGACAAAAGACATCAGCAATCCTACCATCATGTAAAACAATCACAGGCTTCGTTTTACACTCACTTGGCAGGACGGTAGTACCTCCCTGGGTGGTTGCTGTCTACCAACCTACTACCCAAATACAACTTAACTAATATAAATCTTAGTTCTGGTTTTATCTCTTTTGATGCCTTCCTTTCTCATTATATTGTCATATGTTCTAAACTAAACTTAATCTCCTCTTCTTACCCCTCTACCTTACCTTTAATTTCATTGCCTTTCCTGTCTTCTGCCTAGGTGGGTTCTGTTCTGTGGGGGTTCTGTCATGCAGGGATTTCACCTGACATTTTTCCTTGGATTAAATATGATTATCTTCTATTTCCCCAAGCACTGTATGGCCCCTATGGGTTTAGTGCTTCCTCCCATATAAGTTATGTAATCCAGATCCTCAAGAGACACAGGAGCTACAACTAAATGCCCTAAAAATTACTATTATATTTATGAGGGAACACTAAACCCATAGATCATAGTGCCAAGGGGAATGGGAGGCATTCTGGTTCAGTCCAAGGAAGGGAACAGCAGGTCCAATTCCTTGGACCAAGAGCCCTAACATTCTGAAGAGGTCCAGGAGCTGGGGATGATTTTTTTTTATTGTCATACTAATATAAATTTGTTAAATTTTAAAATGCCGTAAAAATGTAAGTTTTCATTTTTTCTTTTCTTTTCATACTTCTATTCAGTAGGAAGAATATTTCTTTGTTAAAAACATCCAGGAAATAGCAATCAGTATCTATTACTTTCACCGACACAAGATAAGATAAACTGATAAGGTGTACAAGAGCGATAGTTAACTGTGTTCTGGAGTTGTGTGTTTAAGGAACACCACTAATACTACACTCAGCTAATTCAGTCTTATTACTAGTAACCAAAAGAGCATTAATGTGAGTATGTGATCAGTGTGGGAAAAAGTTACCACCATTATCAATGCACGAAGGTAATACTTAATAATTGTCAGTTCTGTTACAGTTTCTCGAGGGATATGCAAAAAACACTATCAGTGCATCGTGTAAATTATTTCTGAAATGGAAAATATATATTTTTTTAACAAGTTGGCCATCTCCCACCGAGGCAGGGTGACCCAAAAAGAAAGAAAAAATCCCCAAAAAGAAAATACTTTCATCATCATTCAACACTTTCACCTCACTCATACATAATTACTGTTTTTGCAGAGGTGCCCAGAGCACAACAGTTTAGAAGCATATACGTATAAAGATACACAACATATCCCTCCAAACTGCCAATATCTCAAACCCCTCCTTTCAAGTGCAGGCTTTGTACCTCCCATTTCCAGTACTCAAGTCCAGCTATATAAAAATAACCAGTTTCCCTGAATCCCTTCACTAAATATTACCCTGCTCACACTCCAACAGCTCGTCAGGTCCCAAATACCATTCGTCTCCATTCACTCCTATCTAACACGCTCGTGCATGCTTGATGGAAGTCCAAGCCCCCCACCCACAAAACCTTTACCCCCTCCCTCCAAACTTTTCGAGGACGACCCCTACCCCGCCTTCCTTCCCCTACAGATTTATACGCTCTCCATGTCATTCTACTTTGATCCATTCTCCCTAAATGACCAAACCACCTCAACAACCCTTCTTAACCCTCTGATACTTTTATTAACCCTTTCAGGGTCCAGAGGCCAAATTTCAAAGTGTGCACCAGGGTCCAAGAATTTTCAAAAAGTAATTTTGTTATTTTTTCTTATGAAATGATAGAGAATGTTTTTCCGAGGGGAATAAAACAAAAAGTACGAAATTTGATGGAAAATTGACGAAATTTTGCTCTCACAAATTTTTGTGTCGGTGATATTTACGCAGCAGCGATTTTGCCGACTTTGACTCCCATTTTAGGCCAATTACATTATTCCAGTCGACCAAATTCTTAGCTGTTTCATTAGTATTACTTCTATCGATTGAGCACAAGAAATCACCAAGTCAACTGTTTCAACTACAAAATAAAGTGATCGGAAATTGGTAATTTGGCCAATTTAGTGCAAAGTTCAAAATATTCCAATTTCAAAATAGGGTCCAAAAAATTGCTCACCAAATGACTATAAACCCAGAAATACTAATCTTAATCTTAAAATAATAAATCCTAACTAGTCATAACTTTGCCTATGATACTCAAATATAGACACCTTGTATTGTGCCAAAACAAAAGCATTCACATTGCTAAACTCACAAATTATGATGTAGTCACTTACCCTTAATATTATAATCTGTAAGGATTTAATGTTAAGAATTAATCTAAGTCTGCTCGAAATGCCTAGCCATGCTAGGTGTCCTAGTGGCCCCCTCTGTAATTAGTATTTTATAACATGTAAACCAAAAAATATCCAAAACCTGTAAACCCCACATCGTAACCATTATAGAGAATAAACTTGAATTGAATGTTTTCATAAACTGAAGTAACAAATCACAGTTCTGACAGATCAAAATGTTGAGAACTGTAAGTCAGACCAGTAGTGATTATTTGTTTGAGAATAACTGTAAATGCAGGAAGGTAAGCGGCAGACAGCAAGTTGCAACAAGTGTATTCAAAGACTACCATTTCCTGTTATCATATTAGTTAATACCAAAATAGTTCCAAGGCTGCAAGGTGCAGTTTACACTGTATAGTGGTACAATCTGTCATTATACGATTGTGTCCATAGATCTGTCCACTCACAGGTGAGATTAATAAGTAAAATTTGTGTGAAATAGTATAGTGTACGTAGGTGATAGAATACAGAATTGTGTACTATGATACTGGAGAATTCAATGTAGACATTACTTTTATACCTTGAGACTGTACAGTTGTGTGATAATACTCCATAATTGAGCCTGAGTGCTTCAAAACTGAGCTGATGAATATGACACATGGTGCAACACCTGAATATTTTTTTGAAAGATGCTTTGCTGACCAGGGACTTTATCAATCTAATACACAGACAGAAAAATGAAGCCACCAGGCCCACGGCTTGGTGGCTAAAGCTCTCGCTTCACATGGTGAGGGTCCGAGTTCAATTCCCGGCGAGGGTAGAAACATTGGGCATGTTTCCTTACACTGGTTGTCCTTGTTCACCCATCAGTAAAATGGGTACCTGGGTGTTAGTCAACTGGTGTGGGTAGCATCCTGGGACAAAACTGACCTAATTTGCCCAAAATGCTCTGCATAACAAGTGGCTTTCTATGTAGTAGTATGTCATTGATGTCAGCTAGGCCTGTATACCTTGTACATGTACTTGTAGAAATTAAGATAATGATGATAGTGCACTACATGGAAGGAGTGGAATGATACAACAGGAGTCAGTGTGGTCATAAGGGCAAACCTTAGTAATGGAATGTAGATCAAGATGGGCCAGAAATTTTGCAGTAAAGTTACAGAAACTTTCCCTAGTTTACTACATGGAAAATAACAGTCAGTCTAGCAGTGGAGTCATTGGAAGTAGAGTGATGCAGCAAGGGTAGATGTGGTCACATGTAACTACTCTTGTGGGCAGTAGTTACAGGATGGGTCCTAGGACTGAGCCCCAGTATTTTGATAGCTAAGCAAGTTAGTGGTAATGAAGTATTTACACATTTATAATCTGGTAACAATGCTAGTGAGCTACTGGAATGTAACTCTTATGTTCTAATTTGCACAATCATTGAGCCCAATCAGTGTTAAACCTATGTATTACCATTCAACACAGGGAGTGGTGGAAATTCAAATTGGATAAATCCAGGTTTAACTCTTACTTTTAACGCTGTAATAATACATAATAAATACTCATGTTCAGTAACAGAGTCTCCCACTTGTTTAATAAGATATCTGTCTTCATTTAATTTTCTTCATATCTTAGGGATGAAATTGTAAAGGCTAAGGTTGACACCCATCAGTCTACTGTCATTTTAATACAGTGGACCCCCGGTTAACGATATTTTTTCACTCCAGAAGTATGTTCAGGTGCTAGTACTGACCGAATTTGTTCCCATAAGAAATATTGTGAAGTAGATTAGTCAATTTCAGACCCCCAAACATACACGTACAAATGCACTTACATAAATACACTTACATAATTGGTCACATTCGGAGGTAATCGTTATGCGGGGGTCCACTGTAATTCAGAAAGAAGTACACATCGATGTCAGCTGCAACAATATCGACAGACTCTTAGAAGTTATTACCATCCACAGCATCAGCTAGACATGCAAGGAGACCTCTATCTAAGTGGGTAGAAGGTTCAGCTTGCAACCACATTGCTATCTCCCAATTACTTGCAAAGTGAGATATAAGTACTTTTTATTTAGGGTTCATACATAAGCTAAATTTCTTATAATGGTGTTATATGGACATTTTGTAGAAAACCTAGGATCACCCAATAAAGTCAATGTGATTAATTTACACTAGGGCAATGGGGTCGAAGATGTATGGGGTAGGTTTAAAAATGTAGTGTTAAGAGTGCTCAGCACAAGTTTGTGGTTACAGGAAAGTGGGTGCAAGAAGGAAGAGGAGCAGTTGGTGGAATGATGATGTAAAGAGAGTACTGTAGTAAAGGAGAAAAAGTTAGCATATGAGAAGTTTTTACAAAGTAGAAGTGATGCAAGGAGGGAAGAGTATATGGAGAAAAAAAGAGAGGTTAAGAGAGTAGTGAAGCAATGTAAAAAGAGAGCAAATGAGAGAGTGGGTGAGATGTTATCAACAAATTTTGTTGAAAATAAGAAAACGTTTTGGAGTAAGATTAACAAGTTGAGGAAGCCTAGGGAACAAATGGATTTGTCAGTTAAAAATAGGAGAGGAGAGTTATTAAATGGAGAGTTAGAGGTATCGGGAAGATGGAGGGAATATTTTGAGGAATTGTTAAATGTTGATGAAGATAGGGAAGCTGTGATTTCGTGTGCTGTATAGTCCTTGTGGCTTAGCGCTTGTTTTTGATTATAATAATAATGTGATTTCGTGTATAGGGCAAGGAGGAATAACATCTTGTAGGAGTGATGAAGAGTCATTTGTGAGTGTGGGGGAAGTTCGTGAGACAGTGGGTAGAATGAAAGTGGGTAAGGCAGCTGGGATTGATGGGATAAAGATAGAAACATTAAAAGCAGGTGGGGATATAGTTTTGGAGTGGTTGGTGCTATTATTTAATAAATGTATGGAAGAGGGTAAGGTACCTAGGGATTGGCAGAGAGCATGCATAGTTCCTTTGAATAAAGGCAAAGGGGATAAAAGAGAGAGTGCAAAAATTATAGGGGGATAGGGGAAGTGGAACAGAATTCTTCCTCCGTAAGCCATGCGTGTCATAAGAGGCGACTAAAATGCTGGGAGCAAGGGGCTAGTAACCCCTTCTCCTGTATATATTACTAAATTTAAAAGGCGAAACTTTCGTTTTTCCTTTTGGGCCACCCCACCTCAGTGGGATACGGCTGGTACACTGAAAGAAGTAGTAGTCTGTTGAGTATACCTGGTAAAGTGTATGGTAGAGTTATTGAAAGAATTAAGAGTAAGGCGGGGAGTAGGATAGCAGATGAACAAGGAGGCTTTAGGAAAGGTAGGGGGTGTGTAGGCCAAGTGTTTACAGTGAAACATATAAGTGAACAGTATTTAGATAAGGCTAAAGAGGGTTTTGTGGCATTTATGGATTTGGAAAAGGTGTATGACAGGGTGGATAGGGAGGTAATGTGGGAGATGTTGCTGGTGTATGGTGTAGGAGGTAGGTTACTGAAAGCGTGAAGAGATTTTACAAGGATAGTGAGGCTCAAGTTAGAGTATGTAGGAAAGATGGAGATAATTTCCCAGTAAAAGTAGGCCTTAGACAAGGATGTGTGATGTCACCGTGGTTGTTCAATATATTTATAGATGGGGTTGCAAGAGAAGTGAATGTGAGGGTCTTGGCAAGAGGCATGGAGTTAAAAGACAAAGAATCAAACATAAAGTGAGAGTTGTCACAGTTGCTTTTTGCTGATGACATTGTGCTCTTGGGAGATTCTACAGGCTGGTGGATGAATTTGGTAGGGTATGTAAAGGCATTACGTAGAATGAAAGGGGGCAAAGCAGCTGGAACTGATGGGATCATGACAGAAATGTTAAAAGCAGGGGGGGATGTAGTGTTGGAGTGGTTGGTACTTTTGTTTAATAAATGTATGAAAGAGGGGAAGGTACCTAGGGATTGGCGGAGAGCATGTATAGTCCCTTTATATAAAGGAAAAGGGGACAAAAGAGATTGTAAAAATTATAGAGGAATAAGTTTATTGAGTATACCAGGAAAAGTGTATGGTAGGGTTATAATTGAAAGAATTAGAGGTAAGACAGAATGTAGGATTGCGGATGAGCAAGGAGGTTTCAGAGTGGGTAGGGGATGTGTAGATCCAGTGTTTACATTGAAGCATATATGTGAACAGTATTTAGATAAAGGTAGGGAAGTTTTTATTGCATTTATTGATTTAGAAAAGGCATATGATAGAGTGGATAGGGGAGCAATGTGGCAGATGTTGCAAGTATATGGAATAGGTGGTAAGTTACTAAATGCTGTAAAGAGTTTTTATGAGGATAGTGAGGCTCAGGTTAGGGTGTGTAGAAGAGAGGGAGACTACTTCCCGGTAAAAGTAGGTCTTAGACAGGGATGTGTAATGTCAACATGGTTGTTTAATATATTTATAGATGGGGTTGTAAAAGAAGTAAATGCTAGGGTGTTCGGGAGAGGGGTGGGATTAAATTATGGGGAATCAAATTCAAAATGGGAATTAACACATTTACTTTTTGCTGATGATACTGTGCTTATGGGAGATTCTAAAGAAAAATTGCAAAGGTTAGTGGATGAGTTTGGGAATGTGTGTAAAGGTAGAAAGTTGAAAGTGAACATAGAAAAGAGTAAGGTGATGAGGGTATCAAATGATTTAGATAAAGAAAAATTGGATATCAAATTGGGGAGGAGGAGTATGGAAGAAGTAAATGTTTTCAGATACTTGGGAGTTGACGTGTCGGCGGATGGATTTATGAAGGATGAGGTTAATCATAGAATTGATGAGGGGAAAAAAGTGAGTGGTGCATTGAGGTATATGTGGAGTCAAAAAACGTTATCTATGGAGGCAAAGAAGGGAATGTATGAAAGTATAGTAGTACCAACACTCTTATATGGGTGTGAAGCTTGGGTGGTAAATGCAGCAGCGAGGAGACGGTTGGAGGCAGTGGAGATGTCCTGTCTAAGGGCAATGTGTGGTGTAAATATTATGCAGAAAATTCGGAGTGTGGAAATTAGGAAAAGGTGTGGAGTTAATAAAAGTATTAGTCAGAGGGCAGAAGAGGGGTTGTTGAGGTGGTTTGGTCATTTAGAGAGAATGGATCAAAGTAGAATGACATGGAAAGCATATAAATCTATAGGGGAAGGAAGGCGAGGTAGGGGTCGTCCTCGAAAGGGTTGGAGAGAGGGAGTAAAGGAGGTTTTGTGGGCAAGGGTCTTGGACTTCCAGCAAGCGTGCGTGAGCGTGTTAGATAGGAGTGAATGGAGATGAATGGTACTTGGGACCTGACGATCTGTTGGAGTGTGAGCAGGGTAATATTTAGTGAAGGGATTCAGGGAAACCGGTTATTTTCATATAGTCGGACTTGAGTCCTGGAAATGGGAAGTACAATGCCTGCACTTTAAAGGAGGGGTTTGGGATATTGGCGGTTTGAAGGGATATGTTGTGTATCTTTATACGTATATGCTTCTAAACTGTTGTATTCTGAGCACCTCTGCAAAAACAGTGATTATGTGTGTGTGTGGTGAAAGTGTTGAATGATGATGAAAGCATTTTCTTTTTGGGGATTTTCTGCTGTATAGTCCTTGTGGCTTAGCGCTTCTTTTTGATTATAATAATAATAATAATTTGGGGATTTTCTATCTTTTTTGGGTCACCCTGCCTCGGTGGGAGACGGCCAACTTGTTGAAAAAAAAAAAATGTAAAAGAAGAAAATTAAAAGTGAATATAGGAAAAGGTAAGGTTATGAGGATAACAAAAAGATTAGGTGATGAAAGATTGGATATCAGATTGGAGGGATAGAGTATGGAGGAGCTGAATGTATTCAGACATTTGGGAGTGGACGTGTCAGCGGATGGGTCTATGAAAAATGAGGTGAATCATACAATTGATGAGGGGAAAAGGGTGAGCGGTGCACTTAGGAGTCTGTGGAGACAAAGAACTTTGTCCTTGGAAGCAAAGAGGGGAAAGTATGAGAGTATAGTTTTACCAATGCTCTTATATGGGTGTGAAGCATAGGTGATGAATGTTGCAGCGAGGAGAAGGCTGGGGGCAGTGGAGATGTCATGTCTGAGGGCAATGTGTGGTGTGAGTATAATGCAGAGAATTTGTAGTTTGGAAGTTAGGAGGAGGTACAGGATTGCCAAAACTGTTGTCCAGAGGGCTGAGGAAGGGTTGTTGAGGTGGTTCGGACATGTAGAGAGAATGGAATGAAGCAGAATGACTTCAAGAGTGTATCAATCTGTAGTGGAGGGAAGGCGGGGTAGGGGTCAGCCTAGGAAAGGTTGGAGGGAGGGGGTAAAGGAGGTTGTGTGTGCGGGGGCCTTGCACTTCCAGCAAGCATGCGTGAGCATATTTGATTGGAGTGAATGGAGACAAATGGTTTTCAACCCTTAAACTGTCCAAACGTAGATCTACGTTTCCACGCGTAGTGCTCCGACCTGGATTTTCTCCTAAGAAACAATGTAAAAAAACGTAGATCTACGTTCGGAACACTACCCAAAAAAACGTAGCTCTACATTTGGACAGTTTAAGGGTTAATAATTGATGTGCTGTTGGAGTGTGAGCAAAGTAACATTTACAAAGGGATTCAGGGAAACCGGCGGGCCGGACTTGAGTCCTGGAGATGGGAAGTACAGTGCCTGCACTCTGAAGGAGGGGTGTTAATGTTGCAGTTTTATAAACTGTAGTGTAAAGCACCCCTCTGGCAAGACAATAATGGAGTGAATGATGATGAAAGTTTTTCTTTTTCGGGCCACCCTGCCTTGGTGGGAATCGGCAGATGTGTTAATAAAAAATAATTAAATAGGGCCCTGTGGTTATGTAGTTAAGTATATGGTATGTACATGCCATCTCATTAATAGTAATAGTCATGGTATTGGTGGGGATTGAACTCGCAGCAATCGTGTCATTACAATTTTACGAGTCATATAAGTAACTAATACAGTAACAAAAATTACTATATTAGATCATGCTTACATTACAATTAATTTTTACAATAAAAGAAATCACTCTCCTCCCTTTTTGAAGCTTCATTCATTAGATATTCTTTAGCTATTCCTAAGCTGATTTATATTATCATTATTATTATTTTTATTCTTTATGGGAAAGCATTCAACCCATAGGGGGTTAGCACTCTCCCATAATGGAGGAGAGGAGGCAATCAGGTTGGACCCCAGGAAGGGGAGGATGAGACTGATTCCTTGCATCAAGAGTCTCTCATTGGCTGGATGCTGGTGCACTGGCTGCAAGTGCACTGTGTCCCTCTCATTATTAGTGCATGGAGGACCGAGCCTCCACCACTTCTTGTGCTGAATAACCCACACAGGGTTAGCACTTTACACAAATATAATAATACTAATTGTACCATGAACCTAGACTTGTCTTTCTCAGTCCTTAGATCACAACAGATTACCTCCCATTTCCTCAGGTGCTGTATCATCCCAACAGCTTTAGCACTTCCCCTAGATACATGTATAATAATAAATTTAATAATAATGAATTCAGGAAGGTATGTAAATAAAGAAAATAAAAGTGAACATAGAAAAGAGCAAGGAAATGGGGGTAACAAAAAGTCTAGACTGTGATAGATTGGCAATCAGACTAGAGGGAGGAAGTATGGCAGAAGTGGATGTATTTAGATATTTTGGGGTATCAGCATATTTCTGGAAAGACAGCAATTAAGTGAAGTTGGTGAATGTGTTTTCTTCTTTGAGCCACCCTGCCTTGGCAGGATGACCCAAGTGAAATTGTTCGTTTCCTTGCAAAGCTTACTATGTGTGGTTTACATATAAAATATTAATTACAAAGAAAGTCACTAGCATGCCTAGGCATTTTGGGCAGACTAATCCTAATTCATACTCTGTACTGGCACAGGTTATGGAGCAGTACATTTTAATATACATTAAGGAGGGGTATTAATGTTGCAGTTTAAAAACTAGTGTAAAGCACCCTTCTGGCAAGACAGTGATGGAGTGAATGATGGTGAAAGTTTTTCTTTTTCGGGCCACCCTGCCTTAGTGGGAATCGGCCAGTGTGATAGAAAAAAAAAATAATTCATAATGATGTAAAAAGTAATTGAAGTGATTATCATTAATTAGATTGATAATAGTGAGGTAGTACAAAACATATAACAATATTACAGTTAGTAAATTTAGTATATAATGGGAATGGTTGTATCCTGGCATGATACACTGTTTCTATTAAAGCTCCTATATTGGCAGAGTATTTCAGGCAAACTTAGGACCAACTTGAGATTAAACTTCTCATTTGATATTTCATTCATGATGACACATTACCAAAACTTTTAGTCCAGTATCTTTACTGGACAAATGGTTTTTAATACTTGACGTGCTGTTGGAGTGCGAGCAAAGTAACATTTATAAAGGGATTCAGGGAAACCGGCAGGCCGGACTTGAGTCCTGGAGATGGGAAGTACAGTGCCTGCACTCTGAAGGAGGGGTGTTAATGTTGCAGTTTAAAAACTGTAGCGTAAAGCACCCTTCTGGCAAGACAGCCCCTCAAGGAAGGTTCCTTGATGTTGGTGAGGGGCTCTTGATTTAGGGAATTGGATCTGTGCTCCAGTTCCCCGAATTAAGCCTGAATGCCTTCAACATCCCTCCCCTCCCCAGGCGCTGTATAATCCTCCGGGTTTAGCACTTCCCCCTTGATTATAATAATAATCTGGCAAGACAGTGATGGAGTGAATGATGGTGAAGGTTTTTCTTTTTCAGGCCACCCTGCCTTGGTGGGAATCGGCCAGTGTGATAATAAAAAAAGAATCTTTACTTCATCTACTGTAGAAATCTCAGTCATTGTAACCTGGTTAATTAATGGAACATTTTTACCAATTCATCGCTTTCAAGTGGGTGCTCCAAAGAATTGTTGCTACCCTCAAAGAAAATGGTTTAGCACTTCCTAATGAATATAATAATAACATAAAATAATTATTATTATACATACTAATATGTTAATGATAATTGCCAGTTCATTAGACAAGTGTGTCTCTTATCATTAAATATGCTTAATTGTAATTTCAAAGTTAATTCACAATTGTGTAACCAACTCATTGTTTTGATTGAAAAAAAAAGTGGAAGGTGCTATTAATAGACAAATGTAAGGCTGTACTCGTGGGAAAAGAAAATGACCACAGCACCTATTAACTTAATATCAGAAATCTAAATCAAAGTGAATGTGAAAGAAAGATTCAATTGTTCTGGTTAGCTAATTGACTTCTTGACTTTATATCAAGAAGTAGATAGATTGAGAGAGATTTTGTTCAAATTTTTAACCCCAGAGTTAGCCACCCAGGATAACCCAAGAAAGTCAGGGCATCATCAAGAACTGGCTGTCTTATTTTCATTGTGGTCCTTCAGTCTTGTCTCCCAGGATGCCACCCACACCAGTCCACTAACACCCAGGTACCTATTTCTAGGTGAACAGGGCTGTATAGTCCTTGTGGCTTAGCGCTTCTTTTTGATTATAATAATAATAATAATAGGTGAACAGGGACAGCAAGTGTAAGGAAACATGCCCAAAGCGAAAGCTTTGGCTACCAGGCCATGGGACACCATCAAAGAATAGATCTGCTGATGAAATGTATTTGGATTAATGTTTTTTTCACATTCCAGCACAGCACCTGTAGACCCAGTGAAGCCAGGCAGTGATGACATTAAGAATATGTTGATTTTGTTGGTGTGCCACTGACATGTAGCAACTCCTTGTATAACATTATGATGATAAATGGACTGATTGGTGTTGTCTCCTTCACACTAAAATGTCATGATTTTATTTCTAATATGTTAATGATGGTCCAAATTTAACCAAAACTTCATCATAAATTCAGTCTCGTATGTGAAAGTTATTTGTGTAATGGTAATGATTTGTTTCAGTCACGTTACAGTAACATCTTCTTCATCAAATAAAACATTACATTCCGAGCAAAATTTGTGCATGATGCAAAGGGTGATTGTGATGGTGATGATGGTGGTGGTGTGGGTAATGTGTGCATCCTACACCCCAGACTGCAACACTCGCAAGTCTTGTGCAGACTGCATCCGCTCAGGCTGCATGTGGTGTGGCAAGGAGGTGAGCTGCTACCTACCTTAGTTATACGTATATACGTACATTTCTTACACCATCTTCCTTCCCTTCAAAATCAACATGTTGCTGAGGGCTCTTGATTCAAGGAAGTGGGGCTACCTTCTGCTTGGGTCAAACCTGATTACCTTCCATTATCCATATGTTGTACGAGTAATGTGACCCTTACTGCATGACCCTTGCCAGTTTAACACTTTATTTTATTTTAATATTGTGACCCTTAATGCCTCTCCATGCATATAATAATAATCACAGTTCATTAGACTTGTCTTTGAAGAATAAACTACTTAATATTTCAATCATTTTAGAGTAAGTATTGAAGCTTTGTTCCTAAGCTAGAAAGTCATTACCACTTGTTTAAAAGAACTGTAATCGTTTTTAATATTCCAGTCGTCAAATTAAGTCATTAGGATAAACAATTTTGTATCCAGAGCTCTTGATCCTTGGATTGATTCTGACTGCTCTCATTTTCCCAGGAGCTGTATGACCCCTACAGGTTTAGCATTTCCCCATAACTGTAATATTAATCCACTTGTTCACAAGTATCCTAGGATGACTTCAATTATTATTGTAGGTAATTATATGTACATGTCTCAGCAACATGTGCATGTTGAGGTGAGTTAGTATGTGTGTTTGTGTACTCACCTACATGTGGTTGCAGGGGTTGATTCACAGCTCCTGGTCCCTTCTCTTCGCTAGTTGATATGAGGTTCACTCTCCTTGCTCCAAGAGCCTTATCATACCTCTTCTTATAGTTATGTATGGATCCTGCCTCTACTACATCACTCTTCAGATTGTGTGTACTCACCTAGTTGAGGTTTGAAGGGTCGAGTCCAAGCTCCTGGCCCTGCCTCTTCACTGCTCGCTACTAGGTCACTTCCTGAACCGTGAGCTTTATCATACCTCTGCTTAAAGCTATGTATGGATCCTGCTTCCACTACATCACTTCCCAGACTATTTCACTTCCTGACAATTCTGTGACTGAAGAAATACTTCCTAACATCCCTGTGATTCATCTGAAGCTTCAATTTCCAACTGTGACCCCATGTTGCTGTGTCCCATCTCTGGAGCATCCTGTCCCTGTCCACCTTGTTGATTCCTCTCAGTATTTTATATGTCGTTATCGTATCACCCCTATCTCTCCTGTCTTCCAGTGTCGTCAGGTTGATTTCCCTTAACCCTCCTCATAGGACATACACTTTAGCTCTGGGATTAGTCTTGTTGCAAACCTTCACACTTTTTCTAGTTTCCTTACATACTTGGCTAGGTGTGGGTTCCAAACTGGCACTGCATACTCCAATATGGGCCTAACATACACAGTGTACAGGGTCCTGAATGATTCCTTATTATTAAGATGTCGGAATACTGTTCTTAGGTTTGCCAGGCATGAGCATAATCATGGGGGAGCGCTAAACCCGTAGGATTATACAGCGCATGTGGGTGGGATGGAAGGTATTCAGACTCAATTCAGGGAACCAGAGCACAGATCCAATTCCCTGGAACAAGAGCCCCTCACCAGCGTCATTTAGTTTGCCAGGTGCCCATATGCTGCAGCAGTTATTTGGTTGATGTGCGCCTCAGGAGATGTGCCTGGTATTATACTCACCCTAAGATCCTTTTCCTTGAGTGAGGTTTGTAGTCTCTGGACCCCCTAGACTGTACTCTGTCTGTGGTCTTCTTTGTCCTTCCCCAATCTTCATGATTTTGCACTTGGTGGGGTTGAACCCCAGGAGCCAGTTGCTGGACCAGGTCTGCAGCCTGTCCAAATCCCTTTGTAGGTCTGCCTGGTCCTTGTTCAATTGAATTTTTCTCATTAACTTCACATCATCTGCAAACAGGGGCACTTCGGAGTCTATTTCTTCCATCATGTCATTCACAAATACCAGAAACAGCACCGGTCCTAGGACTGATCCCTGTGCCACCCCGCTCGTTACAGGTGCCCACTCTGACACCTCACCATGTACCATGACTCACTGTTGTTTTCCTGACAGGTATTCCCTGATCCATTGTAGTGCCTTCCCTGTTATCCCTGCTTGGTCCTCCAGCTTTTGCACTAATCTCTTGTGTGAAACTGTGTCAAATGCCTTCTTACAGTCCAAGAAAATGCAATCTACCCACCCCTCTCTCTCTCTCTCTCTCTCGTCTTACTGCCATCACCTTATCATAGAACTCCAGTAGGTTGGCGACACAGGATTTCCTGTCCATGAAACCATGCTGGCTGTCGTTAAGCTCATTTATTTCTAGGTGCTCCACCACTCTTCTCCTGATAATCTTCTCCATGACCTTGCATACTATACATGTCAATGACACTGGTATGTTGTTATCATGTCTCCCCTGACCCTCCTGTCCTCTAGTGTCGTCAGGCCGATTTCCCTTAACCATTCTTCATAAGACATTCCCTTTAGCTCTGGAACTAACCTTGTCGCAAACCTTTGCACTTTCTCTAGTTTCTTGACATGCTTTATCAAGTGCGGGTTCCAAACAGGTGCTGCATACTCCAGTATGGGCCTGACGTACACGGTGTATAGTGTCTTGAACGATTCCTTATTAAGGTATCGCAACGCTGTTCTCAGGTTTGCCAGGCGCCCATATGCTGCAGCAGTTACCTGGTTGATGTGTGCTTCCAGAGACATGCTCGGTGTTATACTCACTCCAAGATCTTTCTCCTTGAGCGAGGTTTGCAGTCTTTGGTCACCTAGCCTATACTCTGTCTGCTGTCTTCTGTGCCCTTCCCCTATCTTCATGACTACATTTGGCGGGATTAAATTCGAGAAGCCAGTTGCTGGACCAGGTACCCAGTCTGTCCAGGTCTCTTTGAAGTCCTGCCCGGTCCTCATCTGATTTAATTCTCCTCATTAACTTCACATCGTCTGCGAACAGGGACACTTCTGAGTGTGAGTGTGTACTCACCTAGTTGAGGTTGCAGGGGTCGAGTCCAAGCTCCTGGCCCTGCCTCTTCACTGGTCGCCACTAGATCACTCTCCCTGAACCATGAGCTTTATTGTACCTCTGCTTAAAGCTATGTATTGATCCTGCCTCCACTACATCTCTTCCCAAACTATTCCACTTCCTGACTACTCTGTGGCTGGAGAAATACTTCCTAACATCCCTGTGATTCATCTGTCTTCAGCTTCCAACTGTGTCCCCTTGTTACTGTGTCCAATCTCTGGAACATCCTGTCTTTGTCCACCTTGTCAATTCCTCTCAGTATTTTGTAAGTTGTTATCATGTCCTCCCTATCTCTCCTGTCCTCCAGTGTCGTCAGGTTGATTTCCCTTAACCTCTCCTCGTAGGACATACCTCTTAGCTCTGGGACTAGTCTTGTGGCAAACTTTTGCACTTTCTCTAGTTTCTTTACATGTTTGGCTAGGTGTGGGTTCCAAACTGGTGCCGCATACTCCAATATGGGCCTAACGTACACGGTGTACAGGGTCCTGTGTGTGTGTGTGTGTGTGTGTGTGTGTGTGTGTGTGTGTGTGTGTGTGTGTGTGTGTGTACTCACCTAGTTGAGGTTGCAGGGGTCGAGTCCAAGCTCCTGGCCCTGCCTCTTCACTGGTCGCTACTAGGTCACTCCCTGAACCATGAGCTTTATCGTACCTCTGCTTAAAGCTATGTATGGATCCTGCCTCCACTACATCGCTTCCCAAACTATTCCACTTCCTGACTACTCTGTGGCTGAAGAAATACTTCCTAACATCCCTTTGATTCATCTGTGTCTTCAGCTTCCAACTGTGTCCCCGTGTTGCTGTGTCCAGTCTCTGGAACATCCTGTCTTTGTCCACCTTGTCAATTCCTCTCAGTATTTTGTAAGTCGTTATCATGTCCCCCCTATCTCTCCTGTCCTCCAGTGTCGTCAGGTTGATTTCCCTTAACCTCTCCTCATAGGACATACCTCTTAACTCTGGGGCTAGTCTTGTTGCAAACCTTCGCACTTTCTCCTCATTAACTTCACATCATCTGCAAACAGGGACACTTCTGAGTCTAACCCTTCCATCATGTCGTTCACATATACCAAAAATAGCACTGGTCCTAGGACCGACCCCTGTGGGACCCCGCTCATCACGGGTGCCCACTGTGATACATCATTACGTACCATGACTCGTTGTTGCCTCCCTGTCAGGTATTCTCTGATCCATTGCAGTGCCCTTCCTGTTATATGCGCCTGATGCTCTAGCTTCTGCACTAATCTCTTGTGAGGAACTGTGTCAAAGGCCTTCTTGCAGTCCAAGAAGATGCAATCAACCCACCCCTCTCTCTCGTGTCTTACTTCTGTTATTTTATCATAAAACTCCAGAAGGTTTGTGACACAGGATTTGCGTTCCATGAATCCGTGCTGGTTGGCATTTAATACTCTTGTTCCGTTCCAGGTGCTCCACCACTCTCCTCCTGATAATCTTCTCCATAATTTTGCATACTATACACGTCAATGACACAGGTCTATAGTTTAGTGCCTCTTTTCTGTCTCCTTTTTTAAAAATGGGAACTACATTTGCCGTCTTCCATACCTCAGGTATTGCCCAGTTTCCAGGGACGTGTTGAAGATTGTGGTAAGTGGCATGCACAACATATCTGCTCCCTCTCTAAGGACCCATGGGGAGATGTTGTCCAGTCCCATTGCCTTTGAGGTATCGATGTCCCTTAGCAGTTTCTTCACCTCCTCCTCATCTGTATGTATGTCGTCCAACACTTGTTGATGTATTCCTTGCTGGTGTCCCCATCTGGTCTGTCCCCCCAGAGTCCTTCCTGTCTCTACTGTAAATACTTCCTTAAATCTCGTGTTGAGCTCCTCACATACCTCTTGATCGTTTCTTGTGAGTCATTGTGTGTGTGTGTGTGTGTGTGTGTGTGCGCGCACGTGTGTGTGTGTGTGTGTGTGTGTGCATGTGTGTGTGTGTACTCACCTAATTGTACTCACCTAATTGTGGTTGCAGGGGTCGAAACTCGGCTCCTGGTCCCGCCTCTTCACTGATTGCTACTAGGTCCTCTCTCTCTCTCTGCTTCCTGAGCTTTATCATACCTCTTCCTAAAACTACTCCAAAACCACTCCAAACCAACAGATACATATACTAATGCCGGAAAAAAAATCCCCCCCCCAGTACCAACAATACCACCAGTCCGATGACATTCTTCTTTGCAAATATACAGGGTCTAAAGCCAGCAACAAACAACAAAATACCTTTCATCCGTGGACTGCTTGCAGAGGCAAAGGCAATGTTCGCGGCTTTCACTGAGACCCACATAAAGGATCACTTGGACAACGAAATATGGATCCCAGGTTACAACCTATACAGATGTGACAGAGTGAACAGACAAAAGGGGGGGGGTTGGCCTGTACATTGCAGAGTCACTTGTTTGCACAGAACTGCTTAATGCCTCAAATGATGTAGTGGAAGTTTTAGCAGTAAAGGTCGAGAACCAAGACCTAGTCATTGTGGTAGTCTACAAGCCTCCGGATGCAACATCCCAGCAATTCCAGGAACAGCTGTTAAAAATTGACCACTGTCTGGAAAATCTTCCAGCTCCTGCACCCAACATCTTGCTCCTGGGGGATTTCAACTTAAGGCACCTAAAATGGAGGAATATAGCAAATAATATTGTTGCAGTAATAACACCAGGAGGCAGCGCTGATGAAAACTCACACTCACACGAGCTTTTAAATCTCTGCACAAAATTCAATTTAAACCAGCAAATAATAGAGCCTACTCGACTGGAGAATACACTAGACCTCATATTCACTAACAATGATGATCTGATAAGAAATGTCACCATATCAAAAACAATATACTCAGATCACAACATAACTGAGGTTCAGACATGTATGCGTGGAGCCCCAGACCGACATAATGAGACTAGTCACGAGTGAGCATTCACCAAATTCAACTTCAATAACAAAAACAAAGTGGGACCAAGTAAACCAAGTCCTAACCGATATAAGCTGGGAAGATATACTAAGCAACACAGACCCCAACTTATGCCTAGAACAGATTAACTTGGTGGCACTCGATGTATGCACAAGGCTTATTCCTCTAAGAATAAGGAGGAGTAGATGTAAAATAGAAAGAGACAGGCGCTCCCTTTACAGGCGACGGAAAAGAATAACAGAGGCTAAAAGAGGTCAATATATCTGAAATGCGTAGGGAGACACTGGTCAGAGAAATAGCAAGCATCGAACTTAAGCTAAAGGAATCTTATAGGAGTCAGGAATCGCGGGAAGAACTAAAAGCCATAAATGAAATCTAAAGAAACCCAAAGTATTTCTTCTCCTATGCCAAATCAAAGTCGAGAACAACGTCCAGTATTGGGCCCCTACTTAAACAAGATGGGTCCTACACAGATGACAGCAAGGAAATGAGTGAGCTACTCTAGTCCCAATATGACTCAGTTTTTAGCAAGCCGCTAACCAGACTGAGAGTCGAAGATCAAAATTAATTTTTTATGAGAGCCACAAAATTTGGTTAACACAAGCCTATCCGATGTTATCCTGACGCCAAATGACTTCGAACAGGCGATAAATGACATGCCCATGCACTCTGCCCCAGGGCCAGACTCATGGAACTCCGTGTTCATCAAGAACTGCAAGAAGCCCCTATCACGAGCCTTTTCCATCCTATGGAGAGGGAGCATGGACACGGGGGTCGTCCCACAGTTACTAAAAACAACAGACATAGCCCCACTCCACAAAGGGGGCAGTAAAGCAACAGCAAAGAACTACAGACCAATAGCACTAACATCCCATATCATAAAAATCTTTGAAAGGGTCCTAAGAAGCAAGATCACCACCCATCTAGAAACCCATCAGTTACACAACCCAGGGCAACATGGGTTTAGAACAGGTCGCTCCTGTTTGTCTCAACTATTGGATCACTACGACAAGGTCCTAAATGCACTAGAAGATAAAAAGAATGCAGATGTAATATATACAGACTTTGCAAAAGCCTTCGACAAGTGTGACCATGGCGTAATAGCGCACAAAATGCGTGCTAAAGGAATAACAGGAAAAGTCGGTCGATGGATCTATAATTTCCTCACTAACAGAACACAGAGTAGTCGTCAACAGAGCAAAGTCCGAGGCAGCTACGGTGAAAAGCTCTGTTCCACAAGGCTGTCAGTGGAATGCCTTCCAACTGAACAAAAGAAATTAATGGAAAAATAAATAAAGAAATAACTTAGGAAAAATGAGAAATGATTTGAGAATTTTACTTAAAATTTAAATATAATAAAAAAAAAAATGGCCTTCAGTTCTTTTAGTTGGGCAGGAGTAGGTATATTATTATTATAATCATGGGGAAGCGCTAAACCCGGAGGATTATACAGCGCCTGGGGGGGGGATGTGGAAGGCATTCAGGCTTAATTCGGGGAACTGGAGCACAGATCCAATTCCCTAAATCAAGAGCCCCTCACCAACATCAAGGAACCTTCCTTGAGGGGAGGAGTAGGTATAGCCCTGGATAGTTCTGATGTTATTTATGTGGGTTATCCTGGGCAGATGGTAACAATTCGATGTTCTGTAATCTCCTACCACTTGGATGGAGCACAAGTAGAATAGGTAAGGGCCGGTAGTAGTAGAATAATGTTAATAAGTATTATTAACACACGTCTTGCTCCTTTATCTGGCGTCTATCCTGGAAGACCACGCCAGGAACAGAGCTGGTAAATAAGAGAAAATAAACTGGTTACCCATAGTTATGATAATATAACATTTAAGAATTGAAAAGAATGATAAATGCCAAAATCATTACTGGTAACCAGCAAATAAAATAAAGAAACCAACAGTGATACTCCTGGTATATCACCCTACCTGATTAGGAGAAGAGTGGAGGTGAAGTGACTCTCCAAACTTCAACCCACACCAGGTAAGGTCAATATTACCAGGAGTAGAAACTAACAAATCGGACACCAGGAACTAGTTTCGCCCCAGCCCGCCAGGGGGGGGGGTGCACGCGACGTAACTAATGGTTCCTGGTTGCCCGAACAACCTTAACCCCACTTACGCCTACTTTTCCCTCACAAGGCACAGTACTCGCTCCCATCTTGTTCCTCATCCTCATATCCGACATAGACAAGGATGTCAGCCACAGCGCCGTGTCTTCCTTTGCAGATGACACCCGAATCTGCATGACAGTGTCTTCCATTGCAGACACTGCAAGGCTCCAGGCGGACATCAACCAAATCTTTCAGTGGGCTGCAGAAAACAATATGAAGTTCAACGATGAGAAATTTCAATTACTCAGATATAGTAAACACGAGGAAATTAAATCTTCATCAGAGTACAAAACAAATTCTGGCCACAAAATAGAGCGAAACACCAACGTCAAAGACCTGGGAGTGATCATGTCGGAGGATCTCACCTTCAAGGACCATAACATTGTATCAATCGCATCTGCTAGAAAAATGACAGGATGGATAATGAGAACCTTCAAAACTAGGGAGGCCAAGCCCATGATGACACTCTTCAGGTCACTTGTTCTATCTAGGCTGGAATATTGCTGCACACTAACAGCACCTTTCAAGGCAGGTGAAATTGCTGACCTAGAAAATGTACAGAGAACCTTCACGGCGCGCATAACGGAGATAAAACACCTCAATTACTGGGAGCGCTTGAGGTTCCTAAACCTGTATTCCCTGGAACGCAGGCGGGAGAGATACATGATTATATACACCTGGAAAATCCTAGAGGGACTAGTACCGAACTTGCACACGAAAATCACTCACTACGAAAGCAAAAGACTTGGCAGACGATGCAACATCCCCCCAATGAAAAGCAAGGGTGTCACTAGCACGTTAGGAGACCATACAATAAGTGTCAGGGGCCCGAGACTGTTCAACTGCCTCCCAGCATACATAAGGGGGATTACCAACAGACCCCTGGCAGTCTTCAAGCTGGCACTGGACAAGCACCTAAAGTCGGTTCCTGACCAGCCAGGCTGTGGCTCGTACGCTGGTTTGCGTGCAGCCAGCAGCAACAGCCTGGTTGATCAGGCTCTGATCCATCAGGAGGCCTGGTCACAGACCGGGCCGCGGGGGCGTTGACCCCCGGAACTCTCTCCAGGTAAACTCCAGGTATGTATGGTTCCTGCCTCCACTACTTCACTTGCTTGGCTATTCCACTTCCTGACGACTCTATGACTGAAGAAATACTTCCTAACGTCCCTGTGACTCGTCTGAGTCTTCAGCTTCCAGTTGTGACCCCTTGTCCCTGTGTCCCCTCTCTGGAACATCCTATCTCTGTCCACCTTGTCTATTCCCCGCAGTATCTTGTATGTCGTTATCATGTCTCCCCTGACCCTCCTGTCCTCCAGTGTCGTCAGTCCGATTTCCCTCAACCTTTCCTCTTACGACATTTCCCTGAGCTCTGGGACTAGCCTTGTTGCAAACCTTTGTACTTTCTCTAACTTCTTGACGTGCTTGACCAGGTGTGGGTTCCAGACTGGTGCTGCATACTCCAGTATGGGCCTAACATACACAGTGTACAGTATCTTGAACGATTTCTTATTAAGGTATCGGAACGCTATTCTCAGGTTTGCCAGGCGCCCGTATGCTGCAACAGTGTGTGTGTGTGTGTGTGTGTGTGTACAAGTGTTCCACAGGAACAGTTGTTAATGCTCCATGTATCAGAAGTCTTGCCTACAGTGATAAGCTGAAGGCACTAAATTTGCATTCTCTGGAAAAACGTAAAATTAGGGGAGATATGACTGACGTATACAAATGGAAGACTGGAACAAATAGAGTACATAAAGGGTGTTGAAAATATTTAAGAACTCACAACAGTAGATTCAAGTTGGAGAAATTTAGATTTAGAAACCTATAAGGAAGTACTAGTTTGGAATTCGAACTGTAGATGAGTGAAGCACTACCAGGTAGTGTCAATGAGGCAAGAACTTGAGTGTGAGTTACACTTGCTTAGCATGGACCAGAAGGCCTAATACAATACTCCTTCATTGCCATGTTCTTTAGTCTAACCTCTCTTAGGTCTCTGGTTTCCACACGGTCCACACCACTATTCAATCAAGTTTATTCTCTATAAGGATTACAATGTGGGGTTTACAGATTTTGGATATTGTGTGGTTTACATATTATAAAATACTAATTACAGAGGAGGCCACTAGGACACCTAGCATGACTAGTCATTTCGGGCAGACTTAAATTAATTCTTAACTTTAAATTATTACACATTATGGTATTTTTTTTTATATTTTATTGAAAAACGCAATACATAGTTATACATGTAGACAATGTAATCAATGAAACGTATCCATTATATATAACAAAAGAAAACTCCACATTCCCTACCGTAGCACTAAACTTATACATAAGAACTAAACTAAAGACAGCCCACAGCTTCATATACAGGTGGGTTTATTACATCCAAAATTGCAGCCATAAACACAATATGCAATATAACCCAAAAAATGTCACAGGTATTGACATTTTACATAAAACTGTATGTACGAAGACATTCTCAATTATCCAAAAATTCTTTACACACTTATTATTGTTGTATATTAAACTTCATATCAAATACATAATACGTAACACCTCAATAATTACGAAACAAATAAAGGTTTGAAAATAATCTCCACACCTCACCACAGAAAAACTAAACACAGTACAATATAACAAATGATTCATCCCACCTCACTTCCATACACTACATTCGTCCCACCTCACTACCATACACTACATTCATCCCACCTCACTTCCATACACTACATTCATCACCACAAGCGAACTTACACAATCACGTATATTTAGTAATATTTTTCAAATATAATTTCCAGTTTTAAGTAACAAACTTCTTCTACTATATAATGAAATATACATAGTCATTACTATTAAACATTAACTTAAACAAGACTATATTCTTATTCAACAGACGGCAGCAGTTCTTGCCTCACCATCCTAACCCTACTTAACACATTGTACATCAACACATCCTTATATACCCATCACTCGTCAATAATATTCATTGAACTTCACCGAATACCAATATACAACCCATACTGAGTACATGAAATTCTCTTACATACTGCTATATACACTTTATGTATGATAAAAATCACACACATTACATTATCTCATTATTAGCAGTACATTTGGTACACAGACATATTTATCACGCCCTCATGTCCGTTGCTTAATACAACCACCAATCCTGATAATACATCACAACATATGCCAAATTTAACTGATCCATAACATACATCAGTATACCATTCTGAGTATGACCGTATACTTTTCACATGCACACAAATATTGCTCATTTCCATATCATAAAAATCTTAACTTTTCCCTTACAAACCACCACAAACTTACTTAAAACACACTCCACAACTACGCTGCCATTTCACACCATATCACGGAACTCTTCATACATTCCCAAATTCTGAGACGAGCCCGATGCAACCCCTGAAAATCCAAACACATCCCCCCCCCTTTTTTTTTTTTTTTCTTTCCCTTACTCCGCCAACAAACCTCTGACATTCATACTTCGATATCCTTCAGGAAAAACCCTTTCCCATCTACTTCCATATATCCCCCTATTACGACTAAGTGTTTTGTACATTGTTGCAGCCAATACCTTCTTTCGCACCATCCAATCCCCATTACCCCTCATGGCCCATGATACGAAAACAAAATCAGTTATGATGTACACCAAAGCACGCTGCACAGACTCTTCCACACCTCCCACATCTAAACTCAATGCCCTTAATACCGATATCCCTCCCCCACCCACCCTCCTCAAAATCCCACCCATCCACTCCCGTATACACTCCAAATTTTTACAAAAATATACTACATGAAAAGCTGTCTCCCTATCCCCACACACCCTACATACGTCCTCCACCATCAACCCTCTCTCCCGAAGCACCACACCAGACGGCAATATTCCATGAAGGAAACGAAACATTACCTCTCTCACTCTTGGTCTTATGCGCACCAACCGCAACCTTACCCAAATGTCTCCCCATGCATACATTGGGTATATGCCCTCAACATTTGCAATCACCCTCACCCCTACAGCACGCTCCAGAACACCTACCCGTATCCTAGACGGATCTCTAACATACAATAAAGCTCGCAGCACATCCTCACACTCTCTCATCTCTGATCCTACCCACCACCTTCGTGCCTCCTCATATAATGCTTGCACACCCTTCCCCACACGACCGTCCACTCGGATAAACCCCCTCTTCAAATATATACACTTAACCCTTAATCTTATATCTATTAAACCCAATCCACCTTTGTCGACCGGTAGCATAACAACACTTCTACCCAACCAATCACACCCAGAACCCCATATATATCGAAAAACCTTTTTTAGCATTCTAGTTATGTCCGGTCCTGCCAACGGATATACTGCTGCCACATGCCAGACCATACTATATAACATCACATTCACCACTATTACACGTTGATGTATCGTCAAATGCAAGGGTCTCAAAACATTTAACCTACCCACCAACCTATCCACTGCCCTCCCAGAATTAAGCATCCGTGCCTCCCCGGCATTCCCCATATAAATTATCCCACACACCTTTAGTCTATCCACCACACCAACGCACAGCTGTTTCCCATCGCGCCCTCCCTACCCAATTCCCTAAGACCAATAATTTCGATTTCTCCACATTCACTTTTAAACCTGTAACACCTTCAAAACCACCAATTACATCCTCCACCTCATGTAAACTTTCCTCCCTGCTCATTAGAATTGTTGTATCATCCACATACCCTATTATTCCCATCCCACCATTCTCCACACCACGTACCACCCCTAAACATCGCCCCACAGCCCTATAAAAAGGGTCCTGTATACAAGCAAACAACAGTTGAGACAGAGGACAACCCTGCCTTATGCCTCTACCCATTGAAACCCACTCACCCAATTTCCCATTCACCTGCACACGTACACCTACCCTATTATACAAAGTCTCAATCCAACGTACCATCTCTTCCCCAAAACCCTGCCTCCGTAAGATATGCCACAGTGCCTTTCGTTCTACGCAATCATACGCAGCCTGCCAATCCAATGCTAAGACACCTCCCCCCCTTTCATTCTCCCCCTCCATACTTTCCACAAAATCTTTTATTATTCCATGTCCCTCATACATCGTCCTTCCAGGCACCCCATACTGACCTCTCGCAACAACTCTATCTATCACGCACTTCAGCCTGTTCCCCAAGATTTTTGCGAATATCTTATAATCAGCACATAACAACGACAACGCCCTGTAGTTCTGCACTGTAGTAGGGCCTTCCCCTTTTGGAATCAATACTACTACTGCAGTACGCTGCAACTCGCCCATCCTCCCCTCACTTTTCATCACATTCATCAGGTTCACTAAAAAATCCTTCAACACACTCCAATTCTTCACATAGAATTCACAAGGTAACCCATCTATACCTGGCGCTTTACCTCTCGCCATATTCTCCAAAGCTCTCCATACCTCCCCCTCTTCAATATCCCCACCCAATGCCATACGATCACTTCCACTCAGCACACAAGATACATTCTCTCCCAATCTCTCTAAATCCTCACCGTTCACTCCTACACTCCTCAAATATTTTCCAAACCAACTATCCATAAAACCACTCATACCCTCAGTAGTTCTCAACTCCTGACCCTTCGTATACCCACCTAAGTCCTCGTGTACTACCAGCTTATCAATTTCCATTGCCAACCTGCGTCTCCGCTGACCCCGTAACACACAGGCTGACGGCCTGTCACCCCAAATCGCCTCCTCTAACCCACCTTGCACCCTCGCCTCATCAAATCTCTCATTGTGCATATCCCTTATCTGCCACTTTAATGCTTCAATTTCCTCCATTGGATACACATCTGTCACAGCACCCCTCTGATAACAACCCTGCAACCGCCCCTCTAAATACTGTTGAAGCCCAAATGTCATCCATGCCTCATTCTTTCCCCTTCGCACATAGTATTGCCTGATCCTCGTCTTTGCAACCCCATCCCACCACCCCAATAAATCGCTTGCACTCTTACCCCCACCCCATAAGTCCTCCCACAAACTTTCAAAATCCCCTCCCTCCACCCCCTCACCCAGTAGTCGTACATTCAGCTTCCAGTACCCCAAATATCTCTTAGGCAAACCGTCCCAATTTAAATCAGCATAAACCGCCCTATGATCTGAATAAACGACATTCACCGTCTGCACCCGCGTCACCCTCACTCCCCTTGTCACATACAACCTATCTAATCGTGCAGCATATCCCTTTCTATGAAAAGTGTGCTCTATCTCGCAATCCCCTCCATCAACTATATCCCTCAATCCCACACCTCTCAATAGATCCCCTAAACCTGCCAAAAAACACCCTGCCCCTCTCGGTTCCACATCCTTCCTGCGCACCACACAGTTCCAGTCGCCACCAACTATTGTCACTGACGGTAATGACCGCAAATAATATACCAATACGTTATTCACAAATTCATTCTTTACCCTTACATCATTCTCAGCCGGCACATACACACAAATGACTGCCATCCGCTCACCTCTCCACCACCCATCTATTCTTAACACACGACCCCCCCCCCCCTTCACTCCTAAGAACAACAAACGGGCTCGTCTCTCGGATCAGGATTCCCACCCCTCCCTTCATTCGCTCCGAATACATCACAAACACTCTGTACCCATCCACCTCCAATTCCTTTCCCAGCTTGAAATTATGTTCCTGCACAAAAACAATGTCTATAGCATAACGTCTTAAAAATCCCTTTACCCACAGACGCTTCTCACTCGCACACAATCCATTAATATTCACTGTCATGCACCGGAAACCTACTTATGTGATTTCACCCTCTGCCCCTTTTCACCTTTCACTGACACGCTTTCAGTGTGTCTGCTTCGTCCACTTTTCTCTCCACTGCCCACTGGTGGCTTCCCCTTATCCAACACCTGACCAGGCGTACCTTTAGTGCTCTCACGCACCACATCAACCCATGGCTTTTTCCCCGGTCTCTGTGCCGGGGTCAAAACATCATCAGAGTCAGAATATGTCGCCGCCCTCTTACGGTTGACACACTCTGCATCCATTTCCAACTCACTGGATGCCTCCCTGTGAATCTCAGCAGTCACCTCAATCACTTCCACCACTCCTGGCGAGTCATCTGCCATGTTCGCCAATCTTCCAAGTTGCTCATCTTCAATCTGAACATTACTCCTCACCATACTCAAGTTATCCTCAGCAACCTGCTTCTCAAAGGATTTTTCCTGCACGTTCACCAGTAGGCCTTCCTCTACCCGCACGTCACCAATCTGCACAGTCTTCCCGTTCTCCATGGCAGATGCCTCACTTCCCACCAACTGTGACAGTGATGGGCTGGTACCCACCAGTGGCAGCTCACGCTCCACTTCCTCACTCCAGGAAGTGCCACTTCTATGTACAGGTGCCTCATCAGCATGACCCACCTCTGGTTCTGGCTCTTTCACCATCTCACTACCTAGGTCCTTTCTCCGCTGCCATCTCCCACACTGGGCCGCCATATGGTCATATGCACCACATAACCTACACGTCTTCTGCTGCCCAGCGTAGTACACCATTACCTGTGTCCTAAATGCGTCCAGTATGACGTAAGACGGGATGGCATGCCTCAACTCCATCTTGATCGTGAACGTACCATCCGGCAAACCGGCATACGCCCCATCCGTCCATTTACCAGCCATAGCCAGGTGTACAGGTCCATACTGTTCAAATACATACCGCAGATCATTCTCGTCCGCCTCAAATGGCACATTTCGGATTTTCACCCATGTGTAATGCTTAGACACGTCGATTAGGCGAACACGTATCGCTGAATTAACATCCACGCTCCTGTCCTGGTACTTGTCAACCAGCCGTTCATACACTCCAGCTGAACTCAGCTTGACGAAAATACGATAGGCACCATTTAGTGCCACACCATACAGTTCTTGATCCGCAACACCATAGGTGTCACGGATAATTTGCGGTAAAAGCACTTGTGCAGACTGAGGCGTTATTGCACCACGCAATAATTCAATGCACACCGTGTGCAAACGCCTTCTCACAGACTGCGCCATGTTGTGAAAATATGTCTCCTCCAATGGCCAGCAGAGGGCAGTAGTCACACGTCTGCACTCTGCGCAGGTCAAGCAGCGAATGATTATGGTATTAAGGCTAAGTGACTACATTATAGTTTGTGAGTTTAGCAATGTGAATGCTTTTGTTCTGGCACAATACATAGTGTCTATATTGGAGTATCCCAGTTCCTTAAATTATCTAGCGTTTCATCCCCCCCGGCGCTGTATAATCCTACGGGTTTAGCGCTGCCCCATGCATTTTTTATTTCTGACCCAATGCTTCATTCTTTTCCTAGAATTTCACGGATCTTCCAAGGTGTTCGAAGAAAAATGAAAGTTTAATAGAAAAATACTACGAAATTTGCGAGGAATATCTGATAGATCCATTGTCATACGTGGAGATTACTGAGGATGAGAAGTTATCTACAGGAGATGCTCATGGTCAGGAAGACACCATTATTCAAATTCGTCCTCAGAAAGTTGACATAGAGAGCAGAGTGGGTGAGTTATCTTCATATTAGTTCCACATCTCCGTTAGTGTAAACAAAGTCACAATACCGTGACTGCAACAATACACAAATAACCCTCACATAGAAAGAAATTTATGAAACCATTACGGTCTGAGTTGGACCATGAGCTAGAGTGTGACTGGTTAGTTGATAGTCTAAGTCAGGACCCATAAGTTGTTATAGGTTTCTTTCTATTATATGCGAGTTAATTGTGTATTGTTCATTAGTGTGTGAAGCCAGTCCCAAGTTATTTTCTCATTTTTTTTTTATTCGCCGGTATTCTCATTGTGTAGTTAAATAATATGTAAGAGAATCCACGTGCTGAAATTCAACATTTTATTTTGGTATTTAATTATATACCCGTTTAGGAATAAGGAAACCTTATTTTGTCTCATCCAGCATTTGATCACCCCAGATTAAAACCTATAATGGTATATATTAGTTGCTGGGTTAATTGACAGTGACAGCAGGTGTAAGAAAACTAGAAGTTTTGCTCACACTGAGGTTCGCGGTTCGATCCCCGGTACGGGTAGAAACCTTGGGAGTTTCCTTAAGACACCTGCTGTCCCTGTTTACTTAGCAGTAGGTAGGTACTTAGGTGTTAGTAGACTAGTGTGGGTCGCATCCTGGGGACAAAATTAACCTAATTTGCCAGAAATGCTCTGTATAACCCGCGACTTCATGGTGGCCTGATGACTAACACTCTTGCTTCACACGGCGAGAGTCTGGGTTTGATTCCCAGCCAGAGTAGAAACATTGGACGTGTTTCTTTCCACCTGTTGTCTATGTTCCCCATCAGTAAAATGGATACCTGGGTGTTAGTGGGCTGGTGTTTACCTGGAGAGAGTTCCGGGGGTCAACGCCCCCGCGGCCCGGTCTGTGACCAGGCCTCCTGGTGGATCAGAGCCTGATCAACCAGGCTGTTACTGCTGGCTGCACGCAAACCAACGTACGAGCCACAGCCCGGCTGATCCGGAACTGACTTTAGGTGCTTGTCCAGTGCCAGCTTGAAGACTGCTAGGGGTCTGTTGGTAATCCCCCTTATGTGTGCTGGTGTGGGTCGCATCCTGGGACACTGACCTAATGTGCCCGAAATGGTCAGCATAACAAGCGGCTTTGTATATAGTAGTATGTCAGCTAGGTCTGCATACCATGTACTTGTAGTAAATAAAGATATTAGTATATCAGCTATGTTCTGTATAAGTTGTATCATGTACCTGTACGAATAACGATTATTATTATTATTATTATTATTATTATTATTATTATTATTATTATTATTATTATTATTATTATTATTATTATTATTATTATTATTATTATTATTATCCTGCCTCAGCTCATTTCAAAACCCAGCCTTATCTAAGGTATATTAACAACTGGTCTGTGACCCTTGACAGTCAACTAACATCCAGATATGTTCCTACTTACTGCTAAGTGAAAAATTGTAATACTACAGCATATTATATTCCCACCTGTACTGGAGCTCGAACCAAGGACCCATAGTATGTGAGATGAAGGTGCTATCAGATGAGCCATGGGACACCTATATAGTATATAAGTGCAAGAGCAAAGTGTAATGAGCTGTATGAGTACAAAAAATAATTTACATATCAGTAAGCTATTGCTTTAGATTTTTTGACAAAGTAAAATAGTAATCAGAGATTAAGGTAATGATATAATGGAGAATATAGAGAAAATATCTGCTGTTTACTTACATCCTTCAAGTTGTCTCTGAGGCCCTTGAAGAGTTCAGCAACTTATTGTGCAAGTACAGTGGACCCCCGGTTAACGAACTTTTTTCATCCCAGTAGTATGTTCAGGTGCCAGTACTGACCGAATTTTTTCCCATAAGGAATATTGTGAAGTAGATTAGTCCATTTCAGACCCCCAAACATACATGTACAAACGCACTTACGTAAATACACTTACATAATTGGTCGCATTTGGAGGTGATCGTTAAGCGGGGGTCCACTGTATTGAGACACAGGTACACATAAGTACAATTATCATACATAGTGTAAATTAACTAGGATGTTATACATTATATATTTGTTTTTGTATATTTAAGTAAGTGTAAAATAAAGTATATTTTCCATGACTACATAGTTGTACTCTATATTTTATTATATAATACATGGAAAAGCCCATAACTATGTCATATGAAACTTTTCAAGCAAACTCAAATTTTATTCTGTTAACAGGTGAGGCTCAAACAATAAAATTTACCTACAAGCACTTAAAGAATTATCCAGTTGACTTGTATTATTTAATGGATGGTTCCAAGTCAATGAAAGATGACAAGGAGATGCTGACCCAGCTGGGCAAACAACTGGTGGAGAGCATCAAGAATATTACATCTAACTTCAGAGTTGGTTTTGGTATTTTTGTTGACAAAGCCATTCTTCCTTATATCTCCACACTTCCCTTTAAGTAAGCATTGATTCTGCTTTAGTTTTAAAGAAGAGCAATAAAAATTGATGTAATTAATATATTTTGCTATATTTATTTGTCAGTTTGACTGTAGTAACAATTTTATACTTACATAAATTAAAAAGGACTTCATTTTTTACAGTCCCTTCAAGGGAGGTAATTTGATGCCAGTGAAGGGCTCTTGATCCAAGGAACTGGACTTGTAAGCCCATTATTTGGATTCAACCTGAGTGCCACTCATTCCTGTACACTATATAACCCCTATGGTTTTAGCTCTTCCCTGAATAAAATAAAAGTTTCTTTGCAGTGCTGACAGCTGTCCAGAATGTGAGGCTCCATTTAGTTACAAGAATATTCTGTCTCTGACTGATGACTCTAGCATTTTTGTGGTAAGTAACACATTAACATGTTTGTTGCCATAGTGTATAACTTGTGTTCAGATCTCTACACATCTGCTGCTATGTATGATAATCTCTGTAACTGTATTTGTGTATACTGTACCTGAATGAACTTACTTACATCTGCCAGTCCATGAAATATTACTACCTGAACCATTAATTGTAATATTGTTTTTATTATGTGCAACTACAAGATTATTGTTCTTATAAACCTCCACCTTGACCACCTCGCATTAGTATTAACATTAAATAAGACTGTCAACAAGTTATCCACTATTATCTTGTCTAGTTTTAAGTAGTTAGTGTACTATTATATGTCGTTTAGTTTTAAGTAGTTACTGTGTACTATTATTTTGTCTAGTTTTAAGTAGTTACTCTGTACTAGGATTAGTCTGCCTGAAATGCCCCAGCATGATAGTGGCTTTCTTTGTACTTAGCAAACCAAAATTGTAATTACACATTGTAACCTTTACAAAGAAATAAATCTTTATCTTTCTCTACTTACTGTTTCCACCCTTGCTGAGGATTGAACCATGAACACTCAGTGTGTGAAGTAAGACCATTGCCTACCAGGCAATGGTCTTGCCACAGATATGGAGTTTAGCCTCGGTAACTGAAAGAATTTCCTTGTGTGCAAGGGGCTTGGACTTCCAGCATCTCCCAAGTAACATCACTGAAGTGATGCTACTTGGGGGTTTGCTCCATTAATCTACAATAGCCAAGCTAGTGCTTCCCCATATCCTTGCTGAATCTAAATTTGTCCAACTTGCATCTATTGCTACAAGTCCTGATATATCCTTTATTTATTACTGTTTACCATTTTTACACTAATTATATCCCACCTTGTGGGCCTTCATAATCTCATGGAAAAATATTAGCACTTGTTGTTTGTAATGTAAGATATAGTGGGTTGGGAGACCAGTGATACTGTCCTCAAATGTCCTAATACAAGTAGTAGTATCTAGTAATAATTATGATTTTTTGTGTGCAGAATTAAAATATTTGAAAATAAAATGAAGGTATTATATAATGCTTCAGAATGCAGTGAAAGAGAGCAAGGTAGCGAGCAACATTGACTACCCTGAAGGAGGCTTTGATGGTCTGATGCAAGCCATTGTGTGTGAAAGAGAGATAGACTGGAGAAACCAGAGCACACGATTGATTGTCCTCTCCACAGATGCTGGCTTCCATATTGCTGGTGATGGCAAGGTAAACATTAGGACGTGTTTCCAATAGACTCCTGTCCATGTTCACCCATCAGTATAAAATGGGTACCTGAGTGTTAGTTGACTGGTGTGGGTCACATTGTGAGACAAAACTGACCAAATTTGCCCGAAATGCTCTGCATAACAAGCGGCTTTCTACATAGTGGTATGTCATTGATGTCAGCTAGGCCTGTATACATTGTACATGTACTTGTAGAAATAAAGATATTATTATTATTATTATTATTATTATTATTATTATAATCAGTGAGTTACCATTCCAGCACAAAATTATATTTGATAAATATTACAAAATAGAAACTTTTCTTCTGAGTCTACGCATCTGCCTAACTACCTGTTGATAATTTTGGAGATCATCACTCCCACAGTCTGGACTCAATCCAGACTTCTTGGATGGTGGCCTGGTCAGCCAGACTGTTGGTGCTTGTTGTATGAATTCCATCATAGGTACCACAACCATACTGATCAAGAGTTGTTTGGAGGAACTTGTCAGGTACCCTCCTGAGGATTGTTAGGGGTCTACGTATTTGTAATTTTCCTTATGCAGTGCAACCTTGACTCACGAGTGTCCCAACTTACGAGTTTTTTGAGATACAAGCCATCCCTGGGTCGATTTTTTGCTCTGAGTTACGAGCAATGTTGAGTTACGAGCCAGCTCCCCCCTCCCTTTTCCCCTACAACCCAAAACCTGGACACCTGGCTTGTTTATCTATGATTTCATGCTTTAATTCCATGGAAATCATTCTCTTTTTCTTCTCAGCAATAATAATAATAATAATAATATAATAATAATAATATTATTACAGTCAAGTCACTCGGTAAGTCAGTCAAGTCATTCAGTAAGTCAGGTCACTCAGTAAGTCAGTCAAGTCATTCAGTAAGTCAGTCTAGTCATTCAGTAAATCAGTCAAGTCATTCAGTAAGTCAGTCAAGTCAATCAGTAAGTCAGTCAAGTCATTCAGTAAGTCAATCAAGTCACTCAATAAGTCAATCAAGTCATTCAGTGAGTCAGTTAAGTCATTCAGTAAGTCAGTCAAGTCAGTAAGTCATTCAGTCAAGTCACTCAACAAGTCAGTCATCAGTTCAGTCATTCAGTCATTAGTAAGTCAGTTATTCAGTAAGTCAGTCAGTCACACAAACTCATGTTAACCTCTTTTTCTGTGTACAAAGTAACAATACAGTTACGGCTGCAGGTTATCTCTTCTTTAATATCTTTGTTAATTCTAAGACTTAAGTGCTTATACCTCTTCATGCCACTTTCAGCAACACTAGTATGGCTACTGGGTGTCATGATTGCTTGGCAGATACAAGATATAGTAATTAAAATATAACACAACTGACAAAGTGTAATAAGTTCACTATTTTGCCATTATATTCCCAAGCTCCTTTATTTGATTACTACTTTATTTGTTCACCACAAATTATTTTAGTCCCTTTTATATTGTCTCCTTTATTTTAGCTTTAAAGAGCTACCTTAGTTCATATATTTACATTTGTTAAAATAATTCAGGTGCTATTTTTTAGCTTTAGAATATTTACTTTGTCTTATACTTAATTCTAACTACAGATTCACTATAAATCTTGTGATAACAAGCATTGATCCTGATACCAACCTCTTATTTAATGACTTAAATGAATCAAACAGTAGCTGTAATTACTACACAGCAGAACAATCAAAGGCACTCCTCAGAGCCAACAACAACATAACTGTCTTTAACCCTTTGACTGTTTCAGGCCCCTCTCTGAAACTGTCATTCTATGTCGCTCAATTTTTGAAAAAAAAAAAATTATTTTTTCTTATGAAATGATAGAGAATCTTTTCCCGATGGTAATGACACCAAAAGTTCGAAATTTGGTCGAAAACTCGTGGAATTATGCTCCCGCGAAGTTAGCGGTCTCGGCGACATGTGCGTATCGGCGATTTCGCCGACTTTGAGCCCAATTTTCAGCCAATTCCATTGTTCCAGTTGACCAAACTCATAGCTATTTCTTTAGAACTCCATTTTATCTATCAGCTGAGTACAAGAAACCTCCCATTTACTAATTTGGACTACCCAATATGGTGGTCAGAAATTGGCAATTTGGCCAATTTCACGCAAAATAAAAAAGATGCCAATTTCAAAATAGGGTCCAGAATAAACAAGGTAGACATACGTGGCACTAAAATAACATATGCTCTGTTCATTAGTCACATCTCTAGGCCCCTCTTATATTATTATTGCTTTCTATTTTGATTTTTTATTCATACAAAAAAATACAAAATTTACTGTTATGCAGACGACTGCATTATTGTAAAAATGGTATAAATAATATCAGTGCACTAGTGAAAGAATATTAGACTCCCCAGTTGACGTGTATTGGACGTGTGGTGTGATTTATTTACTCTTGAACATTGGTAAAAATCGAACATTTCTGCTACTTTGAGCTCAGTTTCAAGGTCGTTTTCATCGTAAAAGTAATGAAAATCATCTCTATTTCTGTAATATGTTTTCCATTTTATCACCTAAGACCATGAAAACGCGAATACAACGATAAATACTATATGAAAATACACCTCAAAGTCGGCGTTTTATTCCAAAAAAACGATCAGAGTTTTTTTTTTCTCATTACGCAATGTGTGCTGCAGGATTTTTTTTATGTGGTGCACACTGACCACACAGACCCATTCTCTCACATGTGGGCCTACCAGCTTTCTCCCACTTGATCTGAAGCCGCTAGAATTATTGAGTATATATACGTCAGAAACATTGGCTCGTAAGACGTATTTATACGTCGAAAACAGTCAAAGGGTTAACTACAATATCAGATCTTTAAGCAAACATTACAATGACCTCATAGCATAACTAAATTCCCTGCATGCCAGTATATCCATCATTACTCTCACTGAAACCTGGCTAAAGCCTGATACTACAGATGTCTATGGCATTCCTGGTTACACAGCCATACACAACTGTAGGCCAGATCAACAAGGGGGCGGCACAGCTATATACTACTCAGACCAACTAGAATGTATCACTAATACTTGCACAAGGGATGAACATGGGGAATATATAATAGCTAAATTCAAATCCAAATACCTACAAAAACCTCTCACAGTGATAAACATCTACAGAGTACCACAGTCAAACATTAGCTGTTTTAGTGAAAACCTAGGAAGTATGATAACTGATGCATGCATGAACAAAGATCACTTACTACTCTCAGGTGACTTCAGTATAAATCTCCTGCAAGACCAGTATCCACACATTACTGAATTCACAAACACTATGAGTAACTGCTTGTTGCTACCAACAGTAACAAAACCTACAAGAGTTACAGAGACTAGTGTTTCCCTACTAGACCACATCTGGACCAACACCATATCCCCTTTAAAATCAGGCATAATCACAGATAATATCACAGATCACTACCCTACCTTCCTCATAACTAATCTAGGCAAATTACCCCAAGACACTACTAAAGTCACTTTCAGACTTTACAATGAGGCAGCCATTAATAACTTCACAGCAGCAGTGACAAATATTGACTGGCACACTGAGTTAGAAATTTATACAGATATTGATGAATGTATTAATAATTTTCTAAAAAAAAAACAATACCTCTATAACAAGCATTACCCTAAAAAAACTAAACAGATCACAGCTAAAAGACTGAACAGTCCCTGGCTAACACCCAGCATCCTCAAATCCATAAATACAAAGCACCTATACGAAAAACAGTACAGAATGGGCCACATAACCAGAGACCAAACAAAATGTTACTCGTCAATCCTAACCAGCCTGATAAGAAGGGCTAATAAACTGTATTATGAGAACAGATTATTCAACTTAAAAGGTGATATAAAAAAGACCTGGAAAACCCTATCAGAAATTCTAGGAACAAAAAAGATATCACGAAATAGTGCAATTGAACTAACAAAACCAGATGAACCCCAACTCCCCCCAACTGAAACAGCAAACAGACTCAATGATTTCTTCTCCACCATAGGAAAAAACCTTGCCAATAAAATCCCAAGCTCAAATACCCCACCCAATGACTACCTCACTGGCAACTACCCGAACACACTGTTCCTAGCTCCGACTAACCCAACAGAAGTCTCCCTTATTATGAACACACTAAAAAAACAAGACAGGATATTTAAATACCTTATCACCCTTTATATACAAAAAACGTCGCAAGTGCTGTCACCAATCATTGCAACACTCTTTAACAAATCCATTGAATCCTCTACCTTCCCTGCAGTTCTCAAAATAGCGAGGGTCACCCCGATACATAGAGGAGACCAAACAGACTTGAACAACTATAGGCCAATATCCAACTTACACCCTCTCTCTAAAATCTTCAAAAAATTAATTCATAAGCGAATCTATTCCTACCTCATCTCCCACAACATACTCAACCCCTGTCAGTTTGGGTTCAGGCCTAATAAAAATACGAATGATGCTATTATACACATGCTAGAACAAATATGCACTGCACTAGAGAAAAAAGAAGTCCCACTGGGGATCTTCAATGACTTATGTAAAGCTTTTGATACAGTTGACCATGACTTGCTCCACATAAAACTGTCACACTATGGTATAAGAGAACACTCCCTCAACTACCTAAAGTCATACCTCAGCAACAGAAGCCAATATGTGTACACAAATGGGGCAAACTCTTCCGCACAGCCAGTTACAGTTGGTGTCCCACAGGGAAGTGTCCTTGACCCTCTTCTCTTTCTTGTTTACATAAATGACCTACCAAATGCATCGCAACTACTCAAACCCACACTATTTGCAGATGACACTACATACGTCTTCTCTCACCTGAGTGAGTCATGCTAGCCAATACTGTGAATACCGAATTACAAACTTACTCTCAACATTGACAAAACCTGCTTCATTCAGTTTGGTAACAGAGCTACAGATGTCCTTCTTAACATAATGATAAACGGATCACCTATCACAAAGCTCACAGAGGGAAAATTCTTAGGAATCCACCTTGATAATAGAGTCAAATTTCAAACACATGTACAACAAATTTCCAAGAAAATTTCCAAGACCGTAAGCATACTATCGAAGATACGATACTGTGTTCCACAGTCAGCCCTCACTCACTTATTTACCCTTATCTCACCTATGGAATTTGTGCATGGGGCTCAACAACAATAAACCATCTCGGACCATTAATTACCCAACAAAAGGCTGCAGTCAGAATAACAAATTCCCACTACAGGCATCACGCTCCACCAATATTCAAAACTCATTAGTGCTTTTATTTTTCCTGAATCCAAATTGGCGTGGGTTGAGTATGTTTTGTGACGTTATAAATGAATATAGTCTCCTTTGCACGAGTTTCTCGAAGATTTTGGATAGCAATGGTAAGTTTGATATTGGCCTATAGTTGTTTACATCTGTAGGGTCACCACCTTTATGTATTGGTGTAACCCTTGCTGTCTTGAGTAGTGTCGGGAAGGTGCTAGTTTCTAGTGACTTGTTAAAAGTAATGTAATTGCATGTGAAAGGACATGGGCCGCTCGCTTGTACAATAATGGTGGGACGTGAGACAGATTCCCCAAGTTATTTTTAAGTGACTTTATGATCGCGGTGACTTCCGTGGGCTCAGTTGGTACAAGATAGAAGGAATTTGGGAAATTCCCATCTAGGTAGTCCCTGGCACGGGCATTGGTACGTGGGATTTTACTGGTGAGATTAGATCCTATGTTTGAGAAGAAGTCGTTTATCTTGTTAGCTGTATCAGTGGGAAGCAGTGGTGTTTCATGAGGTTTAGTTAGAACAATATTCTTGGTCTTTTTCAGTTTGTGGGTCCCCAGAATCTGGGAAAGTGTTTTCCAGGTCTTTTTTATATCTCCTCTTGTGTCAGTGAATCTGCTGGAGTAGTACAGTTGTTTGGCTTTCTTTATTAATTTGGTGAGAACTGTTGAATATTGTTTAAGAATATCTTTGTGTATTAAGCCCTGTCTATATTGCTTTTCATATTGGTGTTTCTTATCAATGGATTTCAGAATGCTGCTGGTTAGCCATGGGCAACCAAGCTGTTTATTCGTGATCTGTTTCATTTTTATAGGACAATGTTTGTTGTATAGTCTAAGTATTTTGTTAAGTAAAATGTCTGTCCAATCGTCAATACCATTGGCATTGGAGAATTCTGTAGGCCAGTCAACAGTCTCTAGGTCTGCTGTGAAATTCCTTATTGAGGCCTCGTCATGGAATCTAAATGAAATTTTGTTGTATTCGAGTGGTGGCTTACTAATGTTTGTTAAGAGGAAGGTTGGGTAGCGGTCAGTAGTGCTGTCTGTGATTATCCCTGATTTAAGAGGGGCTAGTATATTGGTCCATATGTGGTCTATTATGGTTCCACTTGTCTCAGTCAGCCTGGTTGGTTTAGTTATTGTTGGTATGAGAAGTGTGTTGTTCGTATTGTTGATGAAACATGTTTACATCCCAGTGGGGGGCAGTTCTCTCGTGCTTGTTTGCATTTTTTACAGTCATTTGGCCAAATTTCTTTTTTCTAACCATGGGTCCTTCTGATCTACTGCAGTTAGCCTTAAAAATACTCTGTTTTCTCTTACAGTAAGAACATGGGAAGATACTATAGTCAAATTGGGACAGAAATGGCGGACGCTTCTGCGCTGCCACTGTCTCTGCCACCATATTATGGCCTATTTTATTCATTCCGGAGTACGTATATATCATGTTTCTGTGCTAATTATATTGTTTAATATGACATATTAGATGAATTGTGATAGATAAATAAGCCATACAGTTGATAATACCATCATGTTCAAGTATTTTTTCTAGTCTATCCAGAGTGCAGGAATGAATTAATGGCTTTTCAATTAATTTAAATGAGGAAAATTAATTTGATATACGAGTAAATTGAGTTACGAGCTAGCTCCTGGAATGGATTAAACTCGTAAGTCAAGGTTCCACTGTATTTGAAGGTAGAGCATTAATAAGCCCTTTATGCATATTGTGTATGTGCACTTATTGCAACCATTTCTCAATTGGGGTTTCATTATTGTGCACCATTTACTATATACTCTGGTCATATATAGGGTTATTTCAAGAAGGGCTAAACATGTGAGAATTGCATATTCCTGGGGAATGGGAGGCAGTCAGGTCTGATCTGAGGAAGAGGAGGTTAGCTCCAGTTCAATTGTTCAAAAACCTTTCACCAACATCAATGACTCCTCTTGAAGAAATTTTGTTTTCCTAAATGTAAGTAAACATGTACCATTCCTGTAGTTTGAAAAGTGCATTTTGAGCAAACCAAGACAACATCCTTATAACTAACGGATGACAACCTACCCCTGAACATACATAACAAAATTGCCACTAGCCAATCCTGACATTTGTATTCATATCTTGCTAGTTGATACTCAAAACTTACTTGGATAAGTTATTTAAAATCAGTACTCGACACTAGTTCATACATGTATATATAATTCTTTTAGTATGGTGAGTAATCCTTTATATATCTTAAAGTTTTCTCTCTCCAGTAGGACCCCCATATCCACAGGGGATATGTTCCAAGACTTACCGCTGATAATAGTGAGCCCTATATGTATAAATAATTTTTCATTTACATACATTGTAACTGTGATAAAGCTTAACTGATAAATTACACACAATAAGTCGAGAATTTTATTTTTTTTTATTTTATTTAAAATAAACAGTATACATGTATATCACACATTGACATAATCACAATGTACATGAAACCATTTATAAGAACACAACATCCTTATAACTCCATAAACCATACCCCCGGCCGGGATTGAACCCGCGGTCATAGAGTCTGGTTTATTTGCAATCGTGTCATTACGATTTCTTGAGTCATCCTTATAACTAACGGATGACAACCTGCCCCTGAACATACATAACAAAATTGCCACTAGCCAATCCTGACATTTGTATTCATATCTTGTATGAAACTGTATATACAAAAGTTTTTGCATAAACTAATGCTTTGGCCTCTTAATTTACATTGTAATATTAGCATTTTATGTACCTAAACATTCTGTAGCTATTCATCCCCTAATTTTGTATGTTTTATTTAGAGCACACAGTATACAATATACATGTAATCATACATGATTGACTGAAATCACTAAACATGAAGCCATATATAAGAAATACACCATCCTTATAACTAAACGATTTACTACCCACACCTGAATATACATAACAAGGAATGCTACAAAACTTGCATGTATAAACTCTGTATATATAACTGTAAACCATACATGAAAAACTTGCATCAAGAACATAGCACTTAACAAAAACAGTACCAGGGTTATGACCTAAATTAATATAAACTTTCAAGGAAACCAAACCAAACATATATAAATTTTTACATAAAACAAAATGACATGAAACAGTAAGTTGATATATGCCTCCTCTCACAACACACAAGGTACACGGGGACTACCTAGATGGGAATTTCCCAAATTCCTTCTATCTTGCACCAACTGAGCCCACGGAAGCTACCGAGATTATAAAGTCACTTAAAAATAACTCAGGGAATCTGTCTCATGTCCCACCATTACTGTACAAGCGAGCGGCCCATGTCCTTTCACATGCTATTTCATTACTTTTTAACAAGTCACTAGAAACTAGCACCTTCCCGAAACTACTCAAGATGGCAAGGGTTACACCAATACATAAAGGTGGTGACCCTACAGACTTAAACAACTATAGGCCAATATCAAACTTACCATTGCTATCCAAAATCTTCGAGAAACTCGTGCACAGGAGACTATATTCATTTATAACGGCACAAAACATACTCAACCCCTGCCAATTTGGATTCAGGAAAAATAAAAGCACTAATGATGCAATCATAAAAATGCTAGATCTGCTCTACACAGCATTGGAAAATAAGGAATATCCACTAGGAATTTTTATTGACCTAAGAAAAGCTTTTGACACAGTAGACCACGACATCCTACTCCACAAACTTGACCACTACGGTATAAGAGGCCATGCGCTTGCTTATTTCAAATCTTACCTCACTAATAGGTATCAGTATGTCACCATTAAAGACACAGCATCAACAACACGGCCACTTGATACTGGAGTTCCGCAGGGAAGTGTCCTTGGTCCCCTGCTCTTCCTCATATACATCAATGATCTTCCAAACGTATCCCAACACCTGAAACCCATTCTCTTTGCTGACGACACGACTTATGTCATCTCTCACCCTAGTCTTGCCACCCTCAACACCATTGTTAACGAGGAGCTGATCAAAATATCGACTTGGATGACAGCCAATAAACTTACGCTTAACACTGACAAAACCTACTATATTATGTTTGGTAGCAGAGCAGGAGATGCACAAATTAACATTAAGATCGATAACACTCTAATTACCAGACATAATGAGGGCAAATTCCTAGGCCTATACCTTGACAACAACCTGAATTTCAGCACCCATATCCAACACATAACCAAAAAAGTATCCAAAACAGTTGGGATCCTCTCCAAGATACGATACTACGTGCCGCAAAATGCCCTTCTCACACTATACCACTCACTTATTTATCCATACCTCACCTATGCTATTTGTGCTTGGGGATGAACTGCAGCAACACACCTAAAGCCAATAATAACCCAACAAAAAGCTGCAGTAAGAATAATCACTGAATCCCATCCCTGGCAACACACCCCCACACTCTTCATAGATCTAAACTTACTCCCTGTTCAGTACATCCACACTTACTACTGTGCAATCTACATCTACAGGACCTTAAACTCCAATATCAACCTTGACCTAAAATGCTTTCTTGATAGTTGTGACAGAACCCACAGGCATAACACCAGACACAAACATCTCTACAACATTCCCCGTGTCCGACTAAACCTTTACAAAAATTCAATGTATGTCAAAGGCCCTAAAATCTGGAACACCCTACCTGAGAACTCTAGAACTGCAGACACATTCATCACCTTCAAAACTACCATTAGAAAACATCTTATCTCCCTGATACACCCCATCAACTAACTACACGAATACCACCTGGTGGTTCACACTTACACTCACTCACCCATTTGACCATAAACAGAAATACAGTGGACCCCCGGTTAACGATATTTTTTCACTCCAGAAGTATGTTCAGGTGCCAGTACTGACCGAATTTGTTCCCATAAGAAATATTGTGAAGTAGATTAGTCCATTTCAGACCCCCAAACTTACACATGCAAACGCACTTACATAAATACACTTACATAATTGGTCGCATTCGGAGGTAATCGTTATGCGGGGGTCCACTGTATTAATCTCAGTCTTAAAATAATGAATCCTGTGATACTCCAATACTGAAACTATGTACTGTGCCAAAACAAAAGCATTCACATTGCTAAACTCACAAACTAGTATTTAGTCACTTAGCCATAATACCAACTTACCTCATAATTTGTAATATTTTAAAATTAAGAATTAAACTAAGTCTGCCCGAAATGCCTAGCCATGCTAGGTGTTCTTGTGGTACATTCTGTAATCATTATTTTACTACATGTAAACCACACAATAACCAAATTCTGTAAACTCAGCATTGTAATCCTTATAGAGAATAAACTTTGAATTTGAATTTGAATTTGAACAGTTTGAAAAATGACCCCTTAATCCGTATGTGTGTATATAATCCTACCACATTAACCTCCAATCAGAGATGAGCACTTAATAGGGCAATGTTCAATGCTGTCTCCTATAACACAAAACATTCTATTACACCCCCCCTCTTCCCACTCATTTAGGCAACCACCACTGTCTCTCGGCAGTATACATAACCGTGTCACTCAGTCTCCCAGCTTTACATGAGCATATAAGCCTGTCACTATCGCAACAGTATCTCAATCACAACAAACCACACCCAAGCATTCTTACTGCATACATGCGTACAATACCTCTAAACAATAATATATACCTCAACCCTCTTACATAGGGGCGATGGTAAGTGACCAAGCATAGCAAGGTGTTATATACACAGAGGGTAATACAGTCATCATCCCATGGGACACGCATGCAAAAATATAAACCTAAAATCCCCACCATGAAACTGGATCACACACTGAATCCAGCTAGCATCACACGTACCTCCTAACACCTACTAACACACTGAACCTTCCCTCGTTTACATCTAAGCCATACACACACCTGGTCAAGCACGTCAAGAAGTTAGAGAAAGTACAAAGGTTTGCAACAAGGCTAGTCCCAGAGCTCAAGGGAATGTCGTACGAGGAAAGGTTAAGGGAAATCGGACTGACGACACTGGAGGACAGAAGGGTCAGGGGAGACATGATAACGACATACAAGATACTGCGGGGAATAGACAAGGTGGACAGAGATAGGATGTTCCAGAGAGGGGACACAGGGACAAGGGGTCACAACTGGAAGCTGAAGACTCAGACGAGTCACAGGGACGTTAGGAAGTATTTCTTCAGTCATAGAGTTGTCAGCAAGTGGAATAGCCTAGCAAGTGAAGTAGTGGAGGCAGGAACCATACATAGTTTTAAGAAGAGGTATGACAAAGCTCAGGAAGCAGAGAGAGAGAGGATCCAGTAGCGATCAGTGAAGAGGCGGGGCCAGGAGCTGAGTCTCGACCCCTGCAACCACAATTAGGTGAGTACACACACACACACACACACACACACACACACACACACACACACACACACACACACACACACACACACACACACACACACACACACACACACACACGAGAGAGAGGGGTGGATCGACTGCATTTTTTTGGACTGCAAAAAGGCCTTCGACACAGTTCCTCACAAGAGGTTACTGAAAAAGCTAGAAGATCAGGCACACATAACAGGAAAGGCACTGCAATGGATCAGAGAATACCTGATAGGGAGGCAACAACGAGTCCTGGTACGTGACGAGGTGTCAGAGTGGGCGCTTGTGACAAGCGGGGTTCCACAGGGGTCAGTCCTAGGACCTGTGCTGTTCTTGGTATATGTGAACGACATAACGGAAGGGATAGACTCAGAAGTGTCCTTGTTTGCAGATGATGTGAAGTTAATGAGAAGAATCAAATCGGATGAGGATCAGGCAGGACTACAAAGAGACCTGGACAGGCTACAAGCCTGGTCCAGAAACTGGCTCCTTGAGTTTAACCCTGCCAAATGCAAAGTCATGAAGATTGGGGAAGGGCAAAGAAGACCGCAGACACAATATAGTTTAGATGGCCAAAGACTGCAAACCTCACTCAAGGAAAAAGATCTGGGGGTGAGTATAACACCGAGCATATCTCCTGAGGCGCACATAAATCAGATAACTGCTGCAGCATACGGGCGCCTGGCAAACCTACGGATAGCGTTCCGATACCTCAATAAGGAGTCGTTCAAGACACTGTATACCATTTACGTCAGGCCCATACTGGAGTATGCAGCACCAGTTTGGAATCCACACCTAGTCAAGCACGTCAAGAAATTAGAGAAAGTGCAAAGGTTTGCAACAAGACTAGTCCCAGAGCTACGGGGATTGTCGTACGAAGAAAGGTTGAGGGAAATCGGCCTGACGACACTGGAGGCCAGGAGGGTCAGGGGAGACATGATAACGACATATAAAATACTGCGCAGAATAGACACGGTGGACAAAGACAGGATGTTCCAGAGATGGGACACATACACAAGAGGTCACAATTGGAAGTTGAAGACTCAGATGAAGCAAAGGGATGTTAGGAAGTATTTCTTCAGTCATAGAGTAGTCAAGTCGTGGAATAGTCTAGAAAGTGAAGTAGTGGAGGCGGGAACCATACATAGTTTTAAGGCGAGGTATGATAAAGCTCATGGAGCAGGGAGAGAGAGGACCTAGTAGCAATCAGTGAAGAGGCGGGGCCAGGAGCTATGACTCGACCCCTGCAACCACAAATAGGTGAGTACAAATAGGTGAGTACACACACACACACACACACACACACTCACTCACTCACTCACTCACTCACTCACTCACTCACTCACTCCCGACGGCGAGCCCATTGAACCCCCGGATGACATTCTCAATCCTTGCCCCAGCCATGACAACCCCCCCCCCCCAGTACAAAGCGAGTAAGATCCCAATAGTTAAACCACGATAACCTACTGGGAAGGCTCCCTCCCACCGCGATCCATATATTTCCCTGTTCCTGCAAACCGTCCTATAAAAAGTAGCTGCCATTACCCGTTTCCTCGCCACCCAATCCCCATTCCCACGCATACCCCACGACACGTACACAAAATCTACCATTAAATATGCCAATGTTCGTTGTGTACTCTCTGGCACCCCTCCCACATCCAAAACGAGCGCTCTCAACACCGGTATGCCCCCCCTCCCACTAGCCTCACTATCCTACTCATCCAGTCCCTAACATTCCCCAAACATTTGCAAAAATACACCGCATGATATGCCGTATCCTCGCCACCACACACTCCACACCCACTCTCCTCTACTATTCGCCTCGCCCGCAGGACTGCTCCTGATGGTAAAATGCCATGCAAGAAACGGAACATAACCTCCCGCACCCGAGGTCTGAGCTTCAACTTACGAAAACGACACCAAATATCTTCCCATCCATACATGGGGTATATTCCCTCCACTGGCACCACCACCCGGCTCCCAAGTACTCTCGCCAAAACCCCTATGCGAATCTTGCCAGGCTCCCGTAGGACCATGAGGGTACGCAGCACCTCCTCACATTCCCTCAACTCTGCACCCACATACCACCTCTGCACTCCCTCATACAGAAACTTTAACCCCCCCACACCTGACTTGTACATATTCCCTTCATAAGAAAACACATTTTACCCAACGCTGTAGATCCAATAATCCTAACCCCCCTGACGTACTGGCAGCATTACCACTTCCCTCCTCAGCCAATCACACCCAGATTCCCATATAAACCTAAACACCTGCTTTAAAATTCTCGTAATTCCTTGCCCCGTTAAGGGGTAAACTGCCGCCACATGCCAAACCTTACTGTATAGTAACGTGTTTACCACGATGGCCCTCTGCAACAATGTCAAATGATATGGGCGCAAACTCCCCAATCTATGCTGCACCCATTCCACAATACTCTCTGAGTTCACCTCTCTCGACCGCACTTGATTCTCCATAAACACTATTCCACATATCTTTAAGCTATCCCAATCCCCCTGCCAGTTCCGATTTCCCAACTTTAAGAAGCATGATTTCTCCACATTAACCCTCATCCCTGTAGCCTCCCCAAACGTATGAATGACCTCTCCCACCTCTCTCAAACTATTTCCCTCCCGCACAAGTACCGTCGTGTCGTCGACGTATCCTACGATCCCCGGCCCACACCCCACCTCCCCTGTCCCCATCCCCCCACAGATACGTGCCTCAATGAGTCTGTAAAAAGGGTCTTGAACACAGGCAAACAGGATTTGAGATAGTGGACATCCTTGCCTGAGGCCCCGCCCCATACACACTGCTTCCCCTATGCGACCATTAATTTGCACACGCACCCGCGCCCCTTCTTCCCCAAATCCCTGCTTTAGAAGGATCTGCCACAATGCCTCCCGTTCCACACGGTCATAAGCTCCCTGCCAATCCAAAGCAAGTAAGCCCCCCCTTTCCCCCCAAACCCTCTACAAACCCCTTAAGATGTCAGTGGCCCTCAACCATAGATCTGCCAGGCAACCCATATTGCCCTCCAGATACGACATGCCCCACGACACATTTCAGGCGATTTCCTAGTATTTTCGCAAACAATTTATAATCCGCACAAAGTAAAGATATCGCCCGATAATCCTTGAGGGTATTCTGGACCTCTCCCTTTGGGACCAGAACAACCACTGCTGTGGCTTGCAACTCCCCCAACACCCCCTTCTCCTTCATGATATTCATCAACTCCACCAGGAATCCACACATTAACTTCCAATTCTGCAGGTAAAATTCACAGGGTAATCCATCAATCCCCAGAGCCTTTCCCGTACGCATACTCACTAATGCCCACCAAACCTCGCCCTCGTCTATCTCCCCACCCAGCACTACTCGATCACTACGCCCCAATGAACATGGCACTAGCTCACAGACACTATGCAATGCTGCACCTCCCACTGCACTACGTCCCAAATACTGCTCATACCATGCATCCGCATAACCACTCATTCCCTCAGTTGTCCTCAACACTTGCCCCTCACGATAATCCCCCACTTCAGAGTGGACGATTAACCTACCAACCTCTGTGGCCATCCGACGTCGCTGCTGACCTCGTAAAACACACACCGACGGTCGATCGCCCCATAACACCTCAACCCCCCCTGCACACGCACCGCATTAAACCGTTCATTTTGCAGCTCACGAATCCTTCCCTTCAACGTTTCTATCTCCTCTACAGGATATACTCCCCCATGTCCACCTCTCCCATAGCAATCCCTCAACCTACCCTCTAGATACTGAAGGAGCCCATATGATTGTTGCATCATGCGTTTCCCCTCCCTCACATAAAACTTACGTAATCATGCCTTAGCCACCCCGTCCCACCACCCCAGTAAATCCTCTATGCCCCGCCTTTCCTCACTGAGCTCTGCCCACAACGTCTCAAATCCTCCCTGCCCCTCCTCATCACCCAGGATCCTCGTGTTTAGTTTCCAATAACTCTTCCACCTCCTGGCCATCCCATCCCACCCCAGGTCTACCATGACCGCCCTGTGATCTGAATATTCCACCTCCATCGTACGCAAGGACTCCACTCTTACCTGCTTTGTGATGTACACCTGATCTAGCTTCGCCGCATATCCTTGTCTAACAAAAGTGTGCTCCACCTCCCAAGCCCCACCCCCAAATACGTCACGTAGACACACATCTCTCAGAAGATCACCTAGGATAGTTGAAAAATGCCCTGCCCCACACGGCTCAACGTCTGCCCTGCGAATAACACAATTCCAGTCCCCTCCCACAATGGCAACAGGTGGTAAAGAACAGAAAGAATAAACGAGCTCATCCTTCACAAAATCCGCTTTCAGACGTGCATCACTCTCTGCAGGTGCGTACACACACACTAACGCCACTTGCTCACCCATCCACCATCCATCCACTCTGATAATACGCCTTTCGCCCCCCCCTTCACTTCTACTAACCACAAATGGGCTCGCCTCCCGGAGTAGGACACCCACCCCTCCCTTCAAGCGTCCCGTCTGCATCACAAAAGCCCTATAACCATTCACCTCCAATACACGCCCCACCTTGATATTGTGCTCTTGCACAAATACAACATCCACTCTATGCTGGCACAAGAAACTTGCAAACCACGCATGCTTCACATCCTGACACAAACCATTAATGTTAACTGTCATACACCTTAGGCAAGCGGTGGTTTCTTCCCCCTTTGCTTTGACACCTTCCTTACAACACCACCATGTCCTTTCGGACCTCCTTTATGCATGTCCTTACTGGCAGCCTTAAACCCTCCCCGGTCCAGCTCCGGGTCCGAAGTCCCCGAGGGACCACCGCCATCCTTCCCCACCACCACCACCTTGCCGGTCCTCTGTGCTGGAGTCAGGACATCATCTGAATCCGATGTCACAGCCTCACGCTTGCGCATGACTCCACCTGTTTGCATCCTCACCTCCTGTGATACCTTACGGTGAACCTCCACCTCCATCACATGTCCAACCTTCCCACCCTCTGGGCACATAGCCCCGTGAGACACCACCAAGCCGATGGGCTCATTTTGCTGTCCACACAGGTCTGCAGCATTCCTCATATCAGCTCTCGTCACTGGCTCGCCCTCCCCATCAGACTGGGGAAACAGCGAGGTGAGCACAGTCTTTAGGTCCTCGTCAATGGCTTCCTCCGCCGAACCATGCCGTCCCCCACCATCAGGCAAAAGGGGTCCCACAGGGCCCCCAGCCACAGGGGCCGTCAGGTCCGCACCCGCCACTGCCTCCGCCTCCTCCACCTCCTCACTCCACAGACGACCAGGCCCACGTCCTTCCTGTAGCTCTAGAGCACGTCCAACTTGCCCAGGTTCCCCTGCGGCAGTACATTCTACACCATGGAGTCGAGTCTGTTGTTCACAATATGCAGCAATGTGATCATAACCACCACAACGCCTGCATGTCCTGCGTTGCCCAGCATAGGACACCACGAGCTGAGTCCTGAAGACCTCCAATATAACATATGATGGTATGGGGTGCTGTATCGTCATTTTCAGTGAAAACGTGCCCTATCGTCATTTTCAGTGAAAACGTGCCCTCTGGGTATCCCACGTATGCACCTTCCACCCACTTGCCAGGCTGTGACAGGTGAACGATCCCGTAGTCCTTGAAAACATTGCGTATGTCCGTTTCATCAGCCTCAAACGGTACATTTCGCACTCTAACCCATGTATAATGTCTGGAGATGTCATGAAGGTGGACACTCACCATAGAATTGACGTCCACTCGCACATCCTGGTATCTCTCTACCAGCCTCTCATAGACGCCGGTGTTCAACAACTTAACAAACACCCTGTATGCACCATTAAGTGCTACACCATACAATTCTTCATCCTGAATACCATACGTATCCCGGATGATTAATGGCAACAGCACAGGAGCAGCTTGCGGTGAAATTGCCCCGCGAACCAGCTGGATGCCCACAGTATTTACCCTCCTCCTTACACTCTGCGCCATATTGGAAAAAAACAGGAAGTCTTCCAATCGCTGAGAGAGGGCAGCAGGCGTACGTCTGCTCACACCAACAGACGAACAGAGAAAATGATAAGTCGAGAATTAGTGCTTTTTCACTGATGGAAAGACTTCACAGCTTCTCTTAGGCTTTAAAGAACTACCACCTTCACTACTTTTGCATTTTGGGGCTATTATTAAACAAAATTAATGGTTATTTTCAGGCCATGGTAAACCTCTGATAATTGAAACTGCAGAAATCGAACCTGCAGATACAGCGGTTCTACAGTATCTTCTATTAAACAGCAAATTGCATTGATTTACAAGTGTTTTACTGTTTGGTATTGAATTTCTGGTACCATTACTAAGATTTTGTCTTTTCTTTTTATTCTGCTTTGTTCTTTAATTTTTGTAGCTTGTAGAATTAAATGTTTCACGTATTAAAATGCACTTATTAACAAATAACTAATCAGATCCTCAACTTTTTTCATTAGCTGGGAGGCATAACAAAACCGAATGATAAAACGTGTCATCTGGATGCGGATGGAAGGTACACTCATTATGATGTTCTTGACTACCCTTCAGTGGCTGAGGTAAATACTAGACTCAGGTGACCCATTGAGTGAGACAAGGTTGGCTGGTTAGCTCCCTCTTTATATTTAATGTAGCAGTTATATACAGGTTCTGCCAAATATTTCTTAAACAGCTACAAAGAGGTGCATCATATCCACCGTAGAGGAGGATATGTTAAAAGCAGATCTTTTGCACAGTTTTAAAAATAGGTATGAAAGGGCCCATGAGGCAAGGAATCATGAGTGTCCATTTGTGTGTTGTTGAGATGCAGGACCAGGACCAGAGACTCAACCCCCTGCACAACTATGCAAGTGCATAATCCTAATATACCATTCATACAAAAATATCTTACACTTGTTTATTCTCAAAAATTTTGGCTAGTCACCTTCTCCCTTACTGTCTTTTACAGTATCTAGCATTTCTCCAGCACAGTTACCAGTTGGAGCTGATTATCATGGTAGGCAAAATATTAGATGCATGTAACAGTATGTGCAGTAGCAGGTTGGTAGACAGCAACCACCCAGGGAGGTACTACCGTCTTGCCAAGTGAATGTAAAACGAAAGCCTGTAATTGTTTTACGTGATGGTAGGATTGCTGGTGTCTTTCGTCTGTATCATAAATATGCAAGATTACAGGTACGTCTTGCTACTTCTACTTACACTTAGGTCACACTACACATACATGTGCACGTTTATTTATACACAATCATATGAGTTTTCTTTGGTTTTATCTTAATAGTTTTTATTCTTAGTACTTTCCTTTTATATCCATGGGGAAGTGGAATAAGAATTTTTCCTCCGTAAGCCATGCATGTTGTAAAAGTCAACTAAAATGCCGGGAACAGTGGGCTAGTAACCACTTTTCCTGTAATGATTACTAAAATGAATAAGAAGAAGAAAATTGTCAAATTGGGATGTCTGAATGTGTGTGGATGTTGTGCGAATGATATGAAAGAGATGATTGTGGACGTTATGAATGAGAAGAAGCTGGATGTCTGGCTTTAAGTGAAACAAAGCTGAAGGGGGTCGGAGAGTTCAAGTGGAGAGAAATAAATGGGATTAGGTCATGGGTTTCAAATAGAGTTAGAGCTAAAGAAGGAGTAGCAATAATGTTGAAGGATAAGCTATGGCAGGAAAAGAGGGAGCATAAATGTATTAATTCAAGGATTATGTGGAGTAAAATAAAGGTTGGATGTGAAAAATGGGTTATAGTAAGGGTTATGCACCTGGAGAAGAGAGAAGTGTAGAGGAGAGAGAGAGATTTTGGAAAATGTTGAGTGAATGTGTGGGGAGTTTTGAACCAAGTGTGAGAGTACTTGTGGTTGGGGATTTCAATACTAAAGTGGGTAAAAATGTTGTAGTCTGTTATCAATTTCTCTCATACCCAGATGCTGAAAGACTACTTGGAAGTCATTCTTCATAAGCACTGAGCAATGGAATTAGCTTAAAATAGGACTGAAAATGAGTGAAATCACCAACATGTAAATTGCATCTAGATAACAAATTTTAAGCTTGTGTAATTCTGCACGTTTTCCATCAGATCTTGCATGTTTGGTGTCATCACCTTCAAAAAAAAAAAGATTGCTTACTGTGTCAGAAGATAAATTTTTTTTTTAAATCGTGATACTGTCAGCACTTTTAATTTGAAGGGTCACAACAATCAAAGGGTTAAGAAGCACAGGAAAGTAAAGACATGTGTATAATAAATATAAGTAGAAGTTTGTAAAATTTATCTGTCATCTTATGTATTGATGTGAAAAAAGTAAAGATCAGCATTCATTAAGAGGACTCCAGTACTTCCCTGGATGGTTGTTGTCTACCAACCTGCTACTTTATACATAAACTGTACACAGTATGTGTTAATTTACTAAAATATATCTATCAATTCATACCTAGAGGGTGTTCCGGGGGTCAATGCCCCTGCAGCCTGGCCCATGACGGAAAACTTTCTATAAAATTTATTTTAGGGGAAATTTAGCTTGTCTGACCACCTGCCTAAAAAGCATGACATACACATACATTTGCATACTGTACATCAGTACATTAATTCTACGGAAAAGCAAATAAAACTGATGTGGATTGGGTTTTAATGGGCAAGAGAACCAAAACCTAGTCATTGTGGTAGTCTACAAGCCTCCGGATGCAACATCCCAGCAATTCCAGGAACAGCTGTTAAAAATTGACCACTGTCTGGAAAATCTTCCAGCTCCTGCACCCAACATCTTGCTCCTGGGGGATTTCAACTTAAGGCACCTAAAATGGAGGAATATAGCAAATAATATTGTTGCAGTAATAACACCAGGAGGCAGCTCTGTTGAAAACTCACACTCACACGAGCTTTTAAATCTCTGCACAAAATTCAATTTAAACCAGCAAATAATAGAGCCTACTAGACTGGAGAATACACTAGACCTCATCTTCACTAACAATGATGATCTGATAAGAAATGTCACCATATCAAAAACAATATACTCAGATCACAACATAATTGAGGTTCAGACATGTATGCGTGGAGCCCCAGACCGACAAAATGAGACTAGTCACGAGGGAGCATTCACTAAATTCAACTTCAATAACAAAAACATAAAGTGGGACCAAGTAAACCAAGTCCTAACCGATATAAGCTGGGAAGATATACTAAGCAACACAGACCCAAACTTATGCCTAGAACAGATTAACTCGGTGGCACTCGATGTATGCACAAGGCTTATTCCTCTAAGAAAAAGAAGGAGTAGATGTAAAATAGAAAGAGACAGGCGCTCCCTTTACAGGCGACGGAAAAGAATAACAGAGCGGCTAAAAGAGGTCAATATATCTGAAATGCGCAGGGAGACACTGGTCAGAGAAATAGCAAGCATCGAACTTAAGCTAAAAGAATCCTTTAGGAGTCAGGAATCGCGGGAAGAACTAAAAGCCATAAATGAAATCGAAAGAAACCCAAAGTATTTCTTCTCCTATGCCAAATCAAAATCGAGAACAACGTCCAGTATTGGGCCCCTACTTAAACAAGATGGGTCCTACACAGATGACAACAAGGAAATGAGTGAGCTACTCAAGTCCCAATATGACTCAGTTTTTAGCAAGCCGCTAACCAGACTGAGAGTCGAAGATCAAAATGAATTTTTTATGAGAGAGCCACAAAATTTGATTAACACAAGCCTATCCGATGTTATCCTGACGCCAAATGACTTCGAACAGGCGATAAATGACATGCCCATGCACTCTGCCCCAGGGCCAGACTCATGGAACTCTGTGTTCATCAAGAACTGCAAGAAGCCCCTATCACGAGCCTTTTCCATCCTATGGAGAGGGAGCATGGACACGGGGGTCGTCCCTCAGTTACTAAAAACAACAGACATAGCCCCACTCCACAAAGGGGGCAGTAAAGCAACAGCAAAGAACTACAGACCAATAGCACTAACATCCCATATCATAAAAATCTTTGAAAGGGTCCTAAGAAGCAAGATCACCACCCATCTAGAAACCCATCAGTTACACAACCCAGGGCAACATGGGTTTAGAACAGGTCGCTCCTGTCTGTCTCAACTACTGGATCACTACGACAAGGTCCTAAATGCACTAGAAGACAAAAAGAATGCAGATGTAATATATACAGACTTTGCAAAAGCCTTCGACAAGTGTGACCATGGCGTAATAGCGCACAAAATGCGCGCTAAAGGAATAACAGGAAAAGTCGGTCGATGGATCTATAATTTCCTCACTAACAGAACACAGAGAGTAGTCGTCAACAGAGTAAAGTCCGAGGCAGCTACGGTGAAAAGCTCTGTTCCACAAGGCACAGTACTAGCTCCCATCTTGTTCCTCATCCTCATATCCGACATAGACAAGGATGTCAGCCACAGCACCGTGTCTTCCTTTGCAGATGACACCCGAATCTGCATGACAGTGTCTTCCATTGCAGACACTGCAAGGCTCCAGGCGGACATCAACCAAATCTTTCAGTGGGCTGCAGAAAACAATATGAAGTTCAACGATGAGAAATTTCAATTACTCAGATATGGTAAACATGAGGAAATTAAATCTTCATCAGAGTACAAAACAAATTCTGGCCACAAAATAGAGCGAAACACCAACGTCAAAGACCTGGGAGTGATTATGTCGGAGGATCTCACCTTCAAGGACCATAACATTGTATCAATCGCATCTGCTAGAAAAATGACAGGATGGATAATGAGAACCTTCAAAACTAGGGAGGCCAAGCCCATGATGACACTCTTCAGGTCACTTGTTCTATCTAGGCTGGAATATTGCTGCACTCTAACAGCACCTTTCAAGGCAGGTGAAATTGCCGACCTAGAAAATGTACAGAGAACTTTCACGGCGCGCATAACGGAGATAAAACACCTCAATTACTGGGAGCGCTTGAGGTTTCTAAACCTGTATTCCCTGGAACGCAGGAGGGAGAGATACATGATTATATACACCTGGAAAATCCTAGAGGGACTAGTACCGAACTTGCACACGAAAATCACTCACTATGAAAGCAAAAGACTTGGCAGACGATGCACCATCCCCCCAATGAAAAGCGGGGGTGTCACTAGCACGTTAAGAGACCATACAATAAGTGTCAGGGGCCCGAGACTGTTCAACTGCCTCCCAGCACACATAAGGGGGATTACCAACAGACCCCTGGCAGTCTTCAAGCTGGCACTGGACAAGCACCTAAAGTCAGTTCCTGATCAGCCGGGCTGTGGCTCGTACGTTGGTTTGCGTGCAGCCAGCAGCAACAGCCTGGTTGATCAGGCGCTGATCCACCAGGAGGCCTGGTCACAGACCGGGCCACGGGGGCGTTGACCCCCGAAACTCTCTCCAGATACATTGGTGATGCAGATTTCAATAACTATTAAGTACGGCTATATTTTATTAATTGGATAGCTTAGTACAAAAAGCATTTGTTTAAAATTTATGTTAAGAAAAACATTTAAACATAGTACTATTTTTATGACTAATACATTTCCTGCTTAAATTATATCAACCGAATCTTTCAGTGGGCTGCAGAAAACAATATGAAGTTCAACGATGAGAAATTTCAATTACTCAGATATAGTAAACACGAGGAAATTAAATCTTCATCAGAGTACAAAACAAATTCTGGCCACAAAATAGAGCGAAACACCAACGTCAAAGACCTGGGAGTGATCATGTCGGAGGATCTCACCTTCAAGGACCATAACATTGTATCAATCGCATCTGCTAGAAAAATGACAGGATGGATAATGAGAACCTTCAAAACTAGGGAGGCCAAGCCCATGATGACACTCTTCAGGTCACTTGTTCTATCTAGGCTGGAATATTGCTGCACACTAACAGCACCTTTCAAGGCAGGTGAAATTGCTGACCTAGAAAATGTACAGAGAAACTTCACGGCGCGCATAACGGAGATAAAACACGTCAATTACTGGGAGCGCTTGAGGTTCCTAAAACTGTATTCCCTGGAACGCAGGCGGGAGAGATTCATGATTATATACACCTGGAAAATCCTAGAGGGACTAGTACCGAACTTGCACACGAAAATCACTCACTACAAAAGCAAAACACTTGGCAGACGATGCAACATCCCACCAATGAAAAGCAGGGGTGTCACTAGCGTGTTAAGAGACCATACAATAAGTGTCAGGGGCCCGAGACTGTTCAACTGCCTCCCAGCATACATAAGGGGGATTACCAACAGACCCCTGGCAGTCTTCAAGCTGGCACTGGACAAGCACCTAAAGTCGGTTCCTGACCAGCCGGGCTGTGGCTCGTATGTTGGTTTGCGTGCAGCCAGCAGCAACAGCCTGGTTGATCAGGCTCTGATCCACCAGGAGGCCTGGTCACAGACCGGGCCGCGGGGACGTTGACCCCCGGAACTCTCTCCAGGTAAACTCCAGGTATATGGGTAAATGAAAATGGGGAGCCTTTAATTGAGCTATGTGTAGAAAGAGGTTTACCTGGAGTTTACCTGGAGGTTTGGTAATAAGTAATACATATTTTATGAAAAAGAGGATAAATAAATATACAAGGTATGATATAGCAGGAATGAAAGTAGTTTGTTAGATTATGTATTGGTGGATAAAAGGTTGATAGGTTGGTTCCAGGATGTACATGTTTATAGAGGGGCAACTGATATATCGGATCATTATTTAGTTGTAGCTACAGTTAGAGTAAGAGGTAGATGGGACAAGAGGAAAATGGCAACAAGTAAGAGAGAGGTGAAAATGTATAAACTAAGGGAGGAGGAAGTTCAGGTGAGATATAAGCAACTATTGGCAGAAAGGTGGGCTAGTGCAAGTATGAGTAGTGGGGGGGTTGAAGAGGGTTGGAATTGTTTTAAAAATGCAGTATTAGAATGTGGGGCAGAAGTTTGTGGTTATAGGAGGGTGGGTGCAGGAGGAAAGAGAACTGATTGGTGGAATGATGAAGTAAAGGGTGTGATAAAAGAGAAAAAGGTAGCTTATGAGAGGTTTTTACAAAGCAGTAGTGTTATAAGAAGAGCAGAGTATATGGAGAGTAAAAGAAAGGTGAAGAGAGAGGTGAGAGAGTTCAAAAGGAGAGCAGATGATAGAGTGGGAGAGGCACTGTCAAGAAATTTTAATGAAAATAAGAATAAACTTTGGAGTGAGTTAAACAAGTTAAGAAAGCCTAGGGAATGAATGGATTTGTCAGTTAGTAGATGGGGAGATGGAGGTATTGGGTAGATGGCGGGAGTATTTTGAGGAACTTTTAAATGTCGACAAAGAAAAGGAGGCGGTAATTTCATGCATTGGCCAGGGAGGTATACCATCTTTTAGGAGTGAGGAAGAGCAGGATGTAAGTGTGAGGGAGGTGCGTGAGGCATTACGTAGAATGAAAGGGGGTAAAGCAGCTGGAACTGATGGGATCATGACAGAAATGTTAAAAGCAAGGGGGGTTATATAGTGTTAGAATGGTTGGTATTTTTGTTTAATAAATGTATGAAAGAGGGGAAGGTACCTAGGGATTGACAGAGAGCATGTATAGTTCCTTTATATAAAGGGAAGGGGGACAAAAGAATTGTAAAATTTATAGAGGAATTAGTTTACTGAGTATACCAGGAAAAGTGTACAGTAGGGTTATTACTGAAAGAATTAGAGGTAAGACAGAATGTAGGGTTGCAGATGAGCAAGGATGTTTTAGAGTGGGTAGGGGATGTGTAGATCAAGTGTTTACATTGAAGCACATAAGTGAACAGTATTTAGATAAAGGTAGGGAAGTTTTCATTGCATTTATGGATTTAGAAAAGGCATATGATAGAGTGGATAGAGGAGCAATGTGGCAGATGTTGCAAGTATATGGAATAGGTGGTAAGTTACTAAATGCTGTAAAGAGTTTTTATGAGGATAGTGAGGCTCTGGTTATGGTGTGTAGAAGAGAGGGAGACTACTTCCCGGGAAAAGTAGGTCTTAGACAGGGATGTGAAATGTCACCATGGTTTAATATATTTTATTTTATTTTATTTTTTATTTGGACATGATACATAGTTGTACAAAGAAATATAGTGATTGGGTATACATGCCAAAAGCCCCTTGTAGGCAGAGCATTATGGGCAGGCTTAAGATTATAGATGGGGTTGTAAAAGAAGTAAATGCTAGGGTGTTCAGGAGAGGGGTGGGATTAAATTATGGGGAATCAAATACATAATGAGAATTGACACAGTTACTTTTTGCTGATGATACTGTGCTTATGGGAGATTCTAAAGAAAAATTGCAAAGGTTAGTGGATGAGTTTAGGAGAGTGTGTAAAGGTAGAAAGTTTAAAGTGAGCATAGAAAAGAGTAAGGTGATGAGGGTATCAAATGATTTAGATAAAGAAAAATTGGATATCAAATTGAAAAAAAGGTGAGTGGTGCATTGAGGTATATGTGGAGACAAAAAATGTTATCTATGGAGGCAAAGAAGGGAATGTATGAAAGTATAGTGGTACCAACACTCTTATATGGGTGTGAAGCTTGGGTTGTAAATGCTGCAGTGAGGAGATGGAGGCAGTGGAGATGTCCTGTCTAAGGGTAATGTGTGGTGTTAATATTATGCAGAAAATTCAAAGTGTGGAAATTAGGAGAAGGTGTGGAGCCTGTAAAAGTATTAGTCAGAGGGCTGAAGAAGGGTTGTTGAGGTGGTTTGATCATTTAGAGAGAATGGATCAAAGTAGAATGACATGGACAGCGTATAAATCTGTAGGGGAAGGAAGGCGGGGTAGGGGTCATCCTCGAAAAGGTTGGAGGAAGAGGGTAAAGGAGGTTTTGTGGGCGAGGGGCTTGGACTTCCAGCAAGCGTGCGTGAGCGAGTTAGATAGGAATGAATGGAGACGAATGGTATTTGGAACCTGACGAGCTGTTGGAGTGTGAGCAGGGTAATGTTTAGTGAAAGGATTCAGGGAAACTGGGTGTTTTTATATGACTGGACTTAAGTCCTGGAAATGGGAAGTACAATGCCTGCACTTTAAAGGAGGGGTTTGGGATATTGGCAGTTTAAAGGGATATGTTGTGTATCTTTATATGTATATGCTTCTAAACTATTGTATTCTGAGCACCTCTGCAAAAACAGTGATTATGTGTGAGTGAGGTGAAAGTGTTGGATGATGACAAAAGTATTTTCTTTTTGGGGATTTTCTTTCTTTTTGGGTCACCCTGCCTCGGTGGGAGACAGCCGACTTGTTAAAAAAAAAATATATGCATCCTTTTCTAATATCATCCCTATGCGAGAGCTGCCAATAGCTGCATGTTCCAATTTTGGACTAATATATGTTGTCAGCATCTTGTTCAGCATCTCTCCATCCATGTATTGAAAGGATAGAATATGCATTTTTCACAATTTCAGGTATATAATCTGATAATGCTAAAATAAAATTGCTAAAATAAAATTATTATTGTTATGAAAATTTCTAATTATTTTTTTTTTTGTATGATACTCAAATTTTTGTCTCACACACTTGTATTCTTTCTGGACTGATTTCACTCTCCATTAAATAATAATAATAATAATAATAATATTTTATTTTAGCATGATACATGTTTGTATAAAGGAGTATAGCAGTTGGTTGTACATGCCAAAAGCCCCTTTATATGCAGAGCATGACATTTATCAACAGTAAATTTTGTCATCCATCTGTCTTTCCATTTGTTCACTTTATCCAATTTGCGTTGTTAAGATTTAGTCATTTTTATCTTTTTCATGAGATTTTTTCATTATCCATGAACAGATCTGTGTAGTTTCCTGTTCCTTATAGTAAGGAAAATTAAAAACAGTATTCTCATGGAGAATTCTGTCAAAAGCCTTTTTAAACTCTGAGATAAATACTATCTGCCCATCCATTTTCTTTGTGACATAATAGTTGAAAACAGAATTGTGTATTAGCCAATAGGTTTTATCTCCCAAATGTTTTATTCACAATAACATGGTTGGAACAGTTCAAGAGATGAACCCTATGATGTTGTACTCACCTAGTTGTGGTTGCAGGGGTCGAGTTACAGCTCCTGGCCCTTCCTCTTCATTGGTCGCTTCCTGTATAGGTCTGTCCTTGACCATTGTCTTTAGTTATTTTGGCATAAGACTATTCTAATTCTGTTAACTCATTTTCACAGCTTTGGTTGACATTTTTTGTTATATGAGCTAATGACTTATTTTTCTAGTTTCACCTTTTGCTTCACTATTCCTGCACGATTGGCTTCTTTTATTGTTTTATACTGTACTGTTCCAAGTCTTTTTATCTCCTCTATATCACTTTTATTCTTTACATATTCCTTAGCCATGTGGCACAAGAATAGATTGTACATCTACTGTGATCATTCTTCTAGATCAGTGAAATGGCAGATAGTCGGCGCATGCAGCTAATCTTCGCCGTTACACAGGAGCAAGAACCTCTTTACTCTCACCTCAAAGAGCTCATCCCAAGGACCAGTTTCAGCATCCTGGAACAGGACTCCTCTAACATTATTTCTATCCTCACTAGTCAAGTAAAAGTTAGTGTAGTAATTCTTTTTTTAATTGATTTTCATAATATTTAACTAAGTTGCCAGTTCTGTGTTGTGGCTGCATTGGATTTTCTAGTTCAAGTTTAATATAAGTGGTGATTATTAGGTATTACTATAGATTATTGTTACATGAATTTGGTTGAATGAAACACAGGAATTGGCTTAAATTAGGACTCAAAATGGGCTAAATTACTAATTCCTAAGATCTGCACAAAGCATTGTGTATTGTGGGTTAATGAAATTACTGTATGCATTATTATATTCATGGGGGGAAAATGCTAAGCTTATATGGGTCATACAGCACTTGAGGAAATAAGAGGAAATCAGGTACATCCAAGAAAGGGAATTTCAGGTCCCATTCTTTAAATCAAGAGCCCCTTGGTGGCATCAGCAAACCTTCCATGAGGGGACAAATATACTATGTTGCAATACTTGTATTCGGTATTTTATTAAATTATTTGTGTTTGTATATAATCCCAGTGTTTGTGACAATTAAGCAAGCCTTCAGTTTTTTAATTTCAATCCAGAACTCATAAAAATTCTTTCCGGAAAGGCTTCTGGCAACTTCTGATATGACAATAAACCCTTTATTTAATGTGCTAATATGAGATGGGGGGGGGGGTAAGGGGTAGCAAGTGGCCAGTAATAGCAATTGTGGTGGATAAAGATGAAATTGCTTTTGCCATCATTGTAACAATAATGGGCAAAACTGTCACCATCCGACTTTGTTGCTCTGAATCAGTTGACCCACCGGCTTTTGTTCCATATTTCCAGTCATTTAAATCAAGGATATATTGTATTCCCTTTATTTTATATCTTTTATCATACAGTAAGCAGAATATTAGTTTTAATTAAAGTTAACTTCCCCAAATAATTTTTTAATTTCTAAGTTCAGCATGATATGTAAATATTCTGCTGATTTATACATAATTTCTGTGGTGTAATCTTACAGGATATCATCAATAGGGTAACAATAAATGTTGAAGGTGCTTCTGATGCCATCTCTGTGCAGCTGTATTCCAAGTGTAAGGATGAGAAACTGGAAGAACGCACACAGTGCAACAATTTGAATGCTGGAGATGAAGTTGAATTCAAAGTTGTTATACAGGTAGGTCATCTGTCATTATTCTTTGTATTAAAGTGACACTGTGCACCACCTACATGCCAGGTATCCTTTATGAAGCATGTCTGCACCTTCACGTATCAGAACATGGGAAGGAATGTATACATCATTTCAATAAGAATCAACCCCTCAAGGGAGGTTCCTTGATGCTGGTGAGGGGCTCTTGATCTAGGGAATTGGATCTGTGCTCCAATTCCCTGAATTGAGCCTGAATGCCTTCCACCCCCACCCCCACATGCGCTGTATAATCCTATGGGTTTAGCGCTCCCCCATGATTATAATAAGAATCAAAATTGTTATTAATAGCTAATATATTGTCCTGCTTTTATTTTATGCTTGTACTATTTGTAATGCCTTACTGCTTAATAAGTCACACTTGTTCAGTCAGACCTGTAATGCAGTATTAGGTTATTCTGCCATGGCCCATCATAGTCAAGTGGTTTTTAACATTGGCATCTGTGTTAGTAGACATCACAGTTAATAGCAGTGTATACCAGTAGTTCTCATTGTCTTGCTCAAACTAGTGATAATGGCATTAGTGAATATATTATCATATAACCACTACCTGTGTCAAGTGATTTTTTGCCTTGATGAATATAATAGCAAGCTTCAAGTAATTTGAAATCACAGAATGGGTGAGGCTTGAACTCATGGAAAGTGTATCCTGAATTATTATAATCAAGGGGGAAGTGCTAAACCTCACAGGCACACACTGGCCTCTGAATTTTCAGATTCACTTGCCATGGGTTCAGTACATGTATTAACAGAAATGCTATACTGTTTTTTAAGAGTCAGTCAGCATTTCAGCTAAAAATAATAAACTTTAATGTGAATGAAAATCATTACCTGCTAAATGGTGCTGCCAAGACCATAATCATGTCATATCAGGACTATGACCTAGAGAATGACAGAACTGTCACAACAGCAATGATCCTGTCAGCAGTGTTTAAAGGCTTAGGCATTAACACAGTTTCCCTTGTATCAAGCAAATAAATAATAAAGATGCTCTCTCATGCAGTATAGATGACCAATTAATATTGTTCTCAGGTGAACAAGTGCCCCAAAGACCAGGATGAGTGGATGATAACACTCTTTATCTCTCCTGAGGGCCACAAACAAGCTCTCACCATTGATCTCACTATGATGTGTGACTGCAAGTGTGAGCAACCTGGAGATCAGGTACGATGTATAATCATGCGGAAGTGCTAAATGGGTAGGGGTCATACATTACCTGTTTACAATAATGTTTTATCACTGATTACATCATTGCTTAGTTAATCTTAAGTTAATTTTAAGCCAGCCCGTAATGCTATGCATACAAGTGGCTTTGGCATGCTGCTCTTACCTGTATTTTTTTGTACCTCTGTATGTATGCTCAAATTACTAAATAAATAAATAAATAAATGAGGTTTGATCAAAGGAAAGGGAGGGTAACTCCAATAAGTTGAATCAGGAGCCCTTTGTCAGCATTAAGGTACCCCCTTTCCCTTTGCAGGAAAGAACTGTTGATAACTTTTAGGAAATTAAATCATAAGTCATTATTATGCTGGCTTCATTATACAAAGTTGACAGGCTTTGTATACCTAACCCAGTATAATAAAGTTGACTGACCTTATTATGCTAACTTTAGTATATAAGTTGAAACAGTTTATTATATTTCAGGGTTTTATTGTCAATGCTGATCAGTGTAGTAAAGTGGGAGACTATAAGTGTGGAGTGTGTAGCTGCCATCCTGGCTACATTGGTGATAAATGTGAGTGTGAGCTCAGTGGCAATGAAGTACAAAGCACGGATGAGTCGTGCAAACTTACTAACTCCTCACTTGTGTGCAGTGGTCAGGGAGACTGCATCTGTGGCATGTGTGTCTGCAAGACTCTCAGGAAACCAGAGGTAAACACAAAATTATCTTTCCTTTTCCTATTTTTTATATTTAGAAAACCAATAATGCCTGTTATTGTCAGTTCTTTACTGCTTTCGCATGTAACTGCATGACTAGCTAGATTTGTATGGCTAGTACTGTACAATATTGAGTATTATTAATTTTTAACACATCAGTCTTCAACCAACGTAGGGTGACCCAAAAAAGAAACACTAACTGTCATTCATTCAGTCAGTTTTGCCAGAAGTGTGTCAGCATCACAGCTCAATCAACCCCTCCTTCAGAGTGCAGGCATTGTATTACCTGTTTCCCTGAATCCCTTCATAGGCATTACCTTGCTCATATTCCAACAGCATGTCAAATTGTAAAAACCACATGCCTCCACTCACTCTTATCTAATATGCTACACAAGCCTATAATTGGTTGCCATTTTTTTCTGTTTTGTGTGTTGCTTCAAGAATGATCTTTTAATTAGATTTAAACTTTTGAAGACTGGTGCATCTTACTTAAAGGAAGGTTTGGATTGCACTTGTGGTGTGGTAAGTACCAGTCTGCCATATTTTTGGTGTTTAACTTGTAAACGGTCCAAGCAGATCTACATTCACATGTGTAGTGCTACAAAAGTAGATCTACGTTTTTTTTACATATTTTCAAATATAACAAAAAAAAGTAGATCAAAGTTTTTTTACACATTTTCAAATGTAAAAAAAAATAAAAAGAAGATCTCCTTTTTTTTTACATACTTTCAAATGTTGAAAAAACGTATATATATGTTTGGACCGTTTACGGGTTAATTCTTGACAGTGCCAGACGAGCCAAGATTTTTTTTTACTCATGGTCTCATTTATGTTTGGTCTCTGATTTTCATCATCATTATTATTATTATTCATAACAAGCACTGACTATATGGGTCATACAATGCCTAGGAAATAGAAGGGAGGTACGGTGATCAGGTTTGATTCATGGAAGGGAAGAATAACTCAAATTTCACTGATCAAGTGCCCTTCGGCATCAGTCAGTTTCCCTTGAAGTTGCTAATTTGAGTGGTCATGGTACTGGATTCAATAGTCAAGGTACTCTTTTGAGTAGGCAAGGTCTTGTATTTAGTTAAGGTGCTGTTTTGAGTGGTCAGGGCTCTGTATTAAGTGTTCAGGGCACTGTATTCAGTGTTTGGAGCACTGTATTCAGTGTTCAGGGCATTGTATTGAGCATTCAGGGCATTGCACTAAGTAGTCAGTATACTGTATTACATAGCCAGGATACTGCATAGTTTGCAACTACAATACACATCTTAGGTATATGGTGCAAGTGTTGTTGACATTGTTCATGTTTGATAATATACTTAACTTTGGATTTACCCATGATTAAGCTAGATATTTAGTAGGAGCAGAGTTACAGATCATGATATATCTTAGTTTCTTCCTTAGATAAAAAAAAATGTTCAGCAACATATGTAAAAATTGTTATAACATTGTAAAAAAGCTGTAGCTTTATAATAATAATTATTATAATCAAAAAGAAGCTCTAAACTTAATAATAATAATATTTTTGCTAGGAAACTTTTATTTATATTCAAATGCCAATAATTTCTAGTCATTAATTTTATCCTATATAGATTCAGTCTTTGACGATAACTTGTTGTTTCTGTTGTACCAGAATAATCCCATACAGTACAGTGTATGCAGAAAATAAGAGAACCAGTATTCACAGACTTTCTATCCACATTTTTCATTTTCAGAAAATTTGGGGAGATTTTTGCGAGTGTACAAATTACCAAGGCTGTACTAGTCCAAATGGGATCCTTTGTTCCAACAATGGTAATTGTGATTGCAATAAATGCATATGTAATTATGGATGGATTGGTCAGTTTTGCGAGTGTGAGAATGGTACTCAAGAAAATTGCATAAACCCACGTAAGTGTCTCCATCACTGTTATTTTTATTTTATTATCACACTGGCCAATTCCCACCAAGGCAGGGTGGCCCGAAAAAGAAAAACTTTCACCATCATTCACTCCATCACTGTCTTGCCAGAAGGGTGCTTTACACTATAGTTTTTAAACTGCAACATTAACACCCCTCCTTCAGAGTGCAGGCACTGTACTTCCCATCTCCAGGACTCGAGTCCGGCCTGCCGGTTTCCCTGAACCCCTTCATAAATGTTACTTTGCTCACACTCCAACAGCACGTCAAGTATTAAAAACCATTTGTCTCCATTCACTCCTATCAAACACGCTCACACATGCCTGCTGGAAGTCCAAGCTCCTCACACACAAAACCTTTACCCCCTCCCTTGCTGTATAGCCCTTGTGGCTTAGCGCTTCTTTTTGATTATAATAATAATTTACCCCCTCCCTCCAACCTTTCCTAGGCCGACCCCTACCCCGCCTTCCTTCCACTACAGACTGATACACTCTTGAAGTCACTTTGTTTCGCTCCATTCTCTCTACATGTCCGAACCACCTCAACAACCCTTCCTCAGCCCTCTGGACAACAGTTTTGGTAATCCCGCACCTCCTCCTAACTTCCAAACTACGAATTCTCTGCATTATATTCACACCACACATTGCCCTCAGACATGACATCTCCACTGCCTCCAGCCTTCTCCTCGCTGCAACATTCATCACCCATGCTTCACACCCATATAAGAGCATTGGTAAAACTATACTCTCATACATTCCCCTCTTTGCCTCCAAGGACAAAGTTCTTTGTCTCCACAGACTCCTAAGTGCACCGCTCACCCTTTTCCCCTCATCAGTTCTATGATTCACCTCATCTTTCATAGACCCATCCACTCCCAAATATCTGAATACATTCGCCTCCTCCATACTCTCCCCCTCCAATCTGATATCCAATCTTTCATCACCTAATCTTTTTATCCTCATAACCTTACTCTTTCCTGTATTCACTTGTTGTGTACTCTTATTCTTTACGATTTACATGACTTATAAGATGGAGAAGTTAGTGATGCTCCTCAAGCAACACCAAATTATTTTCTTTGATTTTTGTGTTTTCTTAATTCTCCATTTACCCTAGTTGTGTGTCTCACATTTGCATGTTGCAATTTACTCACCATTTTCTCATATAAGATGGCTATTTTAGTTTAAATGTTAACAATTTTATGCATGTATTTTTTTCAGAGGTACAAGAAATGTGCTCAGGTCATGGTACATGTGAATGTAATCAGTGCCGGTGCATCGCTCCGTACTTCGGCAAGTTCTGCGAAGACTGCCTTGTGAGCATTATTATTATATTACAAGGAAGTGCAGTACTAATTGGGAATCATAGTGCCTTGAGTATAGGAGGTAATCAGGCTTGATCCAAGGAAGGTGAGAATAGCTCCAGTTCCTTGAATCAAGAGCCCTTCCTGGCTTCAAGGCACACCCCTTGCAAGGTACCCTGTGAGCAGTTACCATTCTGATCTATACTGATTATGGAATTAGTAAATGTTGTGTGAATGTATTTTTTCTTAGTCTCAAATAGTTATTCATTTGAACAATTTGTAAATGTAACATTCACTTGTTGCATAATACTGAAGTACAGTAAGTCCTCTATGTCATGGGCCCCATATAATAAATTTCTATAACATATACATATGCAGAACATTAAATTCCACTATAAATCCTCCACTTAAACTACTACTTGACAGTTACAATAAAATGCAGTCACAATACAAGGCCTAAGGCATTTTTCAACATCCCTTGTGGCAGTCTCACATTATGCAAGAACACCATGCACATAAAGGGCCTGAAGATCTGGAACACGGTACCAGAACCAGAAAAGGATCCCCTGACTACTCATATACTCATAGATTTAGGACTTTGCTAAAAAATCATCCTATCTCTCAATACTAACCAATTCAACCAAAACAAATGATAATTAGTTATATTATGTGACCTCTAGACTTTTAAACTTCTGCCAGTCCATGAAATATTACTTCCTGAACCATTATTTGTAATATTGTTTTTATTATGTGTAACTTCAGGATTATTATTCTTAAAAATCTCCACCCTGATTACCTCGCATTAGTATTAAGATTAAAAACAATTTTAATACAGTTAACCACTACTATCTTGTCTAGTTTTAAGTAGTTACTATATTATTATCTGTCTAGTTTGTAGTTGTTTCTATGTATTAGGATCAGCAAACCAAAATTGTATTATTATTATTATAATCAAAAAGAAGCGCTAAGCCACAAGGGCTATACAGCGCTGCAGGGTAGGGAAGGAAGCGAGGGTATTGGGCGGCAGGAGGGGGGAGGGATGATCAGTAGGTTACAGAAAACAGCGGGGCAGGGGATAGTGCGGAGGTAGAGGGTAGCAAGAGATTGAGGTAGAAAGGGCTGAAGGTATCAGAGTTTGTGAGGTAAGTCAGTTGTTGCCAAAAAGTCAATGAGAGAGTCCGGATGAAAGGTGGGTCCATCAGCGAGAAGAGAAGGTAAAGAGAGAGCAGCGGAGCGAAGATGAGGATGGAGGTAAATTCTGCGTGCTCGTTGATAAAGTGGGAAGTCTAACAGAATGCGGCTGACTGATAATGGAACCTGACAATTCTCAGAGAGGAGCAGGGCGCCTCTCCATGAGATATCCATGAGTAAGACGAGTATGGCCAATGCGAAGACGGGAGAGTGTAGTCTCCCAACCTCGACACTGGTGACAAGAAGACGGCCAGTAACCTATACTCAGTTTAATAGATTGAAGTTTGTTACCGAGCATAGTAGACCAGCGTTGTTGCCAACGGGTGTGAAGGTGGGTAGCTATTACAGCAAAATAGTCTGTAAATGGGATACCTCTATATGAAACTGGTAGGTCATATACTGCTGACCGCGCAGCAGTCTCTGCCTGTTCGTTGCCCTGTACGTCAACATGACCAGGGACCCAACAAAAAACAATATCTTTATGCTTGGTAAAGATGCGGCGTAGCCAAAGTTGGATACAGAGGACTAAGGGGTGAGGTGTGTCAAATTTCTGTATAGCCTGTAAAGCACTAAGGGAGTCTGAGACAACCATAAATGATGACACAGGCATAGATGCAATATGGATAAGTGCTGCAAGAATGGCATACAGTTTAGCAGTAAAAATGCTAGCCGAAGATAGTAAATGCCCTCGTACGACACTGTCCGGAAACACTGCTGCGAATCCTACGCCGTCAGAAGACTTAGAGCCATCTGTGTACACTGCAATGGCATGAGAAAGAGTGGAAGTGGTCAAGAAAAAGAGAGCGGGAAGCGACCGTAGACAGTTGGGCTTTCGAGCAAGGGAGAGAGAAAGAATAGACACGAACAGCTGGAACTTCCCAGGGGGGTAGCGAAAAGTGAGATGCTTCATGAACATAAAAAAGTGGTAATTGAAGAGAAGACAAGAGCGAATGTAGGCGAAGAGAGAAGGGACGGAGTAAACAGGGGCAGCGAACAAATAAAGTATGTCTGCTAATATCAGTGACCATTCTATAAATGGAAGGATTGCGGAGATTATGAGAGCGTACATAGTAGCGAAGGCAATGGGCATCACGGCGATCGGATAAGGATGGAACGTTCGCTTCTGCATAGAGGCTCTCAACAGGGGAAGAGCGAAAAGCACCAAGGCATAAACGTAATCCTTGGTGATGAATGGGGTTAAGGCTAGAGAGAGTAGCAGGAGATGCCGCTGAATAGATCTGGTCACCATAATCAAGTTTCAATAAAATGAGGGTGGAAACCAAAATTGTAATTACGCATTGTAACCTTTACAAAGAAATAAATCTTTATCCAATACAGCAGATAAAATATTCAGCTGATAAATTCTTGATGCAGTGGATTACATTCACTGCATCAGGCATTTGTACATTAATGTTATGATCTTAGAAAATCAATTTCATTTTGGTATAAATGATTTTGGTTCAATAAACACCCCTTTCCCCCCAATTAGTATGTCATACCAAGGGTTCAATATACTGGATATTGTATATGCATTACAATCTTTTATAAAAACAGGATCAGTTTTAAATGTCAAGAAAGTATTGTTTGATGATGATTACACTATATAACCAAGTATACTTTTTAAAGCTGGTATTCACTCAACAGGAATGTCCTGGGAAGTGTGATGAATATAAGTCATGCGTCGAGTGTCAACTCTCCAGTGGAGAAGAGAGCTCTCTTGCCGACTGTCACACCAACTGTACGCTCTTTGACTTTACTTTGGTCGAGTCCATTGCAGGTGAACACTGGAGCTGTCATATGTCCTCTTGCATTATTCAAAAAGGTTTTAAAGCTTTTATCAAATGGCCATTATGTTAAAACAAAAAACTTACTTTTCCTAGTGTTTCCAAAATAATGCTGCAATTTTTGTTCCAGAAATGAGTGGACCCACTTGTACTTTCTTTGACAAAAACAATTGCAGAGTCCATTTCCTCTACAAGACAAGTACTGAGGGAAAACTGTATGTGTGGGTGCAGAAAAATTTAGAGTGCCCCACGTATCATAATATATATTGTAAGTACAGTATAAATGAATGAATGTGTGTGTGTGTGTGTGTGTGTGTTGTTAGTTTTTTTTGTTTTTTTAAACTAACAGTACACACACCCCCACACAGTTTAGTATCCATCTTGCGGGTGGTAGTTAAAAATGGGTCCAGGGACTGGGCTGCAAAGTTTTGATGGCTAAACAAGTTATACTTTTAAATTTCCTTCTTTTACATACCTTCCCAAATTCATTTACCATTGTTTATAGCTTCTCTTCAGAATCTTTTACAAGAACCACCATGTCATCAGCAAACAGCAACTGTGACAACTCCCACTCTGTACCAGATTCACCATATTTCAATCCCAAACCTCTCTCCAACAACCAAGCATTCACCTTTTTTTTACACCCCCATCTATAAGTACATCCAACACTCATGGTAACATTTCACAGCTTTATCTGGAAAATAATCTCCTCCTCTCCTGCAAACCCAAGCCTGTGCCTCACTATCCATATAAAAGGTTTTTACTGCTTTAAGTGACCTACTATCCATTCCAAACATTTGCACTAACTGCTATAGTGCTCCCCTATACACCCACAAATACATAAATACAATGAAAAGTTACTTACCATTATCTAAATATTGTTTAGTTACATGCTTCAGTGTAAACGGTCTACACTTTCCCTACCCTTCTTCAAACCTTATTGTTCCTCTACAATCCTCTCTATCTCACCCATAATTCTTTCAGTAATAGCGACATTTGACGAGTTTCAAGAGTTTTTCTTCTATTGGAGCCCAACCCTGGGCCAGGCTCATCTGGTGGTTCCCTGGTCAACTAGGCTGTTGCTGCTGACCTGTTGGCCCACATATCCATAATAGCCTGACTGATCTAGCACCATACTTTTCCTTGTATGCTCAACATGCTTATATCCCTTTAATTTTTACACTCTCTTATCCCCTTTTTCCCTTATACAATGGAACTATGCATGTTCTATGCCAATTCTTGGGTACCTTCCTCTCTCTCATGCATGTATTAAACAAATGCACCAACCACTCTGAAACTATATCTCCTTCTGCTTGTAACATTTGTCTTCATCCCATCTGTCTCAGCTGCTTTACCCCCTTTTATTCTGTCCACTGCCTCACACACCTCCCCCACACTCAAATTTAGCTCTTCCTTGCTCTTAATAGGTGTTATACTTCCCTGCTTAATGCAAGAAATCGATGCCTCTGTCTCTTCATCAACGTTCAGCAACTCAAAATATTCATTACATCTTCCCAGTACTTCCACCTCCCATCTTTGTTTTTAACAATTAAATCCACTTGTTCTTTAAACTTTCTCAACTTACTGATCTCACATCAAAACTTTTTCTTAATCTCAGCAAAATTTGTTAAAACCTCTCCCACTCTCATTACCTCTTCTTTTGCACTCCACCACCACTCTTTAAACCTCTATCACTCTCCATGTGCTTCTCCTTCTGTATATCATATCTACATACACAAATAACCCGCACATAAAAGAGAGAATAAGCTTACGGCGACGTTTCGGTCCGACTTGGACCATTTACAAAGTGTGACTTTGTAAATGGTCCAAGCTGGACCGAAACGCCGTCGTAAGCTTCTCTCTTTTATGTGCGGGTTATTTGTGTATCGTTCCAGTCATGGTATTGTGCCGTTTTTTTGTTATTCAAATCTACATTGTAAAAACCTTTCATATACAAACTTTTTCTCCCTGACCACCCTCATTACTTGTTCTACCAATTCTTCCTCTTCCTTCCTGCACTCCCCCCTCCTATATCCACAAACTTTTGCTGCACACTAACAGTAATTCTTTATATCTTACCCTATCTCCTTTAATTTATAAAATTTCAGTTCTGTTACCCACCGATGACATTCTCCTTGTACCTCATCTGCCTTTTTTTCTCGCTGTAGCTGCTACTCAGTAATGATCTATCTGTGACCCCTCTAAAAATATGCACATCCAGAAGTCTATCCATCAACCTTTTATCTGGACAATACTTCAGCAAGTTTGCACCTCCTCCTAATCTAGCTACAAATTCTCTGCATATTTACACCATACATTGCCCTTGGACAGAACATCTCCACTGTTTCCAGCCTCCACCTTGCCGCAACATTCACAACCCATGCTTCATACCTATATAAAAGTGTACTGCTATGCTCTCGTACATTCCTTTTTTTTTTTTTCCTCCACAGATGCCTCACACCCATCTTTTTCCCCCTTCACCATTACCTAACCTGTTTCTTACCCTCATCACTTTGCTCTTTCCTATGTTCACTTTTAATTTCCTTTTACATACCCTCCCAAATCCATCCACAAACCTTTGCAACTTTACAGCATCTCCCAAAAGCAGTGACATCAGCAAAAAGCAACTGTGACAATTTTAATTTTGTATTTTATGATGTTCAAAGCATGTATCTATGTATGCATGCATTACGTGATATTCATTAGCCTTGTCTTTAAATCGCAACATTAAAAACCTAATGATGTGAATATTTTTACATTGCAGTTAGTGTGTTAGGAGTCTTGATAGCTGTGGTGGTTATTGGACTAGCTACAATCATTGCCTGGAGGATCATAGTTTCTATCCATGATAAGAGGGAGTATGCAAAATTTATATTGGATCAACAAAGTGCCAAATGGAGTGAGGTAAGTTCTCATTTTATCAGTTTAGGGAAGATTTTAATATATTTTTGGTTAGCCAAACATCACTATTTTGAATTATCATCATAACAGGTTATATTATTATGATTATAATAATTCAGCTTTCATGAAAGTTTGAGAGTTTTTGCAAGATAATTATTATTATAATAAAAAAGAAGCGCTAAGCTACAAGGGCTATACAGCGCTGTTTTGCAAGATAAATGTGTCATCAAATGCACCTCAGACAGGGAAGAATTAGACAAAAGAAAACAGCCTTGTATCATGCTCACATGGTCTCTGTTTTTAAGTGGATACCTTAAGTAGCATCAAAAATAGTTCAAAGGGAGTGTTTTTTTTTTTTTTTGTAATGTTCAGTTATTTTTCCTAATTTTTAGCTCTATCAATTTTTTTTTGTTGCTTTTGATAACTTTTTTTTTTTCATAATTTTTAGTTATATTCCATATTGAATAGTCTTAGTGAAAATATGAGCTTCCTCTGTTAGGCATTACTGGGAAAGGAGGGCCTCATATGATGGTAAAATGATCTGATTTTACATTTTTAAGGTTGCAAAGATCATTAGGGCCAGTATTTTTTAACACATCAGCTGTTTCCCACCAAGGCAGGATAGCCAGAAAAAGAACTTTCATCATCATTCACTCCATCACTGTCTTGCCAGAGGTATGCCTACACTAGTTATAAAATTGCAACATTAACACCTCTCCTTCAGAGTGCAGACACTGTACTTTCCATCTCCAGGACTCAAGTCCTGGAGATGGGGATATAATAATGTAGTTATATTCATAATCACATGTTAATAGGAGTTAGGCATCAGGCTTTTACTGTACCATTTGGTCTATATACTATATAAAGGATGCATCTTCCAAGTTTTATTAGGGTTCTTACTAATATTACAGTTATGGTTCTTTACTGTACCAGGAAGTCTCTAGTGTCTTGTATATATGGATATAAATTTGATATGGATATACAGTGGTACCTTGGGATACAAATTTATTTCATTCCAGAAGGCTGTTCGAGTGCCGATACAGAACGAATTTGTTCCCATAAGGAATAATGTAAATTAGACTAATCTGTTTCAGACCCCCAAAAATATGCTTACAAAAGCACTTACATAATTGTTCGAGTTTTGGGCTGTTTGTATCCCGAGGTACCATTGTATATAGGTTGCAGTCATTGGAATGAATTTAATATAGAGTGCATAGTTTGTTTTTTTAATTGATTATACATTTACCTATTTTGCTAGGGTAATGAGGTCCAATTTTGTCGAGTAGTTATAATAGTTTTGTTCACATTTTGGTAATCAAGTACTGTATTTACAATTTGGTGGCATACTTTTCATTGGTTCTATAGTAACTAGTGTATTCCAGTTAGTAATTGCTTTATAGTAACTAGTGTATTTTCCTAATTCCAGAATGTAAGTCCAATCTACAAACCTGCTGTAACTGAGGTGAAGAATCCACTCTTTGGAGTTAAAACAGATTAACTTTCTGGTTCCGAGTTACAGGTTGTAGCAGTTATAACAGTATTACTATTATAGTACTCTATTCTATAAGACTATTGATTCTAGTAAATCATATTATTCTGTAAGATATTATATTTAACCTTTATTACATAAGCATAATAGTCTTGGTATATTATTATAATCATAACCAAGTACTAAATCTGCAGGGGTCATACAGTGCTGCTCTTGGTAAAATACAGTGGACCCTCGAATATCATAAATTTTGGAAATCAACGACTTTTTTCGTCAAAACATTGGCTTGATTTTTGTGATTTGGCTTAGAAATTAGTGGTCATATGAAACACATCCGAGTGGCCTCCCAGCCACCGCGGGCACACAAGCACCATTCAGTGTCAGTCTGGCATTGTATCTCAGCGAGTGATGGCCACCTCATGTGTTCATAAGATACATTTCTTAATATTTTTTTTTTCTGTTTGTTTTAGTGCTTGCAACTGCTAAATAAGTCACCATGGGCCCAAAGAAAGCTCCTAGTGCCAGCCCTTTGGTAAAGAAAGTGAGAAACACAATTGAAGTAAAGAAAGAGATCATAGAAAAATATGAAAGAGGAGTGTGTGTGGCAGAGCTCTCCAGGATGTACAGGAAGGCCCATTCAGCCATCACTTCCATCGTGGCGAAGAAAAAGGAAATCAATGAAGCTGATGTTGTGAAAGGGGTGAATATGCTAATGATAAAGAGATTGTAAATAATCGAAGATGTTGAGAAGTCGTGGCTGGTGTGGATCAAACAGAGTGTTAGCAGGAGATAGTGTTACGCAGTCAATAATTTGCGAAAAGGCAAGGCAGTTGCATGGCAATCTCGTAAAGGAAAGACCTGGAATGAGTGCTGATGTAGGTGAATTCAAGGCGACCAAAAGCTGGTTTGAAAATTTCAAGAAGCAAAGTGGAATACACAATGTTTTAAGGCATAGCGAGGCTGCCAGTTCAGACAAACATGCAGCTGAAAAATTCACAAGTGAATTCAAGGATTATGTAGAGGCTCAAGGATTCGTCTCCCAACAAGTGTTCAGTTGTGACAAAACAGGCCTCTTTTGGAAGAAAATGCCGAAGAGGACCTACATCATGCAGGAGGACAAGGCACTGCCAGGACACAAGCCTATGAAAGACAGGCTAACTCATGTTGTGTGGTAATGCTAGTGGGGATTTCAAAGTGAAGCCTTTACTGGTGTATCACTGAAAATCCCAGTGTATTCAAGAAAAACAGTGTCGTGAAGGCTAATTTGTGTATGATGTGGAAGGCTAACAGTAAGGCATGGGTCATGAGGGACATTTTCCTTGATTGGTTCAATGCAGTGTTTGACCCCAGTGTGAAGAAATACCTCCTGGAAAATAAATTGTAACTCAAGTGCCTCCTGGTAATGGACAGTGCTCCTGCTCTTCCTCCAGACTTGGAAGAGCCAATGGTGAAGGAGTTTAATTTCATCACAGTGAAGTTCATGCCCCCCTAATACCACTCCTCTCCAGCCCATGGACCAGCAGATGATTTCAAACTTAAAAAAACTACACCAAAGCAATGTTTCCAAGGTGCTTTAATATAACCTCGGACTCTGAATTGACCCTGAGAGTTCTGGAAAGATCACCAATATCCTCCAATGCATAAACCTTATAGGTAAGGCTTGGCAGGGAGTGACTTTTAGGACGATGAACTCTGCTTGGAGAAAATTGTGGCCAGAATGTGTCCTCAACAGATTTTGAAGAGTTTGAGGCTAACCCTGAGGACCCTATGCCAGTTGTGGAATATATTGTGGCATTGAGGAAGTCCGTGGGGTTGGAGGTTAGTGGCGAGGATGTGGAAGAGTTGGTGGAGGACCACAATGAAGAGCTAACCACTGAAGAGCTGCTAGGCCTTAATCAGCAGCAGATCACAGCTCAGGAAATTGCTTCAGAGGAGGAGGAAGAGAGGGAAGTTGCTTTCTTCAGAGATTAAAATGTGTGCAATGTGGACTAAGATGGAAAAATTTGTGGAGGAACATCACCCTGACAAAGCTGTTGCAGGCCGTGTATGCAACATGTTCAATGACAATGTCTTGTCTCATTTTAGGGAAATTTTAAAGAAACACCAGAAACACACCTTTCTGGAACAGTTTTTTGAATGACAAGGGTCCAGTGACACACAAGCTGGTCCTAGTTGCATTAAAAAACAAAGAAGGGAAGTAACCCCAGAAAAGGACTTGGTACCTGAAGTCTTTATGGAAGGGGATTCCCCTTCCAAACAATAGTAACTCTTCCATCCTTTCCCCTCCTCCACACATCAACTTTTCAATAAAGGTGTCAAATTATTGTTTTATTCATGTCTCATTGTTTTCTGTGTAGATAAATGTACATGTAAAAAAAAAAATTTTTTTTTAATACTTTTGGATGTCTAGAATGGATTAATTTGGTTTACATTATTTATGGGGAAAATGGTTTTGAAAATCGTGAATTTTGAATTTCGACGGACTCTCTGGAACGGATTAAATCACTGAATTCAAGGGTCCACTGTATATACATAATAGACATTGTTGAGAAGCATGGCAGGAGACCACCCTATCTGATGTACATTGTCTATAGTAGCACCAACACCATACATAGCCCTATGAAAAAAGTTGTACAAAAATTCTGATAGTATTATGCATCCATCTGCACAGGAATAGAAATTGGTAAAAGTGGCATACTGCACACAAATATCCTGCATATATGAGAGAAGCTTATCAATGCTCAAAGCTCATATGAACATGTACTTGTGTTACCTAGTATTTACAAATGTATTGCAATTTAATGAAGTGGTCTGTTTGCAGAATGAACACAGTAAAACTACTCCACTCCAGAAAAGAAAATGATTGTTCAAAAATAGCATGTTCACTCAGTTTAGAAAGGAACAAAAGACGCTACTTCCATTACCTCATAACAGGCTGACCAACTGGTGTATAATTAACACTTGACAGAATTATTGTATTTGGTGGGAAGTGCTGAACTCAAAGGTCATACAGTACATAGGGAAGGGGAGGTAATCAGATTCAATCCATGGAAATGGAGAGTCCTTCTCTTGACAGATTCAGAATAAATGACCAACTCCTCCACCTCAAGCAACAGCTGACTTCGGAATATGGTAAACTGAAAAGAACCTGGGGAGAGCAGCTGCAGTTACTGCTGTATCACACAACCACCATGTTTCTGTCAGACAAAATATCAAGAGAAAACTCACATAGAACTTCAAATAACATACATATATGTATGTCTTATTGAATAGATGTTCAATAATGTTTGTATTCTTCATTAAATAGCAACTCTGCAACAACATCTATGGACAGTCTGAGATAGATGCAAAGTGGTGAATTGCATTCTGAGCATCTGTTGACAATTGATGCTTCAGGGAGATGATTTATTGTCATAATTTCCACTCATCACCAGCACACTTTGGTGGACTGTTGTAACTCCAGCCCATTCTAATTCCAGGGACCACTCTGTCATTTCATTCAAACAAGTTTTGAATATTTGAATTTCATAATTATAACCAATTTGTGAAGGATAATCAAATAAAAACACTTCCACAATATTAGACCACATGTAGTGCTTGCCGTGTGTGTCAAACAATTTCCTCCTCAGTTATCGACAATTATACCTGAAGTATGTATACATACAGGAGAGCCCCGCTTATACAGTGGGTTTGGTTCCAGGCTACTGCCGTAAAGCGGATCACCCTTTATTTTTTGCTTTTAAATAGATATAAATGCCTGATAACAAATTTACACTATCAAATATTAACCCTTTGAGGGTCGACAGGCCCTCTCCGAAACTCGTTCTCAGGGTCGGCCAAATTTAAAAAAAAAAAAAAATTATTTTCTCTTATGAAAAGATAGAGAATCTTTTCCCGATCATAAAGACACCAAAAGTTTGAAATTTGATAGAAAACTTACGGAATTATGCTCTCGCAAAGTTAGCAGTCTCGGCGATGTTTACGCATCGGCGATTTTGCCCACTTTGAGCCCCATTTTCGGCCAATTTCACTGTACTAGTCGACAAAAAACATAAATATTTCGCTAGAACTCCATTTTTTCTATCGAATGGGTGCAAGAAACCACTCATTTATGAAATTCAACTATCCAGTACAGTGGTCAGAATTTAGCAATTTTGCCAATTTCACACAAATTTCAAAAGATGCCAATTTCCGAATAGGGTCCAGAATAAACAAGAAAGACATTCCTGGCACTAAAATGACATTTCCTCTAGTCATTAGTCACGTCTCAAGGCCCCTCTTATATTCTTTTGCTTTCCACTTTGAATTTTTATTCTCACAAAAAATATAAGATTTACTGTTATGCAGACTACTGTATTAGTGTAAAAAATGGTATAAATATTATTGGTGCACTTGTGAAAGAATATTAGACTCACCAGTTAGACTCACCAGTTGACGTGTATTGCACGCTTGGCACGATTTGTTTACTTTTGAAGTTTGGTAAAAATCGAACATTTCTGCTACTTTGAGCTCAATTTCAAGGCACCTTTCTTTGTAAAACCAGTCAAAATCATCTCAATTTCTGTAATATGTCTTCCATTCTATAAAATGAGACCAAGAAAACTAGAATACAACAATAAATACCATACGAAAATACACTGCAAAGTCGCTGATTTATTAAAAAAAAATGGTCAAAGTTTTTTTTTTCTCATTATGCACTGTGTGCTGCAGGATTTTTTTTAGACTGTGCACACTGACCACATAGACCCATTCTTTCATATGAAGGCCTACCAGCTTTCTCCCACTAGATTTGAGGCCGCTAGAATTTGAGTACTAGTACGTCAAAAACCCCTACGCGTAAGACGTACTAGTACGACGAAAACCCTCAAAGGGTTAAGTTAGCATTGTTCCAGTTGACCAAACTCGTAGTTATTTTGCTAGCACTATAATAATACGACATTCAAAGTGCCCCATAAACATCTTGTTCACCAAGTTTAATCATTTCTAACTTGGCATTCAGAGTAAGAGACTTATGACTCATTTTATCAACTACCCTTAGGTGCCATCATAACGAGAGGGAATGATAAACACTGAGAATACACTAAACAGAGTGAATGGGTGGTGGGCGGTCAGACAAACGTGTATTATTACATGTCCATTTGCTATTCATACGCATTCATTTTGCATTATGCATGCGTTTATGAAGCTTTTTTTCCCACAATACAAACACTTTACATTGTGTACAAGTTGTCTTCACATTAGTGCATTAGAATAAATAATAGCAACACTTCTATTCTCATGCAACACACCATTTTTAGAGTGAATGATGCTGTGTGTGAAGGCATACAAAAGGAACATTTTTCTGCAGTTACCCTCCCAGTAATACTATACTGTACACAGCTTCTCTGGTGTTGGACTGGAGAAAATAGAATTCTTATCACTCCTACAAGCCACCTGGCAACCACATCTCATATTTATGTCAATTTGTTCTGTGGTTGTATGCATTATGTTTGTATGATATGTAGCGTGTTTCTTATATAATTTTGAAAAATAAAATTATAGATGGATTAATGAAAATGTTTATGACATAATATATGACATTTAAAGCACCCCAGGGTGATTGTTGTTATTATGCTTATTGCATCATTGTGATTTTAATGTTTACCTGAATGCCAGCACAGTAAATTTATTTAGGTACAGGTACACATAAGTACAATTATCAGAGTACTTGAAATTTTAGAAAGTTCTCAGACATAAGAGATATGTGGAGTTCACGGAGGATGTATACAGTGGTGCATGGATGCCATAACAGCAAATCAGGGAGCTATATAAACGAATTTTTGGGTACAATTTGAAATGTCCATATTAGCAAATCGCCGTAAAGCAGGGCCCTCCTGTACAAGAAATGTAACAGTTTAGCAATGCACTGCCTTAGTACTGGTTTTATCATACTATATTTGGGGGGAAATGATAAGCTCTTAGGAGTCGTACAGTGCCTGAGGGAATGGCATGCAATCAGGTTCTAGCCAAGTAGCCTTGAAGATGCACATACCTGTGCATTGTAGCTGGCCTATGTTAACTAAATTTTGAAATACAGTTATCATACTGAGTAGTGCATGGCAGTACACACCACTCCACACACTGATACCATTACTGCTCATCATGGCTCTACCAAATATGACAACACATCTTAAAATTTACACAATGTGAGCCAGTAGGCTGATGCAGGGCTCCTCAGTATTTCCTTAACTCTCATATTCACACCTATTTTCCTATTAACTGTACTACCACCAAATATATATATGTATTTTTTTTTAACACATCAGCAGTTTCCCACCGATGCAGGGTAACCCAAAAAAGAAAGAAAAATACTTTCATCATCATTCAACACTTTCACCATCACTTATACATTATCACTGTCTGCAGATTTGCTCAGATACGACAGTTTAGAAGTCCCTCCAAACTGCCAATATCTCAAACCCCTTCTTTATTTATCAAACTGAAAAAAGCCTGCTGTGCAGACAATGCAATTCGATCAACAATCCTCAGACACTGATTTCCTATGAAATCAGTGCCTGAAATCAGATTGCACGTTTCACTACTTGAATTTTGAAAACCTAAGTAATTTTTGCATTTATGTAAATAAATCTAGTAACTAATTTCTTTCAAATGACTATTTGTTTCATAATTTTTTTATCTGCAAGGGAATATTTCATAAAAGGGTAGGACATTCTTGCATAATTTCCCATTTACACTTCAATAAGGCTGATAAAATAAGTAAATGTCTGACCTCTTTAATAGTCTTAATACATTAAAAAGCTCAGATTGGTATAAAATTTTAACATGTTACTACTATTCCATGGAATTTTTGTGCTAATAAGGCCAGTAATTTAATTTCTATGGGTTATTTTATTATTAAAAAACAAAACAAAACATGGTAGTATGCAGAAAGATTACATACACATCTGCAGCTTGTAAATGCTATATGACTGCCTCAATCTTACCACTTTATACTATATACATTTTCTAATCTGAAATCAGTACTAGAATTTTAAGTCTGTCCCTTATCCAGTTTGTACTTAAGTTTTGTTTGTCCATAACATTTAACTGCCTTCAGTACTGGACTACAACAAAGCTCAAACACTGTGTAGGGAAGAGGATCGTGTATCATTTTATATGATACATACAAAACTGCTAAATGCGATAAGCTATGTTATTCCTTCAATGATTACATCACAAAGAAAAAATGCAGTTTTCATAATGTATAAAAATAGAATAAGCTTGCTGGAAACCTGGGAAAACTTTTATTTTTAACCATTTGCCATCTCCCACCAAAGAAGGTGACCTAAAAAAGGGGTAATATCCACCAACATTCATTCAATATCTGTCTTTCTAGAAATGTGCAGACAACACAATTTCAGTTGACCCTCCAACTGTAACATCCCCCACTCATTCTTCTGATTAAAAGCACTGTACTTTGTCTTCAACCCTTCCTTGAATGACCCTTACCTACCCTCCAACTCCAGATTTAAACAACTTACCCCTGTCATCCCATTCTTCTCTATCCTTTCTAAATTATCAAACTACCTCAACAATCAACCTCTCCTCTGCCCTATCATTATACATGTACTTTGTTTACATTAATGTAGAGCAATTATAACTTGAATAGCTACAGTTCTATACAACAAAGTTATTTTTCTTCCATAAAAAACAAATGTTTTAAGTCTACCCCCTGACTTGTAACTACATAAAGAAAAAACTATCAGATTTGCCCACATATATGACGAAAATGAGCAAATCAATGAAATAAAATTTCATATTATCCACTGCTTTTTAGTCACAGTATATTAATATATGATAATTCCCAGTTAGTCAGCATATCTAAATTTCTAACATCAGTTTAATTACTTCACAGCCAGACTTGATAAACTTAGGATATGGTAAAATTAACAAGATGCTTCCAGAACACCTAAGAATGCATTTCCTCATACCAAGATCAGCTTTTAATATTTGTGCACACCATGAAAAAAATAAGAGTTTGGCCAATTAGCACTTCATTTAACAAAACTTTTAGTTTCTTAATTTTGTGTGGGACTATGACTTGAACGAGCCAAAACAAACAAAAATTTAGAAATGAAGCATTCTTTG